>NC_139680.1:114119538-114577038 GCF_964106915.1 Podarcis gaigeae
GGCAAATCTACATTTAGATGATAGTAATGACTGTGTCATTGTGAATTCTTTTTTGAAAAATAATAATCAAAAGATGCCTTTGAAACGTGTTGGCGTATATATATATATATATCTTTAATTGAAACTTCCAGAATTCTCACATTGAGGAGACCACTTTTGCACAGATATGAGGATGCTGTTGTTGTTGCTTTTCCTTTTTCGTTTCTGCTTGGTTTCTAAATGAGTGCAGTCAGTATTCAAAAAATACGGTGACGAAAATGTTTTAACACTCCCTTTGGGTTTTCCTAGCACTGTGAAAAGGTTTTGTTTTTTCTGTCCTTGTGAATAGATTGTAAGGGTGGAGGGATGTTAATTTGATCCTCAACTTCTTAGGATACTATACCCCCCCTCCATTTTTTGAGTGGTGCTTCCAAAGCAGCTAAAGTGTTAGTAAAACCTCTGAGGGTTGGGGTGTTTTTTTATGAACAAGTGGTTTATAAATTTTATGATTATCAATATAATAAATTCTATTTTTATAATACTCCAAAGTATGAAATGGGAGGGGGGAAAGAGTATTCCTTCTAGCCAGTAGCAATATTTGGCGCAAGAATTTCTGGCAACTCAGTGAGCATGTCAACATGAAAAAGTTTGATGTAGTTCGAAACGTAAAAGTTCTCAGGTTCTAACTTGCTGTTACTGTGGTATGACATTTTTATTTTGCATTTTCTTAACTGTTTGTGTGTGCGTAAA
Organism: Podarcis gaigeae; assembly: GCF_964106915.1. Lineage (NCBI taxonomy): Eukaryota > Metazoa > Chordata > Lepidosauria > Squamata > Lacertidae > Podarcis > Podarcis gaigeae. The sequence continues at coordinate 114,120,268 of NC_139680.1, forward strand.
TAAACCTTTTTTTGGCAAAATGTGTTCAAGGGTACATTGTCGGCGTCATCATTAACCCTCCCGCACTGTTCTTTCTAAATACACAGTGAGTGTAAGCTAGAAAATCATATACTGTATTTTTCGCCCCATAGGATGCACTTTCCCCCTCCAAAAATGAAGGGGAAATATGCGTGTGTCCTATGGTGCAAATGCAGGCTTTCGCTGAAGCCTGGAGAGCGAGAGGCATAGGTGCGCATCGACCCCTCTTGCTCTCCAGGCTTCAGGAAGCTATCCGCAAGCCTTGCAAGCCCAGCAGGAGTTCCCGTGGGCTCACAAGCCTGCAGCCTGGGTGGGTGTCCGCAAGCCTTGTGCACCCAGTGGGAGGTCCCGCCGGGCACGCGAGGCTTGGGGCGGCACACGGAGCCCTCTGGAGGGCTCCCCGTGCTTCGGGCAGGTGTCCGCAAGGCTTGGGGCGGCAGCCGCGGCCGGGGGGGGAAATGTATTCATTCCCCCCCCCAAAAAAAGTGGTGCGTCCTATGGGCCGGTGCGCCCTATAGGACGAAAAATACAGTAATCAAATTCCCATTAAAAGCATAAGATAAAAATCAAATAATGTCACAAATACATAAAACAATGGTGGGCTGGCAGAAGCCACCAATGGGGAGAGATGCCCTGTTGTTCTTGGGTTCTGGTTGGCCACTGTAAGTTGGGCTAGATGGGGTTTTGGCTTGATCCAGTAGGGCTCTTCTTGGTCCTGGCCAAGAGCCTTGCAGCGAAATGGTGAGCCCAACCCACACCGCTGGCCAGCTGCAGAAGGCAAGGCAAGTAGGGGCTGCTATCCTTTCTTCCTGGTCTGAGTATTGCTCACTTGCTTGGGTGAGAGGAGGCGAGGTTGTTGTAAACAAAAATTGCCGTTTTCCCTTATGGGGTATCCAAGAGCCCATACAGAGTCCTTACATAGTGTTACGGCTAAAATCTGGGTGCAGGGCTACTCTGCCACCCAGCTCATCGGACTAAGTCCGCGGGTCCCTGCGGAAGAAAATGAGCTCAGCCGGGCACAGGAGCAAACTGCAGAAGATCCAAGTTTATTGCGCAACAGGTTCAAGACGAGATTGAACAGCGAGAAAGGGGTGACATGAACTTTTGAAACTCCCTCCATGTCCCAGAATACAGTGCAAAATACATCCCAGTTACATCATGAATATATTAAGGAAAGGTTGGTTTACACAGATTACATCATGAATACATTACGGAGAGGTTGGGTTACACCGGATTAACATAGGGAGGAAGGAGGGGGGAATATGCAGAGCTGGAGATATGCGCAGATAAGCGCCTCCTGAGTGCCGGTGATGGGAAGACAATGGTCCATGTATGCATAGTCTGCCACCTGGCATTGCCCGGAGGAAAGGCTTGGCAGAGTGATTTGACAGGATTAGTGTCTTGACACCTTACCTGAGGGATTATGGAGGACAGGGGAGGTGCCATGGAGTCCTAGAGAAACTGAGCAAATTGAGCTTTGCGCGGTGGCAGTATCGTAGCCAATGAGGTTAATCCGAGGCGCGATTATTGCTAATTGAAAACTTTTCCCAATACCCCGCCATGACGACTTGAAATATGGGTGGCGGGTTTTAAATTAAATAAGCAAAAAACTAAGGTTTTGGAAAAAAAATTGACAGTTACAGAGTCAGAAAGGTTTCAGAAAGAGACAGAGTTAAATGTGGTTTAAAAAGTAAAATACCTAGGGGTAAACTTAACATCAAAAAATTTGAGTATATTTAAGGACAACTATGAGAAATGTTGGTCAGAAATCAAGAGAGATCTAGAAAGTTGGACAAGACTGAAACTTTCCTTGTTAGGCCGAATTGCTGCTATTAAGATGAATGTATTGCCAAAAATGTTGTTTTTGTTTCAAACTTTGCAAGTTGTGGACAAAACAGAGTGCTTTCGGAAGTGGCAGAGAGATATTTCTAAATTTGTCTGGCAGGGCAAAAAGCCCAGAATTAAGTTTAAGATATTAACTGATGCGAAAGAAAGAGGGGGCTTTGCCCTGCCAGACCTAAAGTTGTATTATGAGGCCGCAGCTTTCTGCTGGCTAAAAGATTGGCTACTTCTCGAGGACACTGACGTATTAGATTTGGAAGGTTTTAATAATGCTTTCGGGTGGCATGCATATTTATGGTATGACAAGGTTAAGATCAACAAGATTTTCAAGAACCATATTGTCAGAAAAGCAGTGTTTAAAGTCTGGATAAAATACAAAGACTTATTGGAAAATAAAACTCCAAGGTGGCTCTCACCATTGGAAGCTAAAGCCCGGAAAAGACTCAATATGGAGGCCAAATGGCCGAAGTATTGGGAAATACTAGAAAAAGATGGAGATAATTGGAAATTGCAGAGTCAGGAGAAAATGAAGGACAAAGTGCGAGACTGGTTACATTATGCTCAGGTTAAAGAAGTTTTTAAACTTGACAAAAAGCTAGGATTCCAGGTGGAAAAATCAAAGTTAGAAACGGAATTGTTAGAGCCTAAGACTAAAGTACTTTCAAAAATGTATAACTTGCTGCTGAAGTGGAACACACAAGATGAAACGGTTAAATCGGCTATGATAAAGTGGGCACAGGATATTGGATATAACATTATGTTTGAAGACTGGGAGAGGTTGTGGACCACTGGGTTGAAGTTTACTGCATGTAATGCTTTGAAAGAAAATGTTATGAAAATGATATATAGATGGTATTTGACCCCAGTCAAACTTGCAAAAATATACCACTTGTCTGACAACAAATGTTGGAAATGTAAGGAAAATGAAGGAACATTCTTTCACCTCTGGTGGACTGGCCCTAGAGTGAAGGGCTTTCTGGGAAATGATATATAATGAGTTGAAAAAGGTATTTAAGTATACCTTCCCTAAGAAACCAGAGGCCTTTCTTCTGGGTATTGTCGGCCAGAGTGTGTTAAAGAAGGATCGAACATTTTTTATGTATGCAACAACAGCAGCACGGATACTTGTCGCCAGGCATTGGAAGACACAAGATCTACCCACACTGGAAGAGTGGCAGATGCAACTGATAGACTACATGGAATTGGCTGAGATGACCGGCAGAATCCGAGACCTGGGAGAGGAGACGGTGGAAGAAGATTGGAAGAAATTTAAGATTTATTTACAAAAATATTGCAAATTGTATGAATGTTAAGAAGGATGCTAGAGTACAAACAACTTGGCACCATTGAGTTTAAGGAAGTGAATTAGGAAGATAAGATAAATTTAAGAAATTTAAGAAATGATAAAAATTTTGGAATATGTTGGTTATATCTAAATTTTCTAAGATTTGAATAAAACGATAGTTAAAATTAGAGGTATAACATTGGAAAATTAGTTATGATGTTTAAAAAGTAAGGGGACAAATTTGCTGAGTAAAATTATAACCAGGAATGCAGGAGCGGGAGATGTGAGGGAGTCCAAGGAAGTGAAAAGATCTATGTTAAAGAGATGTGAGATTGTATTGTTTTATTGGCATTGTGATTAAACCAAAAATTGTTAATAAAAATATTTATTAAAAAAAAAATAAAGGAAAAAAAAAGAGAAACTGAGCAAATTGGCACGTTGACTTTCCATGGACTCCATAGATTTTAGCCCCTTTTGACATTGACAACTGGGAACAAATGGATATATTGTAGCGAAGAAGGTGGTGAAGAAGACATGCCCCCCCTTCCGTAACAATAGGTTCCCTATTGATAGGAGAGAATAACAGAGGCCAACCAGAGAATATTGAGAAGCAAAGCAGCTAGTAAGCTTGATCTTTATTGATCTGTTGCAACAGGGTGCTCCCCTCACCTGCGGGAGAGAGGAGGGACCCAGAAAAATGGCATGCAAGGCCTTATAAATACTTTTGAAATTGCCACCCTGTAGATCAAGACCACCCCCAGAAATATCATACATACATCACAGAAGGGGTGTAACCTAGACCACCCCTCAGATACATCACACTTACATCACAGAAAAGGCGGTCTAAAACAGAAATTTGAATATATTTTTTCTCCTGTTGTTGTGTGTCTCCTGTCTGGCAGGTTACTTGATTGGATTGCCTGGGGAGCCTGGCCATTCTATTGTAGTGATAAATACTTAGTTCCTGGGCCAGATCACAGGCTCACACCCTATTCATATCTTAAATGTGCCCTTAAGAAACGATTTGTGAGGAAAGAGACAATGGGGAGGTTTCCCACTTTGACCTTGCAGAGAAAACATTGGGTCAGTTTAGGAATCAAAATGGTTCCAGGTTGGCCTTCCTGTGCTGATCTATGTATGTGCTTGGTTGGTACACTTATGAACATTACCATAGATCTAATACCATAAAATTCCTATCACAAGGTACAGGGCCAGGAGGTTTCCAAGAGGATCCGCTACTGGGAATTGGGCTTCAGCAGATGCTCAGCAGTGCCGATTTGATGTGTGCCAATCCAAAATTCACAATCTGCTTGAGCACCACACACAGAGAAGCTGCAGCAAAACTGTTGTCCAAAGCTAGGCACTTGCATCAGATAACAGCTCAGCAGTGACATCTGCAGGCCTCCTGATCTGACACAATCTACACCCCAGCCCTGCAACGACATGACCTGCAGTCTAACTCTGGCATTGCTTTAATGATAAAAAATAATAAAATTTTATTTATATCCCGCCCTCCCCAGCCGAAGCTGGGCTCAGAGCAGCTAACAACAGTAAAATAATACAGCATTCTAAAATCAATTCATTATTGTTACAGCTAAAATCTGGGTGCGGGGCTACACTGCCACCCAGCTCGTCGGACTAAGTGTCCGCAGGTCCCTACGGAAGAAAATGAGCTCAGCCGGACAGGAGCAAAATGCGGAGATCCAAGGTTTATTGCGCAACAGGTTCAAGACGAGACTGAACAGCGAGAAAGGGGTGACATGAACTTTTGAAACTCCCTCCATGTCCCAGAATACAGTGCAAAATACATCCCAGTTACATCATGAATACATTAAGGAAAGGTTGGGTTACACAGATTACATCATGACTACATTAAGGAGAGGTTGGGTTACATCGGATTAACATATGGAGGAGGGAGGGGGGAATATGCAGAGCGGGAGATATGCGCAGATATGCGCTTCCTGAGTGCCGGTGATGGGAAGACAATGGTCCAAGTATGCATAGTCTGTCACCTGGCATTGCCCGGAGGAAAGGTTTGGCAGAGTGATTTGACAGGATTAGGGTCTTGACACCTTACTTGAGGGATTATGGAAGACAGGGGAGGGGTGATGGAGTCCTAGAGAAATTGAGCAAATATATTGTAGCGAAGAAGGTGAAGAAGACATGCCCCCCCCTTCCGTAACAATTATAAAATCAGTTCAAATCAAATTGATGGCAACTATTGGGCTAGCGTTCTGTGAGGATTACCACCAAAGGAGGAGGTCAGGCTGTGCCTTGGCCAAAGGCCTAGTGGAACAGCTCTGTCTTGCAGGCCCTGCGGAAAGATGTCAAGTCCCGCAGGGCCCTAGTCTCTTGTGACAGAGCGTTCCACCAGATCGGAACCACAGCCGAAAAAGCCTTGGCTCTGGTTGAGGCCAGCCTAACCTCCCTGTGGCCCAGGACCTCCAAGATCTTTTTGTTCGAAGACCGTAAGGTCCTCTGTGGGACATACCAGGAGAGGCAGTCCCGTAGGGATGAGGGTCCTAGGCCGTATAGGGCTTTAAAGGTTAAAACCAGCACCTTAAATCTGACCCTGTACTCCACCGGGAGCCAGTGCAGCTGGTATAGCACTGGGTGAGTGTGATTTATGGGCAAAGATGAGGTGTTGTTCAGTGTTGACCCTTGTTGTTGTTGTTGTTTAGTCGTTTAGTTGTGTCTAACTCTTCCTGACCCCATGAACCAGAGCACACCAGGCACTCCTGTCTTCCACTGCCTCCCGCAGTTTGGTCAAACTTATGCTGGTAGCTTCGAGAACACTGTCCAACCATCTCGTCCTCTGTCATCCCCTTTGTTGGGATACTGCCAGGGAGATAAAGTCCATCTGAGCCCCCAAGCCGGCTGCTGGACGATCCATCGACCTCCCGTAGATACAGTATCAGTAATTAGCGACACGAAGCCTAAGAAATAGCTTGCCACATTCTTGGGCTGGTGCACACTCTGTCAGCAGAATTCACACAGCAAAAGTTGCACTCAGGAGGGTATCATTTAGAATGTTTATTCAGCGTTGGTCAGAACAAAGAACAAACATGACTGCCTGCTAGCGTGTTCTGGCGCAGAGAGAGAAAACGAAAGCACTAGCAAACATAAACATCCTGTAAAAGGAAATGCGCAGACTCTGTGACTCACAAGCCTGCTCTCTCTTAAGGTGGAACGGAAATATCCTAACACCCTTCTCCTTGTGCCCTCCATCTTTCCCAACATCAGGGTCTTTTCCAGGGAGTCTTCTCTTCTCATGAGGTGGCCAAAGTATTGGAGCCTTAGCTTCAGGATCTGTCCTTCCAAGTGAGCACTCAATTCGGCATTGCTTAGCATCAAATCCAGATTACCTGGGCAGAATGCTTTTATTTCATTTTTTAAGCACAGAGTATACACCCAGCCCTGAACAATATTCTTATCTGTGGTTCGCATCCATGCAGCATACATATTATATATAAAACAAACACTGGAACACTCGAGAGAGAGATGATTTTTTTTAAAAAAAAAGTTTATTTTCTTAGTAAAAATAAAACTCAAACTTTTTTTGGGGGGGGTACAGTTGCCTCTCACATTAAAACATCATTCATTATTATGTCACACTATCCTTTCTTCCCCATTACATAATTCTGGCCAAATACCACTTTCTGAAGAGAAAGGGGTGGTTCTGGATTGATTTAGAATTACGGCATGTCCTTGCAAAAGAGTAAGCAAATCTTCCTCTACTATTAATAGGTTATACAGTTATTCAGGGCTGCCTTTACGTTGGTACAGTTCCAAGACTGATGCTGCAATCCCATGCATACTAAAATATCTGAACTCAGTGGGACTTACTTCCAACTAACATGGACAGGATTATCCCCTTGTGCAATCTGTGCTGAATGGCATCAGTTCACCCAGAAGCAGCAGAATCCTGACAATCGTTGCACTCTGACTGGAATTGTATTGTGAACAAACTCAAACCCCTGTGTTGCAAAATGTAACTACCTACAAAAATGAAAACGCAACAAGCGGGCTAATAACTGTTAATGAATATATAATCAGTTATGATGTCATTCAAAATATACGACTAAGCCATTTCAAAATGATGTATGTATCATACAACACATCTCACAAAACATACAAGTTAATTGTATCAGAGTCAAACAAAGAATCAATATAATCAGTTATGATCTCACAAAATATGCAAGTAACTACAAGTTGTTAAGCATCTACACTATCCAGGAAGCACTGATCCAATACCATAATCCCTACTAGTATGAATATTTCATTGATAATTATTCGCTGATGAGGACTTTATTTCGAAACGATTCCGGATATACTGTCCTTTTGAGACTTCGGAGAGACGTCTTCCTTTGAGAGACGGCTTGGCGTTCCTCGCTGTTCATTGATCTGTTTGATTCTTTGTTTGACTCTGATACAATTAACAACTTGTAGTTACAGTGGTAAGTACTTAATTCGTTCCGGAGGTCTGTTCTTAACCTGAAGCACCACTTTAGCTAATGGAGCCTCCTGCTGCCGCCGCGCCGCTGGAGCCCGATTTCTGTTCTTATCCTGAAGCAAAGTTCTTAACCTGAAGCACTATTTCTAGGTTTGCGGAGTGTGTAACCTGAAGCGTATGTAACCTGAGGTACCACTGTACTTGTATATTCTGTGAGATGTGTTATATAATATATACATCATTTTGAAATGGCTTATTCGTATATTTTGAATGACGTCATAACCGATTATATATTCACTAACAGTTATTAGCCAGTGTGTTGAGTTTGCATTTTTGTAGATTGGAATGATATTGTGACAGGCCTCAGATGATCAGAGGACAGATGGCAACTCATTTTTAGCTATTTAATAGAGAACCAAAGCCTGCAGGAAGATCTAGAGGAACACCATTTGGCAACCCAGTGAGACCAGAGTTCGTAGGCTGTAGGAACAGAGAACTCTGCTCTTATTTCCAAAGATATGTTCTGAGAGACCATGTTATCTTAGCAGCACAACCAATTCCGCTGGCTGGCGCTGGAGATATATGCATTTACAAAGTGGTCGAAGTACCAGACGTTCTTCATTATAACATATTTTTTTTAGTTTTTTTAAAAAAATAGATCAACATGATCTAAAAAAAGGTAACAAATTTTTTGGAAAGCCAACCAGCTTACAAAAAACCCCGGAGCCCATTCTGCTGTAACCAGTCACTGACAAGACTGTCGCCCCTTCGTTCTCCACATCTTGAAAGTTAAAACTTCTCATTTATCATCCAGAGCTGGAGGCCAGTCAACATCCACCGACTGGAGAGAGAAGGAAACAAATGCAAGGGTTAAATCACAAATGGGAGACTCCCACTTGTTAATATAGCATATATGGATCTCTAGGCAGAAAATGGGTGGCGCTATGGGTTAAACCACAGAGCCTAGGACTTGCTGATCAGAAGGTTGGCGGTTCGAATCCCCACGACGGGGTGAGCTCCCGTTGCTCGGTCCCTGCTCCTGCCAACCTAGCAGTTCAAAAGCACGTCAAAGTGCAAGTAGATAAATAGGGACCGCTCCAGCAGGAAGGTAAACAGCATTTCCGTGTGCTGCTCTGGTTTGCCAGAAGCGGCTTAGTCATGCTGGCCACATGACCCGGAAGTTGTATGCCGGCTCCCTCAGCCAATAAAGCGAGATGAGCGCCAGAGTCGGTCACGACTGGACCTAATGGTCAGGGGTCCCTTTACCTTTAGCCAGAAAACGGCTGAAATGGCATATGAGGGCATGGATGGGTCATAATTTTATACCTGGAAGTATCCCGAAAATTCCGTCACTACAAAGAGGAACAAGGAGGTAGCACTCACTTCTACGTCCAGCTCCAGTATGTCAGCGGTTGTGCCCAAGAGTGTACCAATGTTCGGCTTGGTTCTTCCAAAGTCTCCATGAACAAACTCTTTAATGTAACTAGATTGCTGTTAAGGACAAAATGAGATGGGTCAGAAGACCCCGCAAATCTTGCACGGTGATGGGCGGGCAAAGGAAGGGTTGGTGCTCAGTGATAGAGCATCTGCTTTGCAGGCACAAGGAGCCAAGCTCATTCCCCAGCATCATCACACAGGGCTAGCAAAGGCTCCTGCTGGAGAGTGGCTGCCAGTCAGTGTTGGCACTATTGAGCTGGAGAGCAGCTGCCAGTCAGTGTTGGCACTATTGGGCTGGATGGACCCATGGGATGTCTTTGCACAAGGCAGCTTCCGAAAGGGCACAGTGTGTGGAGCCCTGAAAGGGAGTGTGGTTTGTTCATTAACATTCACCATTGGTCCTGCAGAATTAGACCAGGTGGGTGGGCTGTACCCCAAACTGGGGTTGTGTGTACACTGTGTGTTTCACTAATCACTCTGCAAAACCTTGCCCCAAGAAACGCTGGATTCTGCAGCCTGCACACGTCATGGAAATTCAGAAAGCTTGTTATCCTGACCTTCCTCCAAGGAGTTCAGGGTGGTCTATATGGTGCGGGTTTGGGGGGGCGCTGTGGGTTAAACCACTGAGCCTAGGACTTGCTGATCAGAAGGTCGGCAGTTCGAATCCCCGCGACAGGGTGAGCTCCCGTTGCTCGGTCCCTGCTCCTGCCAACCTAGCAGTTCGAAAGCACGTCAAAGTGCAAGTAGATAAATAGGTACTGCTCCAGCAGGAAGGTAAACGCCGTTTCCGTGCACTGCCAGAAGCGGCTTAGTCCTGCTGGACACATGACCCGGAAGCTGTACGCCGGCTCCCTCGGCTAGTAAAGCGAGATGAGCGCCGCAACCCCAGAGTCGGTCATGACTGGACCTAATGGTCAGGGGTCCCTTTACCTTTACCTTACTGTGGCTCAAAAAGGATACGTCCCGGCCTGCGTCTTCAGATGGAGACGGAAATGATGCTCATCTATGTACTCCGACTGCATGGTATATATGACACGAACCCTGACGGCTAGCGGTCGCCGGTGGAGGACCCGCAGTGGAGTTTTTTGATCGAGCTTTAATTCCTGTCCAAGAAATAAAAAAACAAGCAAGCAGAAATACAGAACATTAAGTATAGCAGATACACGAGGAAATATAAAATTGTTTCTGCGCTGCAGAAACCCTCATGCCGCTGAGGTATAGGGCACATAGCTGTGCTATATAACACTTACCAGTTATGACAGCAGATTTCTTGCCCTCGCCCTCCCAGTCCAAATACCAAACCGATGGAAGTGATAACTTCAGTGTTTGGAAGGTGATATTGCAATTAAGCACCTCTCTGTATGCTAACATAAGTAGATCAGGAATCCACAGGCCTCACTCAGAAGCAACCGTGGGTGTCAACAATAAGTCCAAATCTGCAAACACCAGCATGGCCGAAACTAGAGATGTCAGATAAATTCGATTCAGTTTGCCTTTACGGTTAACCTATCTAAATCACACTTCTGTAAACAGTAAGTTACCCGAAGCACCGCCAAATCTTCAAAATTCACACTTCTCTGAATTTTGCAGTGCAGTTCTCTAGCCAAAGCAATGCGTACTATGTGCATATAAATTAGGTGTGTAAATGAAAGCAACATGCAAAAAAGTATTGCTTTTTCGGGGAACTGCTTTGCAAAAATGTGTGTTTCAGGCAAAACTACATACGAATGTGTATTTTAGGAGAAATTTGCACTAAAGCACTGGTGAATTTTCATTCATGCGGGGGGGGGGGGGATGATGCAAACTGAACTTAAAATTGGAAAAAGAAGAAACTAAAATTGACAAAACCATCTATCCCTAGCCAACAATGAACATACATCTTATTTCAATGAATTGACTTTTGCACAACTTCGGAAAGCTTTTACAGAGTTACGATTAAATACAATGAACTCTGCTTATAGAGATGGGAGACACAGAGGCATACCAACAAACAAATGTGTTTGCATTAGGGGATGTCCTGAAGTAAAGGACCTTATGCATTACATTTTGCGCTGCCCCTTATATAATGAAGCAAGAGAACGATTTTTAGCACCTATAAGGACAAGCTCCCCTGGCCAGAACCCCTCTGACATGATTATGTATCTCCTCGCAGACACAGATAAGTATGTGACCTGGCGTGTAGCACTCTTTGCAACTGCCGCTAGGAAAATTAGAGCAAATTATATAGCAAAGGTAGCCACCAACTGTAAAGGAGATGAATTTATTTGACCCTATCTACATCAAGCTTTTGACCAAACTGCGGGAGGCAGTGGAGGACAGAGGTGCCTGGCGTTCTCTGGTCCATGGGGTCACGAAGAGTCGGACACGACTAAACAACAACAACATCAAGCTAGGGATGCGGGTGGTGCTGTGGGTTAAACCACAGAGCCTAGGGCTTGCCGATCAGAATGTCGGTGGTTCGAATCCCCGTGATGGGATGAGTTCCCGTTGTTCAGTCCCTGCTCCTGCCAACCTAGCAGTTCGAAAGCACGTCAAAGTGCAAGTAGATAAACAGGTACCACTCCGGCGGGAAGATAAATGGCGTTTCCATGCGCTGCTCTGGTTCGCCAGAAGCGGCTTAGTCATGCTGGCCACATGACCCGAAGCTGTCTGTGGACAAACGCCGGCTCCCTTGGCCAATAAAGTGAGATGAGCGCCGCACCTCCAGAGTCGACCACGACTGGACCTAATGGTCAGGGGTCCCTTTACCTTTACCTTACATCAAGCTATATTTTATCCTTATCACCAAACTCCGAATATAGTTGTACACTGTATTAATTAACATCATTTTTAAATATATTAGTGGCCATTTGATAAATTTTATTGTTTAATGTCTTAATTTGTATATTAAGGTACTTTTATAGTTCTGTTTAGGTAATATCTTTATAACATAAATGTTTTAAGTTTTGTTGGATCAATCCAGTATATTTTCTTTTAATTGTTGAATGATTCTGTGTACATTGCGGCAGCCTTTGGCTATGTGCAATAAAACTGACTGACCATCCCTAACCAAGACACTAACATATCCGTGTAGCAACCCTGAAAGCTGGGTTAGGCGGAAAAAGTGTGTACCTAGGCCATGGCCACCAAGGGAACTTCTTAAGTCGGGCAGTTCTTTAATTGGGGAGTCCTAAATTCCAAGTGTATAGTTAAAGCTATGGTTTTCCCAGTAATGATATATGGAAGTGACAGCTGGACCATAAATAAGGCTGATCGCCGAAGAATTGATGCTTTTGAATTATGGTGCTGGAGGAGACTCTAGAGAGTCCCATGGACTGCAAGAAGATCAAACCGATCCATTCTGAAGGAAATCAGCCCTGAGTGCTCACTGGAAGGACAGATCCTGAAGCTGAGGCTCCAATACTTTGGCCACCTCATGAGAAGAGAAGACTCCCTGGAAAAGACCCTGATGTTGGGAAAGATGGAGGGCACAAGGAGAAGGGGACGACGGAGGACAAGATGGTTGGACAGTGTTCTCGAAGCTACCAGCATGAGTTTGACCAAACTGCAGGAGGCAGTGGAAGACAGGAGTGCCTGGCGTGCTCTGGTCCATGGGGTCATGAAGAGTCGGACATGACTAAACGACTAAACAACAACAAATTCCAAGTCCAACATTCAGCCTACTATACTCTGTTGTCTCCCTTACCGCAGTGCGCAGGCTGCAACGGCCTGGCTGCCTGTGTCTTCCTGTCAAATGGGAGGAATTTTGCCACATTAACAGGAGCACACAGGGAGGAAAACAGGCACCTTGCAGGAGCCCAGGCACTTCCGTAGGCTGAACCGTCCCAGAGATTGTACTCTGTTGTGCAACTGCAGCATGAGTAAGACAGGGCCTGCACAGAGATGTGAGCCCTAGGGTCATGCAGAGGCCGTTGAAAATCAGAGTGGGAGTAGAATTCAGTTTCCCTTCTTCTGAAGAATAAAAATACAGAGGAAAAAATGAGATTATTATGTGGCCCTTACTGGTTGTGAAGCTATGCTTAAAACTGGGATGGGCAATTTCTACTGAAATCTCAAAAAGGCTGGTTGCGTGGGCCGAAGAAGAGGTTTCTCATGGTTGGGGCATAATTAGCAAAGCCAGAATAAGTTCTGAAAACGTAGAAGGTAAATCAAGATGTGTTCAACATGCAATGTGAATTGATATGGGTTTTGCACTCCCTGGGTGCCTTGTTTGAAATTTAGACTTATTTATTCTCCTGAAACAGGAATGTATACGCCCGCAGAGCAATGAGAAGAATTGAGATAGTATACTGTATATTGCCGATACAGCCAACTCTGGTTTCCCCGTGTTATGGTTTTAGATTCTGGAGAAACACGCAGATGGACATTCCCACCACACAATGCCCATCTGTCACACATTAGCGGAGAATGGCATATCTCAGATATTACGGGCATTATAGTGAGATCTGTTAACAGCACACACAGTCAGAGCACGCAAAGATCTCATCCCTGGTTACTCCAAAGTTCTCTGTGTCTCAGCAAAAGGGTGTTTGTTTTTGCTACTGTTATACAACTGCCAGTCAAAATCTTTGCTCATCTGTTGTTGTTGTTGTTTAGTCGTTTAGTCGTGTCCGACTCTTCATGACCCTATGGACCAGAGCATGCCAGGCTCATCTACTGGTAAGGAAGGAAGGAAGGAAGGAAGGAAGGAAGGAAGGAAGGAAGGAAGGAAGGAAGGAAGAAAGAAAGGAAAGAAAAAAAAGGAAGGTGGATCTCTGGCGTCTTTTAATTTCGTGACTGCTGTATGGAAGTGAGAGCTGGACCATAAAGAAGGCTGATTGCCAAAGAATTGATGAACTATCTTCCTCCACTGGAGAAAATGGAGAAGTCTTCACATGTGGGAGCTCCTGCACCACATTACAAATGCAAGCAAGCAGCTTGGAAGCAAGCTACAAATCTATGTCAAAATGAAAAGACGCCTGCTTCTTGGGAGAAAGCCGATGGCAAACCTAGACAGCATCTTAAAAAGCAGAGACATCACCTTGCCGACAAAAGTTCGTATAGTTAAAGCTATGGTTTTCCCTGTGGTGATGTATGGAAGTGAGAGCTGGACCATAAAGAAGGCTGATCGCCGAAGAATTGATGCTTTTGAATTATGGTGCATGGACTGCAAGAAGATCAAACCTCTCCATTCTTCAGGAAATCAGCCCTGAGTGCTCACTGGAAGGACAGATCCTGAAGCTGAGACTCCAATACTTTGGCCACCTCATGAGAAGACTCCCTGGGAAAGACCCTGATGTTGGGAAAGATGGAGGGCACAAGGAGAAGGGGACGACAGAGGACGAGATGGTTGGACAGTGTTCTTGAAGCTACTAACATGAGTTTGACCAAACTGTGGGGAGCAATGGAAGACAGAAGTGCCTGGCGTGCTCTGGTCCATGGGGTCACGAAGAGGCGGACACGATTAAACGACTAAACAACAACAACAGATCTCTGGCTGATTTGCCATAGAGCCTGATCTACTTTCTGCTGCCCACCCGGGTCATGCACAATGAAAACAACAAACAAATGCGATAAATACCACCCCAGACACGCAACCTTCATGTTGTCTAAAAGCTCCATGTCTTCGTTCCGGATGGCTTTTTCTGTCCATATTAAGGCACTGTAAGTTTTGGTCTTCGCTTCCTCGCCTTCTTTCATGTGCCCAATGGCCTCTCTGAAAGACAAGCAAATAAATGGGCAACAGCCACAGGAATCTGAACGGTGAAAGGACTCCTCAACAGTCCCTGTATATCTTTATGAATGGCTTGGGGTGTGTGTGTGTGTGTGTGTGTGTGTGTGAGAGAGAGAGAGAGAGAGAGAGAGAGAGAGAGAGAGAGAGAAACCTTCTCTCTTTCCCCCATCCTGCAGGGAACAGTGGTACCTCAGGTTACATACGCTTCAGGTTACAGACTCCGCTAACCCAGAAATATTACTTCGGGTTAAGAACTTTGCTTCAGGATGAGAACAGAAATCGTGCAGCAGCGGCGCAGCAGCAGCAGGAGGCCCCATTAGTGGTGTTTCAGGTTAAGAATGGACCTCCAGAACGAATTAAGTTCTTAACCCAAGGTACCACTGTAGTGTAATGCCTGTAGGCAGGGCTGTGGCTACCTAAGCATTCTGCACCCAGAGATTCCTGGTTCAGCAACCAGAATAAATTAGGGACGTAACGTAGGGCTGCACTGCTTAAAACAATTAATTGGTTCACAAACTGACTTTATAAACACACACACTTTTTATCAAACAAAAAAGTGGCCAGGTTAATTGGTTAGTATACTTCCTTTTAAAAAGTAAAATACAAATACAAGTGCTAATAAAAATCGCAGGGTTTAAAAAGACAAAACAGAGGGGAATGCCTGTCAGACAATGCCTCCTATGGCATATGTATATCTTTTTTGCTCATATGCACATTTCATTAATGAATTGCAGAATCAACTGAAATCATATACTTAATAATAATAAAAATGTTTTCTTTAATGGAGTGAGGCCCTAAACCAAGGCAAATTCCCCTACACTTGTTGTTTTTTTTGTGTGTGTGTGTGTAATTTGAGTCTCACCCACCCTCCACCAACAGGAGGACTGCTTAGCCCCTCCTCTTCTGGCTTCTGAAATTTCGCTAGGGACTAGGAACTTGCTTTTTTTAATAATAATAATAATAATAATAATAATAATCTCCATAATGTGTGTGACTATGCAACACATTCACAACTATGAAAAAGGAGTATGTTGGATGTGCCTTGCTTTAATTAGGACAGCTGAGCTATACTCAGGGCTCAATTTCTGTTACAGATCACAAAGGCCCAATTCTGGAGTCCATTTACAATCTCGGCTTCGAAATATGTGAAATGAAATCCTGCAATGTAATGGAAGCTCTGCCTTCTGCCTCTTATCTCCCTCTAAGGGCAACTGCTGTGGGCAGAGGATCAAACTGCAATTGCATTATACCATTTCTGGACAGGTGACTAGAAGGATACTGTTGAAGGAAACAGCTTAGTTTGTTTTGCCTGTTCCAAAATCCCAAATCAGAGCTTTCTTTGGGCGTGCTTTAAGGGTGGCAGAATCACCCTGTTGCTGCTGCTTCTTCTACTGCCATTTTGAAAGAGCTTCACAGAGATGGCACAAGGTTGGGAAAGGGTTAACATACCCAGGTTACGGCCTCAAATTCCCTGCTTTTCCACACACCAAAATAAGCTTTACTCAAGTATCAAAACACTGACCTGGTGACGAGCTGTAGATCACGAACTTGGACTTTGTCTGAAGAGTTATTTATTATCTATAAACGAACAAACAAAGATTACCTCAGCCTCATCTGACGGTTTAAAATTTAAAACGATTCCGGGGTTTTGCAGTTCAAAAACAGAAAGGCAATGGGAGTTCCCTCATGCAATGGTTTGAGAAGAAACTGCCTTTTTTTCTGGGAGGAGAAATAGCCAGAACCAGTGAAAGTGCCCAATTTTTGTGTGGTTTTTTTTTAAAAAGCTCTAATCTAAATAGAAAGTGCTGCTGGCCACAGTGCGTAGAGCACAGCTTTCCAAACTTCTCATGTTGGTGACATACTTGTTAGACGTGCATCATTTCATGACACAATAATTCAGTTTTACTAGCTAACCAGAGGTTAAACTAACCCCTTTCCGGTCCCGGGAGGAGCGCGGGGAGCGTTTGCACGACACACTGACACACTAACATTTCGTGACACACAGTCTGGAAAGCTCTGGCGCAGAGTGTTGGGCTAGGAGTGGGGAGACTTGGGTTCAAATCTCCCACGTTCCACTACCTTCCGACCCAATCTACATCACAGAGTTACAGCAAGGATAACACCTGTGGGAGGGGAACTGCGAAAACTGCCTTGAGCTCCCTGATGGAAGAAAAGGATTAAGCCCTGGCTTCTTTAACCAAAAATAAATGAAGTTATAAAATAGTGAACAGTAAGCATGAATCAAATCACAACACTGAACAGCTCTTACTCCTTAAAATATTCAAACTGCATCTTGATACAAGGCAGCCAACAGCTCAGTGTATTGCTTACCATGTCTAACCTGTGCATATATGCCAGCTCTGCTAACCTCTACGTTTTTCATTGCTAACCCTTTCATCAATGGGCAGCTGTGGGAGCGTCTGAAGGAGTGTCTCCACACCCATCGTTCAGCCCCAGACACTGAGGTCCAGCTCTGAGGGCCTTCTGGTGGTTCCCTCCCTGCGAGAAGTGAGATTGCAGGGAACCAGGCAGAGGGCCTTCTCGGTGGTGGCGCCTGCCCTGTGGAACGCCCTCCCGTCAGATGTCAAGGAAATAAACAACTATCTGACTTTTAGAAGACATCTGAAGGCAGTCCTGTTTAGGGAAGTTTTTAATGTTTGATGTTTTATCGTGTTTTTAATATTCTGTTGGGAGCCATCCAGAATGGCTAGGGAAACCCAGCCAGATGGGTGGGGTATGTATGTATGTATGTATGTATGTATGTATGTATGTATAAATATTATGCCATTCATTCACTGGACATCCAGACCTTTAGCAAATTCTGTATCCTACCAACTGTTTCTCCCTTAAAGCTATGCCATCGAAATGCCCACGTAATACTTCATTATTAGGCCGGTTTTGTGTAGCATTTGTATATCCCTCTAACTTGCTTTTGGACTCAGAACTTTCTCAGGAGGTCTCCCACCCAGGGACTGTTTAGCTTCAAAAAAATGGTCGCATCCTATGCCTCCACACCATGTCCTGGGAATGGTTGGAAGGTGAACAAATGTTATCAAAGGAGGAAGGTTTCACTACAGAATTGTATTTTTAAAAAAAAACTGCCTGGAAAAAAAACTTCAACGAATAATCCTCTACCTCCCAAAATAGTAAAAACAAAACAAAAAAGCCAGTTTGTATTAGGGGTAGTTTTGGGAAAACCTGTAGAGTAATGGCCTGAATATAAGCCGCACCTTTAAAATTGGCGGGGAAACAGGAAAAAATACCCAAATGTAAACCGCTCCATTCCTCATGGCTCCTGGCTGCATACTGGGGGGGGGGGGACCGTGCTGCATTGCTAGAGGCCTTCCCCCTTCCTCGCTCTCTCCCTTTCTGGCCTTGGGGGAGAGGATGGGGGACTACGCAAGGGGCGGACGCCGCTTTGCCGCACTCCTGGCTGCATACCGTAAGGCCGTGAATATAACTTTAACTTTTCACAGTCGGAATTTGGGGGAAAAGTGAGGTTCCTATTCAAGCCAATACGGTATTAAAAATTGTAATCTGATTCCCTGAGCATGACTGGGTAAATTCCACAGAACCCTGAATACAGCGGTACCTCAGGTTACAGACGCTTCTGGTTACAGAAGCTTCAGGTTACAGACTCCACTAACCCAGAAATAGTACCTTGGGTTAAGAACTTTGCTTTAGGATGAGAACAGATATCGTGCTCCAGCAGCATGGCGGCAGCGGGAGGCCCCATTAGCTAAAGTGGTACCTCAGGTTAAGAACGGTTTCAGGTTAAGAATGGACCTCTGGAATGAATTAAGTTCTTAACCCGAGGTACCACTGTATCAGGGAGGCTAACTTTAGACTTTTCTTACTATTCTCTTATAAGAGGAGTTGGGATGTGCAAGGAACCGGTCTTAATGGATTGGCAAGATCCATAAGAAGGGACAGCCCCTTAGGTATCCTGACCCCAAGGTGGTTAGGGCCTCAAAAGGAAACAGCCAGGACTTTGGGAGGAAAGGGTCAAGTCTTGTGTCTTGATGCCCTAAAAAAAGGTTTCAATCACAGACGGCTAGCCGTGCTCGTTTCTTGCAACAAAAACCACAAAGAGTTTGGACTGCAAGAAGATCAAACGTATCCATTCTGAAGGAAATCAGCCCTGAGTGCTCACTGGAAGGACAGATCCTGAAGCTGAGGATCCAATACTTTGGCCACCTCATGAGAAGAGAAGACTCCCTGGAAAAGACCCTGATTTTGGGAAAGATGGAGGGCACAAGGAGAAGGGGACGACAGAGGACGAGATGGCTGGACAGTGTTCTCGAAGCTACCAGCATGAGTTTGACCAAACTGCGGGAGGCAGTGGAAGCCAGGAGTGCCTGGCGTGCTCTGGTCCATGGGATCACGAAGAGTCGGACACGACTAAACGACTCAACAACAACAACAAAGGTGGCTTTGCAGACTGCCTGCCAGTGTGCCATTTTCAACACCTTGAAAGCCATTTACCTGTTGAAGCTCCTTCATTTCCTCTGCAGCCAAGCGGACTTTCCGAGGATTCACAAGCTCAACTGCGAAGGGCCTTCCTGTCAAGGTTGGAGTGGGGGAAAATGAAGACAGGGAGTTGCAAGTGACTGCCTAATAAGATATCCACAAATATTTTTGGTGGAGTAAAAGGGGGGAGGGGAAGTAAACACTCTATTCTCAGGGCCTTGAAATGCTTTTACTTATCTTTGTAAACAGCTCTGGGAGCCCAATTGGGGGTGCAAAAGCCATAAATAATAAGGCATTTCTAAATCCGTGAATTTGTGCTGCTAGCACAAAAACTGTATGCAACTTTTAGAACGTGAAATCTAATTGCTACACAGATATTTGAATGCAAGGTGCTGGCACTATTCTGACCCACCACCAGAGGGCACTGTCTGCTTAAGGGGCTCCAAACATACCAGCTTGAGTCATTGACAGCACAGTCCTTCTGAATCCAATGGGGCTTACTCCCGGGTAAGTGAGTTTAGGATTACAGACTTAGGCTGCGAGCCAAGCTTACCGTTGCCCAGTGTTCTCACATCCACGTCTTCTCTTCCGGAGGATGAAAAATTAAAACCTTCGAAACAGGAAGGAGAAGGTTGGTTGAGCTTGCTAACCCACCAGTGCCAGTATCCTTTCCACACAACCCTGAGCCCCTGTTGCAGTACTCCATGGCTTGGGGTCAAACGAAAAAAAGTACTCTTAACTCCATTCTATAGTTTCCGAGCACAATTCAAAGTGTTGGTGTTGACCTAAATGGCCTCGGTCCTGTATACCTGAAGGAGCGTCTCCACCCCCATCATTCTGCCCGGATGCTGAGGTCCAGTGCCGAGAGCCTTCTGGCAAAAAGCAAAGCTACAGGAAACCAGGCAGAGGGCCTTCTCGGTGGTGGCACCCGCCCCCCCATCAGATGTCAAAGAGAAAAACAACTACCAGACTTTTAGAAGACATCTGAAGGTAGCCCTGTTTAGGGAAGCTTTTAATGTTTGATGCATTACTGTATTTTAATATTTTGTTGGAAGCCGCCCAGAAGAAGAATGGCGGATGAAATTAATGGACTATGCAGAATTTGATAAATTAACAGGAAGGATTCGAAACCTGCGGGACCAGAGATTCTTAGAAGACTGGAGTAAATATATGAACTATTTGAAAAGCAATTGTAATGAACAGATTACACTAGTAGGACTGCAAGAAGTTCTGTAAGGAGGCCTATTTGAAATATTGCAAGACAGACTATGAAGAGAATGATTAGTTAATGATAATTAAAAGTAATAGAGAAATTTAGAAATGCAGAATAAGTGATAAAGAACAGAAAATCATCAGAGGTTGTTGACGGAAGTCTAAAATATTGTATAAGATAAGAAGTTATGTTAAATGATTGTTGAAAATGATATGTAAAAAAACCCCAATAAAATGTATTTTAAAAAAATGCTTTTCCTCCACCACTGAGGTTTCATCGAGAGGACTAACGGCAAGGAGATGTTCTCTTGGACAAGTGCACCACCCTGTTGCATGGGGACAGGTGGAGATGTGGTCCAAAAATGAGCCATTAGATTTTTCTACAGGTAGGTTTTTACCCAGAAAGGCTGGCTTCTCCAGAACAAAAATGGCACCCAACCTCTTGGCAGAGGTAGGTTAAGGAGGGAGTACAGGTGATTCTAAGAAGGGTGTTCCAGGATGTGGGCACTACCACTAAAAAGGCCACGCCCTGACTGTAACTTTCCATCAAATAGATTTTGGTTGGCTTGATTAAGTTATGCATGGAAAACATGCAGGTACACAGACACGCACTAAGTGCATACAGAAAGCACTCACTGTCTGCTTTGAAGGCAGCCATGAGATGTTCTGAGATCAGTTCTTCGACGGAAGACTCCATCTTCCTCTCTCCATCTATAATCCAGGGGGTCTGGGGTAATGTTCTTGAATATTTGTTATATCTCCCTGTAAAGGAAACAGAGGGTATTTAGTATCCTGTAAGTTTTGCAAAAAGGGACACGGGTAGCGCTGTGGGTTAAACCACAGAGCCTAGGACTTGCCGATCAGAAGGTCAACGGTTCAAATCCCCACGACGGGGTGAGCTCCTGTTGCTCAGTCCCTGCTCCTGCCAACCTAGCAGTTCGAAAGCACGTCAAAGTGCAAGTAGATAAATAGGTACCGCTCTGGTGGGAAGGTAAACAGCGTTTCCATGCGCTGCTCTGGTTCGCCAGAAGCAGCTTAGTCATGCTGGCCACATGACCCGGAAGCTGTAGGCCGGCTCCCTCAGCCAGCAAAGCAAGATGAGCGCCACAACCCCAGAGTCGGCCATGACTGGACCTAATGGTCAGCGGTCCCTTTACCTTTAAGTTTTGCAAAAGTAGCAAATAATGTTTTTTTTACTTGAAGCAGGGAAACAAACAGCACAGCACTATTTATTAATTTATGCACCCACTTAATGCCCAAATAGGCTTCTAAGTTTTTTACAAGTATATTAAGAGAAGACTGCAAGGGGGGGTGGGAGACCTACTATACCGGCAACAAAGATGGCCCCATTGGTACACTGAATGTCGACAGCTGTGCAAGGCGCCTTGGGTGACGTCAGAGGACACTGAAATTTTCTGTATAGGAGAAAATAAAGGAGCGAGCCATTAAAAACACACGACAAGACCCTGGCAGGGTGAAAGAGAGAGAAAATGGCCTCAGGTGTATATTA
Organism: Podarcis gaigeae; assembly: GCF_964106915.1. NCBI lineage: Eukaryota > Metazoa > Chordata > Lepidosauria > Squamata > Lacertidae > Podarcis > Podarcis gaigeae. The sequence continues at coordinate 114,142,208 of NC_139680.1, forward strand.
CAGTAAGCCATAAAGATGCCTCAGAGGTTAAAAGCCTAGGAAAACAGGAGAGATATTTGCCTGGTGCCTAACTGACATGACTTAAGCACAGGTATGGTGAGAGTTGACAAGCAAGGTGTTGTAGCTGAAAAGGCCCTCACCCCTGTATGGTGGAGCCACTTGGAGGGAGAGGAACAAAGCAATAGACCCCTTGGTTTTCTGAGATTCAATACATCCTGCATAAGATTCAACTGAATCAGCATCAGAGTGGCTTGTGCAGAACTTCAGAAAGCAGAAGGATCTAACGCCTTGTTTCTTTGCCCATATCCACTAATTTGATGTCCTTATCAGAGTCCTTATTCCCATGTTGAAGAATTGGAAATGAAGTGTTAGCTGTTTTCCAAGACTACCTTTCTCTAAAGCCAGAAATTGAAATACTGAATTTGTTTCATTCTCAGTTGCCCCAGAATGCATTCAACTGCAATTACTGTCAGAGAGAGAGAGACCTGTCAGAAATCACACAACTGAGACACACAGTGGCCATGAGATACATACACGCACACCTGAAATCTCAGTGAATTTTGAGGTATGGGGAACAAAATGCAGAAGCCACACCCATTTAGACTCAGAATTTATTAACCCATTTACTTATTACTTCCAGGTTTATATGACATTTTCACCAGTACCATTTCACTTTGCTCTTTGATTTTCCTGATAAATTCCCATACACCAAGGTTAAAATAGGTTCAGAGCTCACTTACTTAAGAAAATCTTCTTCACTGATCATATCCAAAGCCTTAACCACAGCCATTCTGGTGAAGACAGACTGCAAATGAATAAAGTATTAGGTATTTCGAAAACAATTCCTCTGTTTAATTCACTTCAGCTGAGTCACTGGAATGTCGTTTCTCAGAAACTGTTTCTCTGATACTTTTATTTTAATTAATACTTAGTTGTTATTTTGGGTTGCAACACTTAGCTGCCACAGTGTCCCACTGAATCCAGCAGGACTTACTTCTGAACATATATTGGCTTGCACTGTTAATCAGAATCTTGTACATCACCTTGGGAAGTTTTATTACAGAAAGATGTTAATACATTTTGTCATATTTTTTTTGGATTCTAACTGTAAGGTGCTTTGGAAACCAATCTCGGCTGGGAAATAAGTTTTAGAACTCACACACAATAAGGATGCAATCCAAATCCAGGAGGGAAATCCCACAAGAACAGAAAAAATGAATAATCACTTTACTACACAGTATAAGGAGGGAGGAAGGAAGAACAGTAACAAGTTTGGGATGGCTTGTGACCCTACTAAATTCTGATCTTGCAAAAAAAGCGGGAAAGAAAATAATTTCCCAGAAATTGCTTACCAGCTTGTTCTTTTCTTGTTTGAAGCAACTTGGACATGCGGAGGCTCTAAATGGAAAAACAAACAGCATTTAATAGTTTGAAAACTTTTTTTACACATGGTGTCAGAACAGATTCAGTGAGGACAAGGCTGCAAAGGCCTATGCAGCTGATGTCTAAGTCAGAGAGCATCCACCAAGAAGATCTTTCCTCTCCTTCCTGACATCAAAACATTGGCTGCTTCTTGGGTACAGATATCCCTCTCTGGATATTGTGTCTAATGTTAATCGAAGGTGCTGCCTAATCTGGGTGGATGCCTGACAGTGTGTATGGAGGTCCTGGGCTACCCAAAACAAAAAAAAATCCTTCCAGTAGCACCTTAAAGACCAACTAAGTTAGTTCTTGGTATGAGCTTTCGTGCGCATGCACACTTCTTCAGATACACTGAAACAGAAGTTTCCAGACCCTTCTATATAGTGAGAAGGTGGGGAGGGGTATTACTCAGAAGGGTGGTGGGAATGGGTGATTGGCAGATAGCTGTGATGAGTCTGTTGACGACTCTTAACGACTGCAATAGGTCTTACAGGAAAAGCAAGGGGTGAGAAGGTGAAAAATGGCTTTGTCATGTATAATGAGATAAGAATCCAATGTCTTTGTTCAGACCAGGTCTCTCCATGGTTTTAAGTTTGGTGATAAGTTGCAATTCAGCAGCTTCACCTGGTCTGAACAAAGACCTGGGAATGGGTGATTGGCAGATAGCTGTGATGAGCCTGTTGACGACTCTTAACGACTGCAATAGGTCTTACAGGAAAAGCAAGGGGTGAGAAGGTGAAAAATGGCTTTGTCATGTATAATGAGATAAGAATCCAAGGTCTTTGTTCAGACCAGGTCTCTCCATGGTTTTAAGTTTGGTGATAAGTTGCAATTCAGCAGCTTCACCTGGTCTGAACAAAGACCTTGGATTCTTATCTCATTATACATGACAAAGCCATTTTTCACCTTCTCACCCCTTGCTTTTCCTGTAAGACCTATTGCAGTCGTTAAGAGTCGTCAACAGGCTCATCACAGCTATCTGCCAATCACCCATTCCCACCACCCTTCTGAGTAATACCCCTCCCCACCTTCTCACTATATAGAAGGGTCTGGAAACTTCTGTTTCAGTGTATCTGAAGAAGTGTGCATGCGCACGAAAGCTCATACCAAGAACTAACTTAGTTGGTCTTTAAGGTGCTACTGGAAGGAATTTTTTTTGTTTTGACTATGGCAGACCAACACGGCTACCTATCTGTAACTGGGCTACCCAGACGACAAGACCCAACCCTTGGCTGATGTGGTCCAAAGGAAAGCAGAGCCATACATCTGGCACCAGCCTGGCTGCAGGAATACAGGAAGGAAGCATACAAGGTGCCATCCAACCGTCTTAGGGAATCCACTCTGGATTTGTGCAGGAGTTACTCCTTAGCCTTTTCTCCTCCCAAAGATGTCCCTGTGAATGTACAATTCATCACATCCCAACTTACAGGAAATGGCAGTCCTCGTCTGTTTCTGGGTGAGCGAAGACCACACTGACTTCAAACAGGCTCTGAGTCGCAATTTAAAAGACAGTGGAAAGTTATTGTTTAATTCGGTAGTGGAAATGTAACATTCTCCCATTCCCTTCTGTAGCCTTGAACTCTGTTTGGGTACCTGCCTGAAACACTCTCCTTCGCTTTAGCTCTGAACAAAGAAAACGAGCTTGGCAGGAGGAAAGGTTCTTTTCCATGTGCAGGGATAATTAAACTTTTTATTTTAATTTAGAGGAGGATTCAACCATCCATGCACCATTCTGAAGTGGCGCAGACCAGGCACAGAAGGCCCATGACAATAAAACACTGTTTAAGTTATATAGTTATACAATACCTTTCCATCAGCAGGGACCCCCAATTGCTCCAGGAACAGGGGGTGAATAATCCATTTGTATGCTTCCTTTAGCTGAACAAGGTCTTCTTTTTCTGCTAAAAAATCCTGTTTCCTAAATGATTTTTAAAAGTAAGACTCAGCATCTTATATCAAGCGGGGGGGGGGGGAGAATTCAATCAATTCTGTTTAGTTTTAAAATACTCATTTCAATCAATAGTTTTGAACTTGTACCTCTGCTCTCAAGAATTTTATAACCCAAAGTACTAACAGCAACTAGAATACATGTTGTAACGTTTGCTAATGGAAGGACCTGCCAGCAAGAAAGAGGAAATGACTAATTAAAAGGGGCAGTTCAGTAATGCTGTGACTGGAGCAAAAAACCCACAACTGATTAGAAGTTTAAAAAGAAATGGGCAAGGATGAAATGCCTAATTAAAGTATCAGCTGGTGTGAGAAGCAAGGCCTCTACTGAATGGGACTTGCTTTTCATTAAATATTATGTTAGGACCTTGCCTGCAAAGATGCGCTTTTGTGGGATTGTTGTAGGGGAATTTAGCACTATGTGAAATAACTGTGATGCTTCTCCTTCCAGCTCAGTGCAAGAACAGCAATGGATCAGTGGTGCTAAGGGGTTTAGTATTAAGTCAATAAACTGAGTAGGGCAATCAGAGGAGTTACCCTATTTTTCGCTCTATAAGACACACTTTTTCCCCTCCAAAAATTAAGGGGAAATGTGTGTGTGTCTTATGGAGCGAATGCAGGCTCCATGGCTTCAGTGAAAGCAACGCGAAGCCAGGAGAGCGAGAGGGATCAGCGCACACCGATACCTTTTGCTCTCTTGGTTTCGCTTAGCTGGAGAGGCGCTGTGCAGCTTTCCCTCTCTGCACAGCGCCCCTTCAGCGAAGCAGGAGCAGAAATGGAAGGGGCTCCGTTTCTCCTGCCGCTTCGCTGAAGGGGTGCTGCGCAGAGAGGGAGAGAATTTTTTTTCTTGTTCTCCCCCTCTAAAACTAGGTGCGTCCTATGGTCGGATGAGTCCTATAGAGTGAAAAATATGGTAACTACCAAGGTGAGAGGATGAGATATTGCACATTACCCCCTCTCAATACAATTCCCCTCACATGCCCGCAAAACACACACCAAGAGAGAACAATACAGTGCCAACGACATTTGAAAACCTAGCACACAAGGCAGGATGGAAAAGATCCCACCGGGAAGTACTCACTCCATTTCCTCTTTTACTAGCAACCACGCTGCATGCTTCAGGCATGGACCGAGAAAAAACAGAAAAATGAAAGAGAATGGGAGGGAGGGAAGAGAGAGAGAAAGAGAAAGAGAGAGAGAGAGAGAGAGAGAGAGAGAGAGAAGTGGTAAATTAAATGGCATCATAACCTTCCCATCTAACTAGCTGAGAAAGCCCAGACCAAGAATTGGCTACATTCACAGGAATCAAAGCCACACAGGATACACAACATCAGACGTGGCCAAGTCTCCCCCACCAACTCAAAAAGCCAAGCTTCAGATCAGCCTAGCCCAATTTGCCCTCCCTCTCACTCACCCCTCGCCCAATTGCTGGATGCCACACATGTTGTATTTCCTAACAGGCGAAAACAAGTTAAGTTTTTAAACCACCCCTGCCCCTGCCCCCTTTGCTTCTCAACAAAGGCCATACTCAAGAGCACAAGCAAATACTCACCTCCCTTACAGATAACTGTGGGGGGAAAGAGACTGAAAACACAAAGCTGGTAAACTGGTATTCAGAAGAATTCATCTTGTGGCACACCTGAAAAACAATGAACTGTGTTTATTATTGTTATTTAAATATAAATAAATACACACACACACACACACACCACTATGCAATTTTAGAAGTTCTCAAAGCAATTGCACCTTGTACAAGACGGCTTGCAAACATGCTTGAATACAATTGTTTTACATTCTCATCAAGGACAAGCTTTCCTATGTAGATGTGCTTGCTTCTACCAAAGGAATTCTTCTGTGTAGTCAGGACAGCTCACTAACAGTCCCACTGCCTGCATGCTTACTTGGAAGTTACCGTATTTTTTGCACCATAACACTCACTTTTTTCCTCCTAGAAAGTAAGGGGAAATGTCTGTGCGTGTTATGGAGGAAATGCCTACGGGCGGCATGCCTACGGATTTTCCTCCTCTAAAAACTACGTGCGTGTTATGGTCGGGTGCGTGTTATAGAGCGAAAAATACGGTAAGTTCCACTGTGTCCGTTGGGGCTAGCTCCCAAGTAAGCATGTGTACAATTGCAGCCTAAATGAGATTTCAGCAAGGAAAGTTCAGTAAAACCCTTAGAGGTATAAAACTAAGTTTTAATCACAGTAGACCCATCAAAATCAATGAAGATGATTAAGTTAGGTTCATCTATTTCAATGGGTCAACTCTGAGTAAGACTTAGCTGAATGCCACCCACTACATGCATGCTGTATACATGTACATCCATGGGAAATGCTGCAGTTTTTTTCAACAGTAAAACTACCAATCAGCCGACACTTACCGCTTTGACAAAATCCATCTCACAGAGCTCCTGTAGAATTCCCAGGCAGATGCTACACACAGCTGGCCTTAAGTTCTCATCACCACCAGCAGTTCTATCATTCTCCGCGTTAGGTACCTGGTGGCTTCCATTTGAGGTCTGTTCCTCCTCTTCTTTGACACTATCCAGTTTGATTCGCTTATAGGGAGGATTTGCTGTTTCACAAAGTAATTTGTTCTCCTCTGTAGTGCTCTCCAGAAACTCTTGCAGTTCGCTAAGCAACTCCTGATTGATAAAGGAAGCAGAGTAAAACTTGGTAGGTAGAAGGGTGCCAGGGGTGGCTTCAGAATGGACTGTGACCCTGATAGCCAGGTGTCCTGAAATCAACAGCTCCTGTAAATGCGCAACAGTCTTTCAACAGAGAATAATGTCAAATAGTCTGTTGCCTTGCAAATTAAAGTAGATCTGCTAAGCAATTACAGTAGTGCCCCGCAAGACGAATGCCTCGCGAGACGAAAAACCCGCTAGACGAAAGGGTTTTCCGTTTTTCGAGGCACTTCACAAGACGAATTTCTCTATGGGCTTGCTTCACAAGACGAAAACGTCTTGTGAGTCTTGCGATTTTTTTCGCTCCCCCCCCCCTTTTTCTAAGCTGCTAAGCCGCTTTGCCGCTAATAGCCGCTAAGAGCGCTAAGCCGCTAATAGGGTTGCTTCGCAAGACAAAAAATCCGCAAGACGAAGAGACTCGCGGAACGGATTCTTTTCGTCTTGCGAGGCACCACTGTAAAAAGGTCTTTGATATTGCAGTCCTGTGCATATTTAGGTAGGGGTTAGACTCACTGAACTTTGTGGGACTTAGTTTTGAGTAAATGTTTATAGGATTTGTATCCTATGCACATTGGTATCATAAATGTTTTGAGCAAATGTGCTTAAAATTTTATATATGGATATTCTATGATGGCCTACACCTGAAACGCCTAATACGGGTTTGGCGAGGAAGAAGAGGAGGAGTAAATGTGCACAGGATAGTATCATAAAAGTGACACCAGAAGTGAGAAGAGGAAGTGCACTTGTTCTTAGGAACATAGGAAACTGCCTTATAATGAGAAGTCAATGGATCTATCTAGCTCAGTACTGTCTATGCGGAGTGGCAGTGGCTTTCCAGGGTTTCAGACAGGGGGCATTCCCAGTCCTAACTGGAGATGCTGGGGACTGAACCTTGGACCTACTGTATGCAAGGTAGATGGTCTACCAATGTGTCATAGTCCTTCCTCAGAGCTGCAGGTCTTTCCTATACTTCTTAGACAGATAATGGGGAAGATTGTGGACTGGACTTCTGGGTAGGTGGAAGACACAGGGGAACTGGAGAAAGTATATGTTGGAGGGAAAGAAGACAACAATGGATTTTAAATAGGTCAACAGCTGTTTGTTGTTCCTCATTAATAATATATTTTGGGGTTCTGCAATTTTTGTCTCCCCACTCCAAATGCCCCAGCCTCCTTTCATTCCCCAAGAATATGCCTCTTGCTTTGAAAGGAAGACCTGGATCAGAGAGATATGAAAATGAATTAAAACCACCCCATCATTATCATAATGTATTTCAATTTAATCAAACCTTATAGGGTAGCCTGTACAAATCCTGAGATCCTATCCGGCAAAACCTGAAAATACAACGCGGGCATGCTCCAAAATTCAGTAACTTCTGAGCAATAGACCTGTCCTTTTCAGATAGTGCAGTTGTGCTGGTGCTCATGCTGGTGAAGCCTGTATTTGAAGAGAGAGAAAATCAGCAGAAACACTACTGCAGCAGGCTGGAGAGTGAGAATTGAGGGAACACTCATTAAAATAGCACAGCAGTAATTCAAAAGGGAGGACACAGAGATGCTGAGGACCATTCAGAAAAGAACAACAAGCATGGCCTCAACCAGAGCCAGGGCTTTTTTGGCCATGGCCCTGATCTGGTGAAACGCTCTGTCACAAGAGACTAGGGACCTGCAGGACTTGACATCTTTCCACAGGGCCTGCAAGACAGAGCTGTCCCACCAGGCCTTTGGCCAAGGCACAGTCTTGACCTCCTCTCTCCTTTCGTAATCCTCATAGAACTTTAGCCCAATGGTTGCCATTAATTTGATTCTGAATTGATTTTAGAATGTATTTCAATTAATTGACTGTGATTTTATGTAAACTGTGCTATTTTTACTGTTGTTAGCTGCTCTGAGCCTGGCTTTGGCTGGGGAGGACGGGATATAAATAAAAATTATTTAATTAATTAAATAATTAAATAATTAATTTTTATTATCATTTCCTTGTGAGAAAAGGATGATTATTTATCGCCTGTCTGGCAGGTTACTTGATTGGATTGCCTGGGGAGCCTGGCCAATCTTTTGTAATGATAAATACTTAGTTCCTGGGCCAGGTCACAGGCTCACACCCTATTCAAACACAGACATACCCTTAAGACAGGATTTGTGAAGGAAAAGGCAATGGGGAGGCTTTTCCACTTTAACCTTGCAGAGAAAACATTTGCTCAGTTTAGGAATCAAAATGGCTTCAGGTCGGTCTTCCTGTGCTGATGTATGTACGTACGGTTATGAACATTACCATATATCGAAGACCTCAAAATTCCTATCACAAAACCAAAGAACTAAATTTGGGCCACTGCCAGTATAAATTGCCTTATACTGAGACTATTGGTGTATTTAGCTCAGTACTGTCTATGCTCCCCTTCATGGATCACTGCCTTGCCGTGGCGAAGGGGCTTGAAGAACTCAGAGAAGCTATGAACTATGCCGAGCAGGGCACCCAAGATGAACAGGTCATAGTGGAGAGTTTTGACCAAACGTGATCCACCTGGAGGAGGAACCGGCAAGCCACTCCAGTATCCCTGCCAAGAAAACTCCATGGACAAAGACAACAGGCATATAAAAGATATGACGCTGGAAGATGAGCCCCTCAGGTCGGAAGGCGTCCAACATGCTACTGGGGAAGAGCGGAGGGCAAGTACAAGTAGATCCAGAACTGATGAAGCGGCTGGGCCAAAGCCGAAAGGACGCTCAGTTGCGGATATGCCTGGAAGCGAAAGGAAAGTCCAATGCTGTAAAGAAAAATATTGCATAGGAACCTGGAATGTAAGAACCATGAACCTGGGTAAGTTGGAGGTGGTCAAAAATGAGATGGCAAGAATAAATATTGACATCCTGGGCATCAGTGAACTAAAATGGACGGGAATGGGTGAATTCAGTTCGGATGACCATCACATCTACTACTGTGGGCAAGAAACCCGTAAAAGAAATGGAGTGGCCCTCATAGTCAACAAAAGAGTGGCGAAAGCTGTACTGGGATGCAATCTCAAAAATGATAGAATGATCTCGATACGAATCCAAGGCAGACCTTTTAACATCACAGTAATCCAAGTTTATGCACCAACTACTTGTGCTGAAGAAACTGAAATTGACCAATTCTATGAAGACTTACAAGACCTTATAGAAGTGACACCAAAGAAGGATGTTCTTCTCATTATAGGGGATTGGAATGCTAAAGTAGGGAGTCAAGAGATAAAAGGAACAACTGGCAAGTTTGGCCTTGGAGATCAAAACGAAGCAGGGCAAAGGCTAATAGAGTTCTGTCAAGAGAACAAGCTTGGTCATCACAAACACGCTTTTCCAACAACACAAGAGACGACTCTACACATGGACATCACCAGATGGGCAGCATCGAAATCAGATTGATTATATTCTCTGCAGCCAAAGATGGAGAAGCTCTATACAGTCAGCAAAAACAAGACCTGGAGCTGACTGTGGCTCAGATCATCAGCTTCTTATAGCAAAATTCAAGCTTAAACTGAAGAAAGTAGGAAAAACCACTGGGCCGGTAAGATACAATCTAAGTCAAATCCCTTATGAATACACAGTGGAAGTGAGGAACAGGTTTAAGGATTTAGATTTGGTGGACAGAATGCCTGAAGAACTATGGATGGAGGCTCGTAACATTATACAGGAGGCAGCAACGAAAACCATCCCAATGAAAAGGAAATGCAAGAAAGCAAAGTGGCTGTCCAATGAGGCCTTACAAATAGCGGGGGAGAGAAGGCAAGCAAAATGCGAGGGAGATGGGGAAAGATACAGGAAATTGAATGCAGATTTCCAAAGAATAGCAAGGAGAGACAAGAAGACCTTCTTAAACGAGCAATGCAAAGAAATAGAGGAAAGCAATAGAATGGGAAGAACCAGAGATCTGTTCAAGAAAATTGGAGATATGAAAGGAACATTTCATACAAAGATTTCCATAATAAAGGACAAAAGTGGAAAGGACCTAACAGAAGCAGAAGACATCAAGAAGAGGTGGCAAGAATACACAGAGGAATTATACCAGAAAGAAATGGATGTCTCGTATACCCCAGGTAGTGTGGTTGCTGACCTTGAGCCAGACATCCTGGAAAGTGAAGTCAAATGGGCCTTAGAAAGCACTGCAAATAACAAGGCCAGTGGAAGTGATGGTATTCCAGCTGAACTATTTAAAATTTTAAAAGATGATGCTGTTAAGGTGCTACACTCAATATTCCAGCAAGTTTGGAAAACTCAGCAGTGGCCAGAAGATTGGAGAAGATCAGTCTACATCCCAATCCCAAAGAAGGGCAGTGCCAAAGAATGCTCCAACTACCGCACAATTGCACTCATTTCACACGCTAGCAAGGTTATGCTTAAAATTCTACAAGGAAGGCTCAAGCAGTATGTGGACCGAGAACTCCCAGAAGTGCAAGCTGGATTTAGAAGAGGCAGAGGAACCAGAGACCAAATTGCAAACATGCGCTGGATTATGGAGAAAGCTAGAGAGTTCCAGAAAGACATCTACTTCTGCTTCATTGACTATGCAAAAGCCTTTGACTGTGTCGACCACGGCAAACTATGGCAAGTTCTTAAAGAAATGGGAGTGTCAGATCACCTCATCTGTCTCCTGAGAAATCTCTATGTGGGACAAGAAGCTACAGTTAGAACTGGATATGGAACAACTGATTGGTTCAAAATTGGGAAAGGAGTACGACAAGGCTGTATTTTGTCTCCCTGCTTATTTAACTTATATGCAGAATTCATCATGCGAAAGGCTGGGCTGGATGAATCCCTAGCCGGAATTAAGATTGCCGGAAGAAATATCAACAACCTCAGATATGCAGATGACACAACCTTGATGGCAGAAAGTGAGGAGGAATTAAAGAACCTTTTAATGAGGGTGAAAGAGGAGAGCGCAAAATATGGTCTGAAGCTCAACATCAAAAAAACGAAGATCATGGCCACTGGTCCCATCACCTCCTGGCAAATAGAAGGGGAAGAAATGGAGGTAGTGAGAGATTTTACTTTCTTGGGCTCCATGATCACTGCAGGTGGTGACAGCAGCCACGAAATTAAAAGACGCCTGCTTCTTGGGAGAAGGGCAATGACAGGTCTAGACAGCATCTTGAGAAGTAGAGACATCACCTTGCCAACAAAGGTTCGTATAGTTAAAGCTATGGTTTTCCCAGTAGTGATGTATGGAAGTGAGAGCTGGACCATAAAGAAGGCTGATCGCCGAAGAATTGATGCTTTTGAATTATGGTGCTGGAGGAGACTCTTGAGAGTCCCATGGACTGCAAGATCAAACCTCTCCATACTGAAGGAAATCAGCCCTGAGTGCTCACTGGAAGGACAGATTGTGAAGCTGAGGCTCCAGTACTTTGGCCACCTCATGAGAAGAGAAGACTCCCTGGAGAAGACCCTGATGTTGGGAAAGATGGAGGGCACAAGGAGAAGGGGACGGCAGAGGACGAGATGGTTGGATAGTGTTTTCGAGGTTACCAGCATGAGTTTGACCAAACTGCGGGAGGCAGTGGAGGACAGAGGTGCCTGGCGTTCTCTGGTCCATGGGGTCACGAAGAGTCGACACGACTAAACGACTAAACAACAACACTGTCTATGCTACATGGCAGCTTCTCCCCAGGGTGTCAAGCAAGGGGTATTCCCAGCCCTGCCTGGAAATCCCATTGAGGACCGAGACGGGGGCGTTCTGCATGCAAAGCAGCTGCTCTTCCACTGAGCTGTGGCCTTTCCCCTCTTCCTGCACTGTATTCTTCCTGCACTGAAGAAAACCACCCCCGTCTCCTCTTTCCACTTCCACCGCCACTAGAGTTTCCGCTACTTAGGCCGTCATCACCATCTGGTATCACAAGCCATACTATTCTAACGCTTAAATTCTACGACGAAAACCACATTGACCTAAGAGCAATCCTCGACTTGCTTTCGAGTAAATATGAGCATAGCGTTGCGCACTACCTCCCTCCTCTCTCAGATTTTGCTAAAAGCAACTCACTGCGCCCAAATAGCTTAAAGAACCCCCCAACCCTCCATTCCTAAGAAGCCGAGGTTATTTTCCAGCTCACCTGCCTCTTTTCGCTTGCCAAACATAAAAAAAAACCTATGGGGGAACCATTCACCCGTTGCACCCTCGGTCCGCTCATCAATGAGTTCCGCTCTCGTAGGGAGAGAAAGGGAAACAGCCTCCCAGAAACAAGAGTTCCACCTTCAAGTTGCGGCGGCCTCCCGCCGAGCCCATAGGGTACCCAAGCCTCTAAAGGCTTTCCGACCTATACTTCCGGATCCCAACAGCCTTTCCGTCGTGAGTGACCGTGCTTTGGAAAACATCTTGTTGCCCCTCCCGCAATAAAAACGAAACAAAGCAACTATAGGCTTCGTTGGAAGACACTGTTCCATGTTGGCTGAGCTCCAGAACTCAGGCGTCGCACCCCATTAAATGGCATTAGCTAGCAATATGAATAAACTTTGAATAATTAAAAAGATAAAAAACGGGGCATTTGATGTGCGGTGGAAGAAAAACATTAAAAACACACATTAAAATCGGCTAAAAACATCGGGAAAACGCAGGGCCGGATTTAGGTTTCATGGCCCTAAGCTACTGAAGGTAACGGGGGCCTTGATATGTCCAGCTGTCCTTTGTCAACAACAAATTGTCACTGTTTTTTGTGTTGAATACTATCTTGTAATTGATGGACCTAATAAGTATTTGCAAATAACAACAACAATATAATAATAATAATGTGCAAATAATGTAATTGTTGAACTGAAATACAGATAAGAAGTATATTAATAATGAAATACAATTAGGAAATATTAATAGTGAAATAATTATTAAGCTGTAACATAAAATTCATAAACTTAATAATGCAAACACATTGGCATTTAGCAATAACAAAAGTTAACTTTTTAGAAACACAATTTACAAAGACTCATAATCTAGTCTCTAGAAACTTGCTACAACATGAAATAATAATTTTAGGTTTTATTTTATAAGCTTTTTATCTTACATTTTGGAAATGTACATCCAGGTGTTTTTTTCCCCTTTAATTTTTTTTTTGGGGGGTCCCCAAGAGACTGGGGTCCTAAACTATAGCTTTGTTTAGCTGATACGTAAATCCGGCCCTGGGAAAAACGTGCAAAATATGTTTTCATTTGTAGCCGAGCGGGGGCGATTGCATTCCTTTGCTTTCGCCGGGCTTCCTTCCGCGCGCACCTCTTTGAGCTCGAGCCGCCACCTGCGCGGCGCCACGCCGACGCCGCAGCCAGAGACGGTCGATCCCCGAGCTCCGCGCGTCGCCTGTGAGGGGCGGGGCCTCCTCCCCGGCGGGACCGACGGCTCGGCGCTCGCCTCGGGAGACGGCCGAGCCTGGGCGAAGGTCCGGCGAGGAGGAGGAGGAGGCGCCGCGAAGACGATGGCGGCCAACCAACCGCCGCCCCCGAAGCCCTGGGAGAACCGGAGGCTGTGAGTGCGGCTGGGGGCGCTGAGGGGGGGGGGGGAGGCGGGAGAACCCCGAGGCGGAGCCGCCGCCATTCCCTCCTCATCGGTTTATGGCTGTTAATAGGTTCCGGGACTCACTTGCCGCCCCGAGGAGGGGGGGAAGGCACTCTGTACATGCTCAGGGGCCACACTCCTCATAGGTCGTGGAGTGGCCATGGGTGGGGGAGGAGGGAACACAAAACAAACAGGTTCCGGGGCTCACTTGCCGCCCTGAGGAGTGGGGGGGGGCGGGTTAGGGAAGGCACTCTGTATATGCTCAGGGGCCACACGCCTCCAAGGTCCTGGAGTGGCCAAGGGTGGGGGAGGAGGAAACACAAACAGGTTCCGGGGCTCACTTGCCGCCCCGAGGAGGGGGGGAGGCACTCTGTACATGCTTAGGGGCCACACGCCTCCAAGGTCCTGGAGTGGCCATGGGTGGAGGAGAAGGGAATACAAAACAAACAGGTTCCGGGGCTCACTTGCCGCCCTGAGGAGTGGCGGGGGAGGCACTCTGTACATGCTCAGGGGCCACACCTTCCAGCACCTTTCAGTGTTGGGTGGAGATGAGGGGTTTCTTTTCCACCCCACCAACACGGGATTGCTACATTGCAGGGGGTTGGACCATAGCTGTCAACCTTCCCTTTTTTTGCGGGAAATTCCCTTATTTCAGCGCCGTTTCCCCGCTGCTATCCCGGATTGTTAGATATCCAGTAGACAGGTGAGGCTGCTGATCCCTTAGTTTCAAATCCAAAAGTTGACAGCTTTGCTGCTGATCCCTTATTTTTGAGGCTGCTGATCCCTTATTTTCAAATCTGAAAGTTGACAGCTATAAGTTGGACTAGATGACCGCCAGGGTCCCTTCCAACTCTGTTGTTGTTTTTTAGTCGTGTCCAACTCTTCGTGACCTCATGGACCAGAGCACGCCAGGCACTCCTGTCTTCCACGGCCTCCCACAGCTTGGTCAAACTCATGCTGGTAGCTTCGAGAACACTGTCCCACCATCTCGTCCTCTGTCGTCCCCTTCTCCTTGTGCCCTCCATCTTTCCCAACATCAGGGTCTTTTTGAGGGAGTCTTCTCTTCTCATGAGGTGGCCAAAGTCTTGGAGCCTCAGCTTCAGGATCTGTCCTTCCAGTGAGCACTCAGGGCTGATTTCCTTCAGAATGGATAGGTTTGATCATGGGTAGGCAAACTAAGGCCCAGGGGCCGGATCTGGCCCAATCGCCTTCTAAATCCGACCCACGGATAGTCCCGGAATCAGTGTGTTTTTACATGAGTAGAATGTGTCCATTTACAGTGGTACCTCTGGATGCGAACGGGATCTATTCCGGAGCCCAGTTCGCATCTAGAAACGAATGCAACTCACGTCTGCGTGCGTGGGTCGCGATTCACTGCTTCTGCACATGCGCATGACGTCATTTTGAGTGTCTGCGCATGCGCGAGCAGCGAAACCCAGAAGTAACGCGTTCCGTTACTTCCGGGCCGCCATGGACCGTAACCTGAAAACGCTCAACCTGAAGCATATCCACCCCAAGGTATGACTGTATTTAAAATGCATCTGGGTTATTTGTGGGGCATAAGAATTTGTTCACCCCCCCTTCAAAATACAGTCCGCCCGCCCCCAAGGTCTGAGGGACAGTGGAACAGCCCCCTGCTGAAAAAGTTTGCTGACCCCTGGGTTTGATCTTCTTGCAACCATGGGACTCTCAAGAGTCTCCTCCAGCATCATAATTCAAAAGCATCAATTCTTTGGCGATCCTTCCAACCCTACGATTCTATTATTTCTCTTCCTCCCCTCTTCCATGGGGAAATATCACCCCCTCCCCCCATTTGATATGCCACTTTTCATTCAAATGAATCGCAAAGCGGCTTACAAACAATAAAGAATAACAACACAATAGAACATCACAAACGCAGCAAAAATAGTGTAGAACAATTAACATCATCAGTGAGACAATTGCAGCCTATAAAACACTGCTAACGACCTCTTAAAAACAGGCTGAACGTCACAGTTGAAGCAAAAGTCGTGTTGTAAGATTAATGAATCAATGCAGCATGTATGATCTGTAAAACAATTTTAACAGCAACAAAATATCAGCCCCAAAATAAGCTAAGCACTGTTCTGTCCATAAGGGATGTCTTCAGCAAACTGGCCCCCTTTTCTTTTTTCTCACACACTTGGGGGGCAGGGAAGAGCAACAAGCCTCTTTCTTCTCCTCCTCCCCTTAATGGGGAGACATCCTCTCCCCACCCCCATAAAGGGGTGTATTCAGCCTTTCCCTTCTTGCTCCCACGCAATGCCCCACTTACTAAGGGGACGGGAGGTGGCAGGAGAGTTCTCTGTCTTCAAGGGGGAGGCAGATTCCCCCTCCTCGCACTTATTTCATAAATAATTGCTTTATAAACTGCTAAGGAGGACTGTTTCCTCTCCTCTTCTCCCCCAGCCAGGCTTATCAAAGGGCCAGTATCCTGCATAAAGGTAAAGGTAAAGGTACCCCTGCCTGTACGGGCCAGTCTTGCCAGACTCTAGGCTTGTGCGCTCATCTCACTCTATAGGCCGGGAGCCAGCGCTGTCCACAGACACTTCCGGGTCACGTGGCCAGCGTGACAAGCTGCATCTGGCGAGCCAGCGCAGCACACGGAACGCCGTTTACCTTCCCGCTGGTAAGCGGTCCCTATTTATCTACTTGCACTTAGGGGTGCTTTCGAACTGCTAGGTTGGCAGGCGCTGGGACCAAACGACGGGAGCTCACCCCGCCGCGGGGATACGAACCGCCGACCATGTGATCGGCAAGTCCTAGGCGCTGAGGTTTTACCCACAGCGCCACCCGCACCCACAATAACACAGACACAAAAATAGGGAAGACATTATCCTTCACCTGTCTGGTGCTGTCCGCGACATTAATGACATGAAGGGGCTTGGGGAAAGGTCGCACGCTAGTTTTCCATTGCTATTCTTTTTGAAAGGTTTCACTTTATGCTCTTTTGGGTTGCCACCTAATGTTTTAGGAGCTATGTGAATAATGGTTGTTGTTATTATGATGATGTTTGTATTCAGTAGGGATGCAGGTGGCGCTGTGGGTTAAAGCCTCAGCGCCTAGGACTTGCCGATCGAAAGGTCGGCGGTTCGAATCCCTGCGGCGGGGTGCGCTCCCGCTGCTCGGTCCCAGCGCCTGCCAACCTAGCAGTTCGAAAGCACCTCCGGGTGCAAGTAGATAAATAGGGACCGCTTACCAGCGGGAAGGTAAACGGCGTTTCCGTGTGCGGCTCTGGTTCGCCAGAGCAGCGATGTCACGCTGGGCACGTGACCCGGAAGTGTCTCCGGACAGCGCTGGCCCCTTTTAAGTGAGATGGGCGCACAACCCCAGAGTCTGTCAAGACTGGCCCGTACGGGCAGGGGTACCTTTACCTTTACCTTGTATTCAGTTTATGCTATCCTCACCTTGGACTCTGAATCGTGCACACATTTTACAACAGAGAGATAAGTGTGTGTTTGGACAAATAATGGGATATGTGGGTTAAAGCTCCATATAGATTACCCCTTTGGAACTTCGAATTCTTCAAATCCTTTTCGGAAATCTTAGGACTCAGTGCTAGGATGTATACTATAAACTGGAATTGAAGAGTAAAAGGATAGTGTGTTTTGCACCGTGGTATTGTCCCACATCATACCCCTTTTATTATTTTGATTTTTCTTTCTTCATAGAATCATAGAATCTTTCAGTTGGAAGGGACGCAAGGGTCATCTAGACCAACCCCCTGCAATGCAGGAATCTCTGCTAAAGCATCCATGACAGATGGCCATCCAACCTCTGCTTAAAAACCTCCAAGGAAGGAGTTCATTACCTCTCGTAGGAGTCTGTTCCCCTGCCAAACAGCTCTTACTGTCAGAAAGCTTTTCCGAATGTTTAGTCAGAATCTCCTTTCTTGCAACTTGAAGCCATTGATTCGAGTCCTACCCTCCAGAGCAGGAGAAAACAAGCATGCTCCCTCCTCTATGTGACAGCCCCTGTGATATTTGAAGATGGCTATCCTATCTCCTCTCAGTCTCCTCTTTTCCAGGCAAAACGTACCCAGCTCCTTCAAGCGCCCCTCATCAGGCTTAGTTTCCGGACTCTTGATCATCTTGGTTGCCCTCCTCTGCACACCTTCTAGCTTGTCAGCAGCCTTCTTAAATTGTGCTGTCCAGAACTGGACACCGTATTCCAAGTGCGGTCTTACTAAGGCAGAATAGAATGGTACTATTACTTCCCTTGATCTGGACACCATACTTTTTTTTTTTTTTGCTTCATCACACTGTTGACTCATGTTAACCTTTAGGTCCACTAAGACCCCTAAATCCTTTTCACATGTACACACCACAAGACCTTGGTGTTACTGGTAGCCTTGAATTTTGCTCCACCATCTGCACTCTGGAGCTCAGGATGGTCTACCTCCTTGTGGAAATTTTCTCGGTGAATCAGCAGCAAGTTGTTGCTTGTGTTCTGCTGCAATTTAGTGTGGGTCTGACATGCTTCCCCACCTCCCTCCCCTTTCCCAGCAAAATGGGTGTGTTGGCACAGGAGTTCCAAAGTGGTTAGAATTACTCCCTACTCCTGGCAGATTAGGGTTGCATAACATACCCACATATGTTGTGGTCCTGCCTACATGTAGGAGGAAGCTAAACTCAGTAGGACTTGACTTCTGGGTAAGTGCATACATTTGATCCGGAAATATATTTTCTAGCGGCATAACGAGATCTCAGGAGCCGTGTAAAAGTAAACACAAGCCACATTGGGACTTCCTGTAAGCTTTTACTGCTTGATATGCTTCCTGTAAGCTTTGCTTCCTGTAAGCTTTTGCCGCTTGATATGCAGAAGCAGCTTCCTCATGATTATTTTGTAAAATAGGAAGTGGGTGCTGATTGGCTAGCGCATTGGCTGTCAAACCAGCTACTGAAGAAAGGTCCCTGGAGTTCCAGACACCTGAAATAAAGCAAGAATGCTGTTGGGACTGTAAAGTTAATAACTATCCTGTGATGTAGTTAATCATTCCAGATTTGCAAATAGCTGTCTTCCTGCTGTGTCCACTAGCAAGGAAACTTAAAGCTCTTTTAGGCTGTGTATCACTGACATAGGGACGCAGCTGGTGCTGTGGGTTAAACCACAGAGCCTAGGACTTGCCGACCAGAAGGTCGGCGGTTCGAATCCCCGCGATGGGGTGGGCTCCCGTTGCTCGGTCCCTGCTCCTGCCAACCTAGCAGTTCGAAAGCACAGCAAAGTGTAAATAGATAAATAGGTACTGCTCCAGCAGGAAGGTAAACGGCGTTTCCGTGCGCTGCTCTGGTTCGCCAGAAGCGGTTTAGTCATGCTTGCCACATGACTCGGAAGCTGTACACTGGCTCCCTCAGCCAATAAAGCGAGATGAGCGCCACAACCCCAGAGTTGGTCATGACTGGACCTAATGGTCAGGGGTCTGTGTACCTTTACCATTACTATCACTGACATAGTATGTCTGGGCAGGCTGGCTACTTGCGAGCAAGGAAATGTCATGGACCTATTTACAGGGTGGTAAGGCTACCCTTCACTGTTAGGTTCAGTCACGGACGACTCTGGGGTTGCACGCTCATCTCACTCTATAGGCTGAGGGAGCCAGCGTTCATCCATAGACAGCTTCCGGTTCATGTGGCCAGCATGACTAAGCTGCTTCTGGCGAACCAGAGCAGCACACAGAAACACCGTTTACCTTCCGGCCGGAGCAGTACCTATTTATCTACTTGCACTTCCCATTTTATACAGTGAGCAGTTTGGATTAAGAGACCACTTTTTTGCCCAAATAGCAATCCAGTGCATCATTTTTGAACCCAGGTCCAAGGCTGTCAAATCAGTCTGTCCCTGCTGATATTACTTGTGTCAACAGAACGTCCTCCTCCTCTTCCAGGCCATTCGGCAGTTCCAGCCTAGATTTGTTTCTGGTTTCAGCCACGTGCTGTGTAATTTGCATGGGCAGAGGCGGCAGAGGAGATTGGCAGTTTCGCAATTAACCTTTGACACGAACCTGCAGCTCTAGCCTCCGACTTGAAATGGTCGCGTTGTATAAAGTCACTCAGAGGACCTGAACCTGCGCCTGTTTACTTGAGAAAGAAGTCCCACAGGGTTCAGTGGAACCTACTCCCAAGTGAAAAGCAGAAAAGAGTATTGTGGCACTTTGAATCAGGCCCTGAAGATCAAGAGTCAGCATTAAATCTCCTCCCATCTCCACCAGTATGGGGGTGTGAGGGAAACAGCTCTGTCTTGATCTTCAGGTATCGTTCAAGGGAGGAGAAGAAACGCATTTCCTGTCCTTCCCTTTGCAGCGCAGGACTACTAGGAAGGGGACTTCTGCCCCCAGCCAAGGAATGTGATGGAGAGGAAGGCCCCTGACAGTTTGCAAAGGTGTATCACCTTCCTCTGGTGTGGTGCCATGCTAGACAGTCTTGGCATGCAGGAAATGAGATGTAGCACTCCCAAGTACTGTATTTTTTGCTCTATAAGACACATTTTCCCCCTCTTAAAAAGTAAGGGGAAATGTGTGTGCGTCTTATGGAGCGAATGCAGGCGCAGTGAGCCCTCTTGCTGTTCTGGCTTCTGGGATTCAGAATATTTTTTTTCTTGTTTTCCCCCTCCAAAAACTAGGTGCGTCTTATGGTCTGGTGCATCTTATAGAGCGAAAAATACGGTACTTTGTGATGCAGGAAGTGGTGTCTGATTTTGGGAGAGGCCTGGCAGACCACTGGGAATGGCTTCACAGGGTTTTTTTACCACCCTTGTTTTAAAAGACTAGTGGATTTTTAAAGTGTTCACGGGCTAGATCTCGCCGCATGAGATGCATTATCTTTGGCAGAGAGAATGCAAGAGATGTACACAGCGGAAAAAATGTAAACAAAGGGGCCTAAAGCCTGTGAAGTGTAAGCATAATAGCGGTCTTGTGAATAGGCTGCTGCTCTTATCTTGCACACATTTGAGTGTTGTGTAGAAATGTCACCGACCTATTGTGCAGCTTGCATTCCACTGTTTACAATCTCCCTCTGTGTGTGTTTATATCTGCAGATTGGGAATGATGTAGGCTCTGGTCCACGAAGCTTACGCCATGAGTAAAACTTCACATTTTTAAAGCGCCACGAGTTCCTCTTCTTACTGCAGACTTAACAGTGTTCCTGCTCTGGAATTTGTCTCCCTGCCTCCAAGCATGGTCACATCTACACAGTGGGCAGGATCCACAAAGATTTTCCTGTGTGCGAACGCGCTTTCCCCCATCTCCTCCCTCTCTGTGCCCTTTGGAACCCCTGAATTTGGCTTAGGGGTGGTCAGGATTGCTCCATCTGACAAGCTGCAACGCTTGAGCAGATGGAAAGTTTGTAATAGCACAATGTGGAATTCCACCCCTTACATTTAAAGTGCAAGTTAAAAAGGTAAAGAGACCCGACCATTAGGTCCAGTCGTGGCCGACTCTGGGGTTGTGGCACTCATCTCGCTTTATTGGCTGAGGGAGCTGGCGTACAGCTTCCGGGTCATGTGGCCAGCATGACTAAGCCGCTTCTGGCGAACCAGAGCAGCGCATGGAAACACTGTTTACCTTCCCGCCGGAGCGGTACCTATTTAAAGTGCAAGGCTTCCCCCAAATAATTCTGGGGATTGTAGCTTACGCCTCACAGAGTTATGATTCCCAGCCTCCTTAGCAAAATACAATTCCCAAGATTCTTTGGAGGAAGTTGTGTGCTTTAAATGTATGTTGTGGAATGTGACCTAAGTGATCACAAGATTCCAGCCCAAACCTAGGAAACCTTGAAGCTTCAGATTTCAGTTCATACCTTCCGGGCACCCACAACAGCCAAGATTTTCTAAAGGCTGTTGCCTTTCAATAAACGATTTGAGCACATAAAATTGAACAGGTTGCTCATCCCCATAACTTAAGCTCCTTTTCTGTGGCGGTGAAATGTCTTTGGGTTTCACTGCTAATTAAAACAAGATGCACTATTGCAATATTCCGTTGCCTTAATTAAAACCTCCCTCTTGAAAACATTATGGTTTCATGTTTGCAAAATAAGACATTTTATTCCCTTGAAGAGCCTGATATGCAACATAGTTTCATTAGTATTTTGCAAGTTCAAATTCCTTTGAAAATTCAGATTCCCAAATTCTTACATTGGACAAACCTCTATGCATCAAGTTGAAGATAACCTGTATTTTGATCAGAACAGATGTACACACATTGTATTTTCAGAGATGTGTCTTGATCTGCATGTTATGTGCCATTTTTAAAAATTTTGTTGCAAGTAGAGTAACCTGCTTTGTGTTAGAATGCCACAAGATATGTTTATGGCCATTAGCTTGGCATGTTTATTACATTTAAAACAAAGTGCTTTAGTTTTGTACAAGCAAAATTGCAAATAAGACCCAGTTATAGTCCACTTCCTTCTTAAAAGCTCAGTTTTCACCCAGACTTTCAGATCTTTCCCCAGGAGTGTTGGCACCCACAACAGGTTCTTTGCAATTTCAGCCACACCTTCCTCTGACCTTTCGAATCCTCCAGTGAGGCAATAAGTTGCCTGTTTCCAAATCGGTAAGCAGGTGTCTGTGTCACAGACATTTGATGGGAGCGGTGGAAAGGTTGATAACAAGGGAGAGGCCAAGTCAAAAAAGGCAGCAGAATTGGCATACTTCTAGTTTCTCCAAATAGACCAAAGGTCGCCAAAAGAAAAGCAGCAATACACAAGCAATAAAGGACCTGAATGTCGCTCTTCGGGTGACGGCAGCATCTGCGGGGGCCCACATAGGCTATCCCTGCTGCAAGTGCAGAAACGCATTTTAGGATTTATTCCTTTGTGTGTCGTGTATATCCTTTTAGGCTTACCACTGGTGTTTCATGTGCGGGCTTGGGTGTGGGGTTCCACAATGACTATTGATTCTCTACAAGTAGAGATGCTTTTGTTCTCCCCAGGGCTGTTGCATGATGCGTTGACTGAAGGCATGCATTTGTGATGGCTGTGAAAAGATTTGAGTGCAGGGCAGGGCACCTATCCGGAGTCCTTAAACCTCATAGGCAGCGAGGCTAAGCACAATTCCAATAGAAATGGACCACTGTGGAGCACAGCTGCTCGATTCCATTGTCACACTTGCATAAGCCCCTTGCTTTGCACAACCATATGCAGAGCGAAGCTTTAGGAGTCAAGGGGCTAAAGGGGTACCCCCAGATAACAGCAAGGCAGAGCATATCGGTAACATGCCCCACCGGGTGACTAAAGACAAATTCTGTTCCAAATTCAGACCTAAATCCCAGTTGGAATGGATAAAGGAAACCATCTTCACACAAGACCACCCGGAACTGACCAACAACCCCTTTTTCAAGCACTTTGCCTCGCAAGGGGATGTTTGCCACAGGCTTGCTGTTTTCAGAAGTGGCCTTGTTACAGCTTCCTTTAAAAGAGCTGGAACCTCTTCCTCTCTTAAGGAGGCATTTTCTACCCAGCAGACATCCTCTCCCTGCCTCACAGCAGCTCATGCACATTCAGCTGAGAAGTATTCATCCCCAAACAACAGTTAGGTAATGCCTTTATTAGGACAGACTAATAAAACTTTATGAATTGGTCCTAATAAAGATGTTGCCATTCTGCTTCTGTTGAATGTCCATCCCTACCAACATTGGTTCAGCACAGCTGAACCACAGTCTTTGTTCAATATGAACTGTCTATTGAGATTCAACATTTTTCATGTGTCAAAAACCAGAGCAGAGGATCAGTGTCTGGCGTTGTTGTTTTATAAGTCTAGTGTTTTAGCAATGCCTGAACCTGGGTCCAAAGAGCATAATTATAACATAGGCATAATTAATGTCAACTTCTAAGTATACACACTGTTTGGAAGGAGTGTGGGATGAGGGATTATTTTTTAGCATAAAACCGTCCCGTGTACTAACATTGAACTTGTGCGTTTTAGATCTGCAGATGTGGGAGTTAGTCAGTTGACGCGGCCCGGGCAGCCCACCCTCACCCGCGTGCCCCCTCCCATTGTGCCAAGGCCATCTCAACAGACTGGGAGCACGGCCCTGAGCTCTTTCAGGCCTTCGTACAGCAGCCCCTTCAGCTCAGGCTACGGCACGTACGGGAACTCCTTCTACGGAAGCTACAGCCCTTACAGCTACGGATATGGCGGCATGGGCTACAACCGGTTTCGGATGGACGACGTTCCCGCCAGCCGGTTTGTGCAGCAGGCCGAGGAGAGTAGCCGCGGCGCGTTCCAGTCCATCGAAAGCATCGTGCATGCCTTCGCCTCGGTCAGCATGATGATGGACGCTACCTTTTCGGCGGTCTACAACAGCTTCCGAGCCGTCTTGGATGTAGCCAACCACTTCTCTCGGCTCAAGATCCACTTCACCAAGGTGTTTTCGGCTTTTGCCTTGGTCAGAACTATACGGTACCTTTACAGGCGGCTGCAGCGGTTGCTGGGTCTGAGAAAGAATTCCGAAAATGATGATTTGTGGGCAGAAAGCGAAGGGACTGTGGCCTGTGCTGGCCCCGAGGAAAGGGCGGCCAACTCCGCAAAATCCTGGCCCATTTTCCTATTCTTTGCCGTTGTTCTCGGGGGTCCCTACCTCATTTGGAAGCTGCTGTCCACCTACACTGAGGACGAAACAGGTAACGGAGTTGTTGTGATTGTGGGGTCCAAGCACTTTTACAAGTATTTCCCGGTCTATGCTGCTGGGCTGTGGGGTAAAGCGAGCAAGTGGCAACACAGAATCAGGTTTCAATGAATGACTATGAAGGCAACCTGAACTTTGCCCAGCTGTTGCGCAGGCTTTTGGTGAATTATATTTTCTAATGTGGAAAGCAAGCTTGTGTGTTATTATTGCTTCTCAAAAATATTTCCATCGTCTATGGAGAGAAGCATTGGCTGGCTTCACGGTTTCCCCCACGTTGTGATTTTTGCATAGCGGGTACACACACATATAATGATTCACAATACACTACCAGGTCAAAAATTATGAAACAGTGGTAACTCCGGTTGTGAATGGGATCCGTTCCAGAGGTCCGGCTGTATCCTGAAGTTTTCGCAACTGGAGAGACAGTTTCTGTGCATGCGCGTGTGGCGGTAGACCACTTCTGTGCATGCGCGAGCGGCGAAACACTTCCGAGTTTGCCGCTTTCACAACCCGAAGTTTATGTTACCCGAGGGTAACGTAACCCGAGGTTTCACTGTATAACAATATGGACTTCAAACCGGTTTTGGACGATATACAGTATTGATTTATCCCTCAGCCCTGCTTGCCTGGTCTCCTGTGGCAAAGGAGTATCCCAGGTGAAGAGACAGGTCAGCAAGAGAGGAAATTCTTTACTCCTTTGCCACAGGAGACCAGGCAAGCAGTAAATTGAGAGCCAACCAAGTTTCAAACACCCCCTTCTGCCACCTTCAGCCTGGATTTTACCCTCCCCTCCCTTTTCTGCCTTATCCATAGGTCAGTGTTGTATTTGCAGTGAGGCGAACCAACATTAGGCAACCCTGCTTCATGTGGGAAACCCTGGCTTAGCATACATTCACTTAATTTAAAAACATCTAAGCTGCTTCATATTTAAGCATCTCTTTAAGCAGTGTGCAAATATACAGCAGGAAGAAAACGAAGCAGCATAATAAAAACAGAGATACAACCTAACAACCAGTATTATAAAAGCACGCTAATAATAATAATAATCAGGAATTCAGTAATAACACGGTCTGATCTTCATGCTGTGTGGGAGGAGGGGATTTTTTGTGTGATTGTAGGTAGGATTAATACAGTGGTCCCTCGCAAGACGAAATTAATCCGTTCCGCGAGTCTCTTCGTCTTGCGGTTTTTTTGTCTTGCGAAGCACGGCTATTAACGGCTTAGCGGCTATTAGCGGCTTAGCGGCTTTAAGAAAAAGGAAACAAACTCGCAAGAACTAGCAAGACGTTTCATCTTGCGAAGCAAGCCCATAGGGAAATTCATCTTGCGGAACGACTCAAAAAACGGAAAACTCTTTCGTCTTGCGCGTTTTTCGTCTTGCGAGGCATTCGTCTTGCGAGGTACCACTGTAATGGTTAATGTGGGAGGCAGATGGGGAAAATGATAGCAAGCTGAGGTTCTGAAGGAATCTGTGACACATATATTACTGCAGAGCTCTACAGCCTTGGATAGTAGCCAAAGGGGAAGTCAAATAACAATAAAATAAAGAGAAATAGGGCCTTTTGCCGCAAACCAAATGGCAGGCACGTTAAGTGTTAAGCTTGTCTTTTACCTGGTGCCTAGATGCTCTTTACACCCCACCCCAAGGGTAGAAGTGATTCTCTCAGAACAGGAATGCACTATAACATGACAGGCCTCTATGGTTTTCTGCAGTGAGTGTGAGTTCGCCATATGTTCTTACCACCACCCTGAAACGAAAGCTCTGCCCCCTCCAACCAGCCATGCAAACAATGTTCATCAACAAATATTCTCCATCAACAATCCTGCCTACTGCAAACACTAACTGCAATTTATTTTAAAAGCAGCACTTTATTTAGTGTTTATTTCTTGCTTGCTTTTGTGTTTGTCTTGTTTAAAGTTTGAAGCAAGCTGTCTACAGCCAGCAATACGTTTGAGTTGATAGAAACCAAAAACATTTGATGCCATCCTCTCTTAATACCTGTGGCATTTCTCATAATTTAGGAAGGCACCGTTTTCAACCTGATCTCATAACTGGAGATGTCATTGCACTGCACTTTGCTCAGCGATGGCAAAGACTGGACTGGGAATTTGTAGTTCAGCTGTCAGCTACTTTCATGGCTGAACAGAGAATCTAACCTCAGGTCTCGTATGTCCCACTTTATTCCAAGGCCACAGCGCTATGCTTGGTGTTATATGTGGCTCCTGCCAAGGGATTCTAAAGGAGGGTGAGAAGAGCAGGTTTAGATACTGTGCGTCCCTAATTTCAGCTTCGAGGAGGGAGAGAGGAACAAATCTTACCAGTATAATGAAAAGGGAATTTAGAACACGTTCCAATACCCAGTGAATGTTCATTGTGAGCACTCTGGAATTTGAAATGCTTCGCTGGAAAAAGGCTTTGAAGGCGTAAAACTCTTAAGTATAGCACATAAATATCATGGGCTGACTTTAACCAATCAAGTTAAGCACTTTAATTTGTGTGCACCCTGGCCTTCTGCTAAGGGGTTCAGTCAGGTTTGGAAATCACTTCTTGGTTGGTTGCCTCTGGCAAATTGAGATTGTCTCCAAACAACCACTTACAAAAACTTCTCTCTTTCTTTGTAGCTCACAAATGACATACATCAGTTGTGTGTGTACATTTGAGCTTTCCTGTTAGCTTTTGAACTTATTTATGAGTCCGAGAGGTTTCAGCCTTGGCACAACAACTAAGGGACTTGAATTAGGGCAGCCTGAAAGTTGATAGCTTGGCTCATGAGCTGTGTAGCAGAGTAAGGGAATTGAACTGGGTTTCCTGTACCCCTTGCACCATACTGACTCTCAAAGATTGCTTTCTAAGAGACTGTCCTGATCCAGCAGAGTTATGTTGACTTATTTATCCCTTGTTCTGTGGCACAGTTTCCAGCAATTGGGCAAGTGGAGAGGATGATCATGTTGTTGGGAGAGCAGAATATGATTTCAATGCTGTTTCGGAAGAAGAAATTTCTTTCCGTGCTGGCGAAATGCTAAAACTGGCACCCAAAGGTAAGATGGTTTTGATTCATTGTGATTTCCCACTCCCAGATATTTCAGTGCAGTATCTACGAAAACGGAAGAACATTTACCCTCTTGACCTAACTGTATGTTAAGGGACAGTTTGAAAACTTTAAGGGCAATTTGTTTGTCTTAACAGGGAGCAGTGGCACTTCTTGCAAATGGTTACTTGTTCCACAGAAATAACATCTACAGTCTTTAGATTTGTTGTATAACTTGTGTCAATGTACTCAGACTAGAGGTATGCAACTAGAGTTGACTGGTTTAATATATTGTATGAAGTTTCTGAAAGCTACGCATCACTGTTTCTGTTGATGACATTTGCTAGTCCTTTTCGAAATCTTGACATTTCAAAGTCATTGGTTTGGTCATTGAACTGTTTTATTAATCATTACGTCTCAAGTGTGCTCTTCACTCAAGTCTCAAGGTTTGAGAAGGTCACACAAAATCTAAACGAACTGGTCTTTGCAGAATTCCCCAAATACTTTCAACAACTGAGTTATCTGTTCATGGGCTCCTCTGCTAACCACTCATGTCTGTCTGTCTTTTTTCTTGCCAGAACGACAACCCAAAATACGTGGCTGGCTCTTGGCCAGCCGTGATGGCCAGACAACCGGACTTGTTCCAGCTAATTATGTCCGAATACTCGGCAAAAGGAAAGGAAAGCGAGCCGTAGAGCTGGAGAAGGTTACCGAGCATGAGCCAGCACTCAGCAGTGCCACTTTGATCCCAGGAGCCACAGCTTCCGACACCCTGGAAGAGCAAGAAGCTGCCTTTGAGTCTGTTTTTGTAGAAAATAATAAAGTCCCTGTCACATCCAGCTCTGCTGTGCTTGGTGGAGACAAACAGGACCTTTGATGCATTTATCAGAGTAAGCCTGTGGTGGTCACAGTAATTCTGTAGGGTAGGCATTCAGTAGTGATGTAGCGGAACACTGTTGTTGACGGTATCCAGGTACATGCTGTTCACACCTGGTAGAGTCATTGGGAGGGATGTTTTCAGTCTAAGCCTGTGCTGGTTCTTTTGGCATTGAACAGTTGTGTTAAGCAGGCTAGCATCCATTTCATTATCTCAGGCGTGGGTGAGTTTTGGAGTGCTATCTGCTTTGAAGTCCTCCTCAGGGACTGAATACAGTGTCATTGTGGCGGTTCCAAGAAAGAACATGTTTTAACCAAGTCTTCACACATAGTGCAAGATTGGTTTTCTTTCCCTCCTTACACCCAGTTTTTGTGAGATGAAGAATCTCTGGCTCATGGGGATATCAGGAAACCTTTTGGGGGAGGTAAATTAATATTTCCATAAGTTAGTAGTTCCGTATGGAAGACACTTTAGAACTGACAGCAAGCCTAGTTAATTGTAGTTCCAAGTTGTGAGGCGACATGTGCTTGGTCCTCTTTTTATAGATAAGCTTTCTACTCTGAGCTTTGAAAGCCGCTCCTTTGTGCTGCCTTAGACCCCTGTGCTTGAAGCTTCATTCATTCTTCATGTCCTTCTTTGCCCGGACTAGTAGGCAATTGCTCTTTAACTAGAAATACTGCATCACTTTTTCTTCCAGTTCAGGTTTGTGACATCTGTGGCTCTGCTTTTTTCCTGTCAACTGCAAGCTGATCTATCAAGAATACCTCATTGAGGCTCAAACTGCATGTGACAGCAGATCTGTATGTTTTAAACCCAAATCTGCCACTATTACATGCAGTCTCAGCTTCAGTGTTTAGTAAATGTAATATATAAATCTGATTTTCTCATCCCTTACACTTGCAGATATGAGCTGATAGTCATCCTTTAGCATCGCTCTACTAAGGATGCTAAACTTTGCTTCTATAAAGGTTGAGATGTTACTTTACAAAGCTGGACTGACATGAAAATGAAACTTGTTTTCTGAAATCATGTTTGCTACTGTATTGGTGCCACACTATTCTGAATAGTGAGATAAAAATCCAGGTTGATTCTGGGAAGATGTGATAATTGATAAAACTAATTTCAGGCTGCAATTTCTTAAAGTGGTAAACCAGAGCTCTACAATTTCTGTAACAGCTATGAACTCCCAGTGTGACACAACTCATATTCATCTTTGTAGACTGTTTTAAAATAAAATACTGAGTCTGACATAAGTGCATCTTGGATTCTGTCAATCTTAAATCACAATCCTTCTAGAGAGTACCTGAGGTTTCACTACATAGCCATTAACTCACATGGTCCATTGGTGCCCATGTGAAGTTATAGCTGCTCTGGGTTAGGGAAAATCAAGATGAGATTTCTGGACAGACCAGCTACATTTTTATTATTTTACTTTAATTTAAAAAGGAAAAAAACTTACATCCTGCCAGTTTTCAAAAAGGAATCCAAGGTGGCTTACAGCCACAAAAACTACAAGCAATATAAAAACGAAAACCACAAGATACATTAAATTGCCATCATCATAAAACAGCAATTAGCACAGGAAGCAAAAAATCCCTGTATGTAACAACCCATAAACAAGATTAGGTAAATAGAGACACCACTTGTGCACCCCGTACAAGACAGATTACGCAACATGGAAATCCAAGGGCACTTCAGATTCTTCTCTGGTTGAGTGCAAATATGGCATCTCTCAAGATCCTGCCTCATAGCTCCTAGGAGTGGCCGTCCTGGGAAATAAGCCCTGGAACAAGCATACACACCTGACCCAAGTTGCTCGCATGACTATGGACTGATCTCTTTCGATTTGCAGTCCCTCTGCACAGAAAAAGAAGGGGGGAAATGGGGCGGTTGAAATGTACTAGGAAAGTTATCTTCACATGTAATACTTCAAGATTTTAACTAAATATTTGCTTCCCTCCCCTCCCCTCCAAAAAACCCAAGCCTATTGTAAAACAAAAGTGGCTAGGGTTGGTAGTGGGAAAATGTTCCACATTTTCATTAGACTTACATTTTGTGAGATCTAAATGTTACAGATTATTTTTTTCAGATAATACTGTAGTAGAATCAGCAGGTTGAAAAGTGTTTTGCTTAAAAAGGATTCATTATTGATTTACTAAATTTCCAGACAGGTCCTAAATGTATTCACTTAGAAGGAGGTCCTACTGAATTTGATGGGGCTTGTCTTGGGAAGTACCCTTGGATTGCCGTCTTTACTTTATACTTGCTTGAACTATACTTAACAAACTGTCATATCTATGCATATTGAACTTCAATAGATAAGTATGTATAGCGGACCTTGACTCTGACACTTTGACTCTGCTTGTTTTATTGGCGCCAGAATGAAAATTGATGTAAACAACCTACTGTAGATATACTAAAGGTTTTATCATGCAGTTGGATTAACCTTGATGAATCTATTAAATGCCGTTGAAACTTGACTGCAGCACTGGTTTTTTAAATTCACACTGAAATGACAATACAATTGAGTGAAACTGGGGCTATGGGAACATTTCAGGTAGAAAAGTGGCTTTTGATATTTCCCTTCTGCTCTGTAATCTTATAAATTGAGGAAATGGCTGTATGGGTGGGTGGGGTTCTTTTTGAGAGTGGAGGATTTTATTTTAATCACACCTGTGGAACAGATAAGGGAATGTGTCCTGTTGTGTGTGGGGCATCAGAATGCAGCTATATTGAGAAATAGCAGGAAAGGTGTACAAAGGTGATTTTGGAGTCGCAGAGTACAAAGGCCACTAAAGATTAAGCTCCTCTCGACTCTGAAGTTAATAATGCAACTTGAGGGAATCACAAAATGCTGTTTTATACATGCCTAATAAAATACAAATTCCAAGATTGATTGTTTGCATTTTGGTAAAAAAAAAAATGTTCTATCAGTTCCATAAATGCATAGGAGAAACCTAGCCAAATTGCTGCCGCATAACAAGGTACAGAACATACAAATGTTTTATGGAAGGTTGTTTTTTTAAATAATATTGCAGTAGATGCCGAAGCACGTTTTCCTTCTCTCACCTTTTTTGCATTGAGTTCTTTTTGAAGTTTTGTTTTGAGAATGTGTGATTTCTCCATGAATTTATTTATTTCTCTCCTGAGTTCATCTGTCTGTTGTTGACGTTCCCTGCAAGAAGGAAAACAAATTCCATGAGGCAGTTTCATTACAGTAAGGACAAGTCATTTATTGTTGTAATAGAGTTATTTATTAAGAAAAGCCCTTCTGGACCAAAGGTCCACCTGGCCCAACATCCTTTTTTCTACAGTAACCAAGCAGATAATAGAATCATACCCTCCGGAGCGGGAGAAAACAAGCTTGCTCCATCCTCCATGTGATACCCTTTAGATCAGGGTTTCCCAAACCTGGGTCTCCAGCTTCTTTAAATAAGTGAAGATGGCTATATCTCCTCTCAGTCACCTCTTATGAAGAAGATCCTTACTTTTATGATTCATAAAGAGCCTCCCTGTGTAACAGCTGATGTGTGATCTTATGATACTTTGAACTGTATATAGTTTTGATTCTACCATATAAATAGTCTGCAGGTTTGAGGTTCCGTAAGCAGTAAATCCAGTACTATTTGGCAATCTCATGCCCCATATTATAAATGAATGAGCAGAAAACTTAGCCTGCTGCTCTGCACAGAAAGAAGCTGCTTGAATAATCCATTGATTTCAATGGGATTAAAGACAGTCTCTTAGTAGGGATGGCAGCTTTAGTTAAATTGAGGAAATGGCTGCATGGGTGGGTGGGGTTCTTTTTGAGAGTGGAGAAAGGAGGATCTAGGAGATCCTGCTTTCAGACATTTGAACACCGTACCGGGATTTTTCTTGGAAGGTACCAGAAATATATTGCTTTATCTTGAGAATATTTTCTTCTCTGCGCCTTATATCAGCCTCGCTCTGTTTTTTCATTTCGAGCACCAGCTCTGCATGCTGCAAAAGGAAGCAAGCGACATTGCAGTGTGATTACTAAATACTGAGATATACGTTTAGTGTGAAAAAGTGTTTATTTTCCAGATAAGGTTTTAATGTCTATTAGAATGAAATAACAGTAACCTAAATAAAGCAAGAGCAACCAATTGTGCCTGTTTTCCTTGGTGACAAACCTGCGTTTCTTGCTCCTGAATTATTTTTCTGTAACGTGCTACAGTTTCATCAAGCAACTGGCTTTGCTCCTTGACTAAATGTTCTGATTCTTCCAGTCGCCTTTCAGTCTCTTTCTGGTGTTCTTTTTCTAATTCTATTGCTGTTCTATATTCAGTAGCCTGTTAAAATAATAATAATAATAATAATAATAATAATAATAATATTCAACCCACTTATACTATTATCCTATATTTGCTTATTCAGAAGGAGGTCCTTCAAATCCTTCCGCAAAACAACATCCTAGTTTCATTTCTGCTTCTGTAACTAATCCTAGGTACAATAATAGAAACATAGAGTTAGAAGGTACCTGAGGGTCATCTAGTCCAACCCCCTGCAATGCAGGAATCTCAACTAAAGTGCCCATGACAGATGGCCAATAAATACATATTGTTATAGGTTGTGGAGTAGCCTCGTGATTCTCCGCCTGTGAAGTTAGAATCTACATTATGAAACCTGGTGTACCAGTCAAACAAGTTCCTTGGGTGGCTTCACCAGCGTCTTAAAGAGTTCTAAGAAGAGAGGTTTTGCAATAGCGGCAACTGCTGACGCTTCCAGGAGGGGAGAAGGCACCTGGGTAAATGCCCAAAGGAGAACAAAAGGCCAAGATAGTTAGTTTTTTTATTTTTCTGTGTTGAACCCAAAGCTAAGCCCCCTTGCAGATCATCTCTAGGAAGTTAGTGAAGAGGAAAAATCTATTAGAGTGTTATTGCTGTGATCCCTTCCATCCCATGCTCAGTTTGTATATAGGTAAAGTTAAAGGGACCCCTGACCATTAGGTCCAGTCGCGGACGACTCGGGGGTTGTGGTGCTCATATCACTTTACTGGACGAGGAAGCCGGCGTACAGCTTCTGGGTCATGTGGCCAGCATAACTAAGCCGCTTCCGGTGAACCAGAGCAGCGCACGGAAACGCTGTTTACCTTCCCGCTGGAGCGGTACCTATTTATCTACTTGCACTTTGACGTGCTTTCGAACTGCTAGGTTGGCAGGAGCTGGGACCGAACAACAGGAGCTCACCCCGTCACTGGGATTCGAACCACCGACCTTCTGATCAGCAAGCCCTAGGCTCTGTGGTTTAACCCACAGCATATATAGTTGTATATAGGTAAAGGTAAAGGTACCCCTGCCCGTACGGGCCAGTCTTGACAGACTCTGGGGTTGTGCGCCCATCTCACTTAAGAGGCCAGGGGCCAGCGCTGTCCGGAGACACTTCCGGGTCACGTGGCCAGCGTGACAAAGCTGCATCTGGCGAGCCAGAGCTGCACACGGAAACGCCGTTTACCTTCCCGCTGGTAAGCGGTCCCTATTTATCTACTTGCACCCGGAGGTGCTTTCGAACTGCTAGGTTGGCAGGCGCTGGGACCGAGCAGCGGGAGCGCACCCCGCCGCAGGGATTCGAACCGCCGACCTTTCGATCGGCAAGTCCTAGGCGCTGAGGCTTTAACCCACAGCGCCACCTGCGTCCCCTATAGTTGTATATAGAAGTCTACAAAACCATATATCCTAAAGGCACCACAGTCTTCATTGACTTTTGTTCCAAGGAAACAAAACCCTGGGTCCCCCTGGAGTCTCTCACTGCTCGGAGAGTAGGGGGCATGCAACAATATTCTTTTCCTGCAGTCTCTGGCTTGCACATGGATCTCCTTTGCCTGAAAAAGCTGCTATAGAAAAGTAAATGCAATGAAAACTTCTTTGCACATACAGATTTGTTCTCCTGAAGCAAATGAAGTAGTCTGTGTTAGGGCTATGCACAGATCCCTGCCCCCGCCCACACACTAACCTGGGTACCACCTGCCCTGCCCTGGATTCAGCCCCGAATCAATTCAGGGGTGGGGTTAATGGTTTAGTTAGTGTTTCCTCTCCCCCCCCCCACCTCACCCCAAGACCAGGAGGGTGCAATCCTGCAGAGTGCTCCTTACAGGTGCCTTCTTTGCACACAAGGGGCTCTAGAACACAACACGTTTTTAATTACAGCATTTCCACGTTTATCAAATGAGGTTCCATGTTTTCAACAAAATCATTATTGGAAGCTAAGTCTTCGCTCCACATCTAAAGAGCAACGGAGAAGAGGCTAGGCAGTACTTGTCATTGAGGAGGTCCTGCCTATAAACAGCCCAGTTCTATGCATGTCTACACAATTAAGTCCAAACAACTTCAAATGGAAATTACTCCTAGGGAAGTGTGCACAGGATTTCAGAGTATGATGTTTAGATGAACTCTGAGAACCCAAGATGTTTTAGATGTGCAGCAAAACTGCAACACGTGGATGTTACAATCAAGCATTTGAAAATACATTATTTAGATATACCGTATTTTTCGCTCTATAACACGCACCTGACCATAACACGCACATTGTTTTTAGAGGAGGAAAACAAGGGAAAAAACATTCTGAATGAAACAGTGGATGTATCATTTTTGGGCTTCATGCTGTGGCCACAGACATGTGATCTGATGGTGAATTTGGGATGACCCAATGCAAAGATCCTGAGAATCCCTGTGGATCCATGCTCTGTAACCACGTTTTTGCACCACTGCAGCCCCAGGCAACAGTGGGTGCGTGATTTTTTTGGTGCAGGCTGTAGCCATGGACATGCTATGTGATCTGATGTTGAATTTGGGGTGACCCAATGCAAAGATCCTGAGAATCCCTGTGGATCTATGCTTTTTAACCACGTTTTTGCACCATTGCAGCCCCATGCAACAGTGGGTGCGTGATTTTGGGGGGGCAGGCTGTAGCCATGGACATGCTATGTGATCTGATGGTGAATTTGGGGTGACCCAATGCAAAGATCCTGAGAATCCCTGTGGATCCATGCTTTTTAACCACGTTTTTGCACCATTGCAGCCCCAGGCAACAGTGGGTGCGTGATTTTTTTGGTGCAGGCTGTAGCCATGGACATGCTATGTGATCTGATGGTGAATTTGGGGTGACCCAATGCAAAGATCCTGAGGATCCATGTGGATCCATGCTTTTTAACCACATTTTTGCACCATTGCAGCCCCAGGCAACAGTGGGTGCGTGATTTTGGGGGGGCAGGCTGTAGCCATGGACATGCTATGTGATCTGATGGTGAATTTGGGGTGACCCAATGCAAAGATCCTGAGGATCTATGCTTTGTAACCACATTTTAAGTGGGGAGGGAAGGAAAAACACAGAAGGGACAAGGAGCAGGAGAGGGGTGTGCAGAGAAGCAGCTGGCTAAGAATGCAGGAGAGGGGTAGGGAGGAAAGGAAGGCAAAAGTTTTCCCCCACCCAAGCCAGCCAGCCAGCCAGCCAGCCATCTCTCTCTCTCTCTCTCTCTCTCTCTCTCTCTCTCTCTCTCTCCCTCTCTCCCTCCCTCCCTCCCTCCCTCCCTCCCTTGCTCCCTCCCCCCCTCTCTCTCCCTCCCCCCCTCTCTCTCCCTTCCCCCCTCTCTCTCCCTCTCCCCCAGCAGCACCGGAGCTTGCCTGGAGGGGAGGGGCTTTCCCTGCTCTTTGTTCCGTTTGAGCAAACACAGCAAGGAAACAGAGAAGGGTGGACAGTAAGACCCTGAGGCAGAATGCAGGAAAGCAGCCGCTTCCTCTTTTCAAGTTTCGCTTCTTTGTGCAGCGTGCAGCCCCGCGATTTGATTTTTGCTTGATTTTTCGGCTCCAGGGACCACACATTCGCTCTATAACACGCACAGACATTTCCCCTTCCTTTTTAGGAGAAAAAATCTGCGTGTTATAGAGCGAAATTTACAGTAATCCTCAGATTTGCTGTGTCTTCTCAAGGAAAAGTGGATTATTGAGCCTCTGGTGAGCTGCCTGCCATACATGATGGTTAGGCTAAATTTGGCTTGACGGGGTCACATGTTGTAAGGGTTTGATTTAACACTTCAGTGTCTCATAAATCAGTGAATCTGAATTTACAATACTGTACCTGGTCTTTTATTATTTTAGTTAATCTTGATATTGATGACTCCTTTTCTTTTAGAATACCTTTGAGCTGCAGGTGTTTCTTTTGCAGAGCTTTAAACTTTTCCAGAGAATTGTTCTCTTCGCCTAAGGATGCCTGTTTGATAATAAAGATGCTTGTTGAATTATGGTTAATACAAATGCAAAATGAACTAGAAATTGTTTTCATGCCCTCTAGTGGATAAAACTAAATTAAGAGCACAAATGTGGTTGCACCCCAGATTTGTATAACAGCATTATGAAATTGGCAGTTTTATTTTCAAATTCTTTCCTAGTGATCTCTAGCATGAAATTTGCCCTTTTCATGGTTGCTGCACACTGCGTTGACAGTTTTAATCGAGCTATCTACTATGACCCCAAGGTATAGTGTATGTGCGTGAAATTAAAGATTTTTTTGCTCCAACATGCATCACTTTACACGTTTACACTAAATTGCATCTGCCATTTTATTGCCCATTCTCTCAGTTTGGAGAGATCTTTTCAGAGCTCTTTGTAATCTCTTTTTGTGTTAACAACCACGAACACAAATTTACCGTCATCAGCAAACCTGGCCACATCACTGCTCACTCATAACTCTACATCATTTCTGAACTAAAGTTAAAAAGCACACATCCTTGGGGGATTCCACTTTCTATTTCTCTCCATTTGGAGAAATGTCCATTTATTCCTATTCTTTGCTTCCTGCAACTTAAAACGACTCCTGATCCACATTTGGACCTCTCCTTTTACTCCTTGACTGCTAAGCTTACTTAGGAACTTTTGGTGAGCTACTTTGTCAAAGGCTTTTTGAAAGTCCAAGTACACTATGTCAACCAGATCACTTCTATCTAAATGGTTGTTGTCACTCTCAAAGAATTCTAATAGGTTTGTGAGACAGAACTTTTTCTTGCAGAAGCCATACTAGCTCTGCTTCAGTAAGGCTTGTTCTTCTATGTGCTTGTTTATTTTATCTTTAACAATACTTTCCACTAGTTTTCTAGGGACAGGCATTCAGCTAACAGGCTTGTAATTTCCAGGATTCCCCCGGATCCTTTCTTAAGAATTGGTGTTACATTGGCTACTTTCCAGTTCTCTGGTATGGAGGCTGATCCAAGGGGCAATTTACATATTTTTGTTAGAAGATCAGCAATTTCACATTTTAGTTACTTGAGAATTCTCAGGTGGATGCCGTCCAGACCTGGTGATTTGTAGGTTTTTATTTTGTCTTATTTTGGCTTGAACTTCATATTTTGTCATCTCCGTTCTGTAATAATCCCTTCCTCTGTTCTGTGAAATCATGACTTTGTTCATTCATTTTTTACCAAACAGCCAGATAATGTAATTTCCATATAGCTGTCTTCTAATGTTTTCTGTGCATTCCTTCCATGTTTCCCAGACCTGATTTGTGGCAATTATGTTGGTAGCAAACTGTAATTACAGCTTCAGCTAACCGGGGTGGACAGAGAAAAGCACTGCTAAGGCTTTTCAGGGCTTCTATGCCCTTAAACACCTCCTTTCTTCAGATTCAATCCATTTTATTGCTCCCTGTTGATTATAGCCTGTGTTTGGTCATCTTGACATTACTGGCTTCCATATTTAAATCCTACACATACCACCAAACATGCACAATGTCACCTCTTGTTTTTTATGTGCCAGAATATTCTAATAAAGAACAGTCACTATTTCAAAATATATCACCCTGTGTTGATTTCAGCTTTAATCTATTCTATCTCATCTGTTTTTGTGAATTATATAGGGGACCTATAGGTAAAGGTAAAGGGACCCCTGACCATTAAGTCCAGTCGTGACCGACTCTGGGGTTGCGGCGCTCATCTCGCTTTATTGGCCGAGGGAGCTGGCGTACATGTGGCCAGCATGACTAAGCCGCTTCTGGCAAACTAAAGCAGCACACGGAAACGCCGTTTACCTTCCCGCCGAAGCGATACCTATTTATCTACTTGCACTTTGACGTGCTTTCGAACTGCTAGGTTGGCAGGAGCAGGGACCGAGCAACGGGAGCTCAGCCCGTCGCGGGGATTCGAACCGCCGACCTTCTGATCGGCAAGTCCTAGGCTCTGTGGTTTAACCCACAGTGCCACCCCTTAAGGGGACCTATAGGGGTGAGTTGTTGTCATTGTTGTTGTTGTTGTTGTGTTCTAAGCGGAGAGGGGAAATCTCACATGCACTTTTTGTCTTACCATAGGGTCGCTCCCAACTTTCCTGCTTCTCGTTTCTTGATTTCCAGTTGCCGCACCGACTGTGCCAGGTGTAACTCTTGGTTTGATAGCCCTGTCTGTAAGAAGTGATCCAGGAGTGCAATGTCTGAATGGTTCATGGTCTTTAAAGCCATGTCCTCTAACTTTCAAAGCTTGGGATTTCACATGGGTCATTTTCTCAGGTGTCTGCTCTCAGGTAGGCTTACCTATATGTAGAAAAGTAAACAGATGTGGAAAGGTGCAGTATAAATGGATAAAACAAATACATTCACAACATTCTGTCGGTTACACTGTAGTGTGCACAGATGGAGAACTTCTTGCCCTCCAGATGTTATTGGATTCCAACTCTGATCAGCCTCAGGGACGATGGGATCTGTTCTCTGGTGGGCCAAAGGGTCCCCATCTCTGCTCTAGGATGACCAAAAAACAGAAGCTACCTAATGTCAATTATGTCACTTGCTTTTTGAGGGGCTGTATGGAGGGTAGGGAGAAGCAACATTGGTTAGTAAGCAAAAATGTAATACAGTCATACCTCGGGTTACAGACACTTCAGGTTGTTTTTTCGGGTTACGGACTGCCGAAACCCAGAAGTACTGGAACGGGTTACTTCCGGGTCTCAGTGGTCGTGCATGCGCGGAAGTGCTAAATCGCGCTTTGCGCATGTGCAGAAGCACCGAATTGTAACCCACGCGTGCGCAGACGCGCCACTGCAGGTTGCGGACGTGCATCCCGCACGGATTACGTTCGCAACCTGAGCGTCCACTGTAAACAAATAAATAATTATATATATATATATAATATGAAATGACTTGACGTCAACAGACGGAGGTTGTTCTAGGAGTGACGTCACGCCGCAGGTAAGGTTGGCCCAGGTGACGTCACGACCAAGCACACGTGGGGGGTTTCGCGGGAGAGCCCGTCCCGTTACGCTCTCTTTTCCCTTCCCCGCACAGCTCTCGCCTTTCTCCCTTCTTCCCCCTTAGAGAGAGAAAGACGCCTCGCCTGAGAGGCTCCGCCAGCGCCGCAGCCGCCGCAGTAGGCCCGATGCCGCCGGTTGCTAGGCGACCGGACGCTGAGGGGGCGGGGCTGCCCGCCGCGGGAGAAGCGAGACGGCGAGAAAGAGAGAGAGAGAGAGCAGAAGGGCGGCAGGGGAAGGGAAGGGACGGGGCCGCTGCACTGCGGCAAAGCCAAGCCGCGGGCGGGCGCTCACGCCCCTCCCCTCCCCGGCCCCTCTCATTGGCCCGTTTGGAGAGAGCGGGTGGCGGGGAAGGGCTGGGCGCGGCGAGAGGATTGGCCGGCGCGGCGTGACTGACAGGGCCGCCTCTCCCGCCCGCCACAACAACCAACCTTTCCTTTTCATGAGGAGAAAAGGGCGGTATAGCGAGTGGGAGAGGTGGGTTGCCAAAGGGAGGGAGAGAAAGAAAAAGAGAGAGGGAGAGAGGCAGGCAGGAGGTGGGCGAAAGCGCGCGGCGGCGGCGGGGGGGCCTCACTTTAGCCTATGAGTGCAAACCCCCTCGGAAAAAAACCCGCTTTTACCTTTATTATATCAAATAAAAGTTAGCTTGTGCTGAAGGTCAGGACATTCCCTCAGTCGGTGGTTAATTTAATTAATATTTTTTTAAAAAATAATACCGCTGTCTGGTAATTAGGTTTGCTTGGGTAGTTCGTATGTGCGTGTGTGAGAGAGGGATAGTGTAGTATTAACTAATTTTATTAAGTGTAGGGTTGTTGTTTTTTAGTCCCAAGAGCCAAGAAGTTAGGAACATGGGGATCCTGCCTTGGACCCTGGGCCCATCCAGTTCAGTATTGCCTACACGGACTGGCAGCAGCAGCTCCCCCCAGGGTTTCAGGCAGGAGATGGAGTTCTGCATCTTGGCCTGGGGGGGGGGGGTTGAAGTCAGGTAGTTCCCTGGAATAATAATAATAATTTATTATTTATACCCCGCCCATCTGGCTGGGTTTCCCAGGTTGCCAGGTCTTCTTCCAGCTTCCCAACTAGCTGGGGTGCCTCTTGACATAACAAGGAGTAAGGGGACAACCCTTCGGAGGGGCGTGTGCCTGCATTGCTCTGGGCAAAGCTCTGGAGGGAAGGAGCCTGGGGCGTGATGGTCGCAATGGATATTTCCCTTCCTCCAGCACCCAGGGAGGTGGGGTGGTGCAGGGTGGGGAATGCAGGGAAGAGGGAGATAGGGAAAAGATCCGGTCAGGGAAGCAGGGTGGTGCCACTGCTCTGTTTGGGATGCAAGCCTGCCTTAATTATTTCCTTTTTGGAGGCAGAGCTGAATCCATGCGACAGGCGAAGTGATACTCTCTGGCTCTTTGTCTCTCTTTCTCTCCTTAGGATATAATATCTGTCTGGTCCTTTGCCCTGCCCTGCCTGCCACGGTGTTTTCCTGAGAGGCGCTTTCATTGCATTTTGGATCCCATCAGTTGGCAGTACCTCGCTTTCGCTGGAGCATCCTTCAGGTAACTAGTGCTAGTTGAGGGGTTTTGTGTTTTTTTGGTCTGCTTTTTGGATAACCTCCATCCCTTCTTGTCTGTTGTTTATGCAACAAAGAGTTTAGACTCTACAGAAATTTATGAAGTGGTCGTAACTCCGAGACCTTTTCAGGATAGGAAAAACACTTATCACTTACCTGTTCTGGGAAAACTT
Organism: Podarcis gaigeae; assembly: GCF_964106915.1. Taxonomy (NCBI): domain Eukaryota; kingdom Metazoa; phylum Chordata; class Lepidosauria; order Squamata; family Lacertidae; genus Podarcis; species Podarcis gaigeae. The sequence goes on from NC_139680.1 coordinate 114,183,293, forward strand.
CAATGTTGGTAAGGCTACTGTATTATATTGTAAACTGCCCTGTGATCCTCAGTTGAAGGGCAGTATAGAAATTTAATAGATGATGATGATATCACAGCCACATGGATGCTTTGGGTTGTTTTTTCTTTTATGTTTTGTATTTGATCAAAAGCTTTGTATCTCAATTGTCATTTTGGATAATGTTCATTATTATTATTTTGTCTAATAATATATTGGATAATGTGCTATCCACATGCTCTTTGTTGGGTCATGTATGCAAGATAATTGAACATTTTTGTTTATTTTGTTTATAGTGAAATAGAATTTTTTCAAAGAAAGAAATTTATGAAGGATGTGAGATTTCAAGGGCCCTTTCTACATTCCAAAGATGCTATTTTCAGCTAGACTGTTGCATTTATAAGAGCTGCAGGTGAGTCGAACAATGTCTGCAGTGAAGTGACGATGTATGGTGGGAAGGAACATTCAAAAAAATCTTTTCAGTTTTTGTCCTGAGGCAGTGCCTTTTGTTTCAAGCATGATGGTTTCCTCAGATCGGTTAATATGATTAACCTCGTTTCTGAAAGATACTAACTAAATCTGACACATTACAGATAGGTGACATTAAAGTACATTTAATAATTTTAATTTTCTTTTATAATCATTTTATTAGGATTTATCTATATAAAACACAAACAAAATGCATACAATAATATATATGCTATTCACTAAATAAGCTTAGAGTTTATAGCTAAATAATTGCACTACTTCATCTTTACAATTTACAAGGTATAGTGAGGGGAGGGGAAGATGATGTGGGCAACAAAAACCAGCAATTAAATTATAAGGATAGATCAGATAAATTTTATTTTTCCCAGGAAGGTTCTTGCTGTTGTGTTACAGGATATTATTTTCTGTCTCTCTTCCTGTGGCTCGTTGGTCTGAGGTGTTTGCTTTTCTAATACTAAATTCAGCTCCAAAACTTTTTGGAACCAGTAATTGGTTTCAGAGCAGTTCTGGCTTGCTGGGATTTTCTTCCATATAGAAGTGAATTACTTCATTCTGAAGAATCATCTAGCAGCTAGTTTTCTGTTTAGGACACAATAACAAATAACTGTCATGTGTGTCTTCGTTCCTTCTAGCATGATCCTTGGGCTGTAGCTACAGTAACAAATTTGATACCTTAGATTTAGGAGAATCTGTTTGTTCTCTGTTTCTGATCCTTTGGCTACAAAGCATCTTTTTAAATTCCTATGCCAACTTTTCTAAAATAAAATAAAAGGTTGCTGATTTGGAAGGAGTAACACAGGATCAAAAATGTGCAAATTTTAAATTAAAGTCATTTTTATTTAAGGATGTCTTGAATAATTGGCTTATTTTGGAAATACTGGATGAAGGGAACTTTCACCATTTGTTAAGGGCAGTATTTTATCCAGCTGTATGATTTCCTAGGTATTACAATTCCATAGTACTAAACAAATTATGTAGGTGTATTAAAGGTGATGGGTATGGACTTCATTTTTTTAAGTATGATAGGTCATACATTTTTTTGTTGTATGGATCATTATATGATGAGTTGGAGAATTTACAATAATATCACTTACTATTATTTTTATTTCTCTTTCTTTAGCTTGCCTTTAGGCCCAGACTGAATGAGTTGCTTTATTTCGGACTATACATATATCAATGATTTTCTACTACAAATAAAGTTCATCTTAACGTAAGAAAGGTATCTGACTAAACTGCATTCCAGTTTTCTTCTCCTTTAAAAATGTTGCATACTGTTAGGTAAATGTTGTGCAACCGATGTTTGCCTTAGCTATTCAAACATCAGTTTAAAGGCCTCTCTTTTTTAAAAAAAAAACTTTTTCTTCTAATAACTCACACCCATATATAGCTTACTTTCCTTTCAGAGCTTTTTAAACAAAGGGTGCAAATGAGCTCTATGAGACATAACCCAGTTAAGTCACAGAGTTTAGAACAGGGGTCTGCAACCCGCGGCTCCGGAGCCGCATGTGGCTCTTTTACACCTTTGCCGCGGCTCCGGGGCGGATACTAGCGAGGGGAGGAGGCGCATTGTGCGCCCTGATACTCCCCACTGTGACGGGCGCTGTACTGGCTGTGATGTCGCATGGGGGCGGTGCGTGCGTTAGTCACGCACTGTCCCGACGTCACCTTCCCACCCGCTGTCAGATCGCGGCTCTGGAGATATATTTGTTTTAAATGTCGCAATGGTTTTGCGGCTCCCAGTTTTTTTTCTTCTTCGGAAATGGGTCCAAGTGGCTCTTTTTGTCTTAAAGGTTGCAGACCCCTGGTTTAGAATGTATTCCTGAAATCAGTTAGTCTTATTGATTCTAAATGTATTTAATTGGAATAACCCCATTGATATGTACTGCTCTTACTTAGGATTGAATTCAAGTCAACTTCAATAATTGCCCACTCAAAGGGCCACAGCTCAGGAGGAGATCATCTCCTTTGCATCTTAAAGGTCCTAGGGTCAATTCCTAGCATCTTCTGGTATGGCTGAGAGAGACCCCCATTTCAAATCCTGGAAAGACACTACTAGTCAGTATTACTGAATTAGGTGGCCAAATGGCTTGACTTGGCATAAGGCTGCTTCTTATCTTCCATGTCAGTCATATTTCCATGATCAATTTGGGTCTGCCTATTCTATGTGTAGAGTGCTCCATGCTCATGCTGGAAATTGATGTGAATTTGCATGCCCTTATAATGAGCAAGTTTGGATGTAATTCTAAAGCAAAGTTTAGCATTACAGGAAATGAACCTTAATGATCTTTTGACTCATGCATTCTCTCTCATACTCCCCTTTCCACAGCCAAAAAATAGGGGTTTGGAAGTTTTTACTTCTGTCCTAAATGAATAGTTTGCTGTGATCTCTGAACCCAGACAAAATGTGAGTCTTTACTACCCTTAGTGAAAACAAGCCATCTTCAAACAATGGGTTTTGAAGCTGGCTTGTTTCCACTTGTTCTTGTTAAGATTAACCACAGCTTTAGGATTTTGACATAATGATAACCTCTAGTTAAATCTGAAGTGGAAGCATCCAGTCTCCTCCTGATGGCCCTGATGATGGAAGGAATTCAGGGGCCTGAGGCTGACTGTCGCTCATCCTCATAACTAATCTCGGTTTGCTGAGCAGTAAACTGATGTGTTCTACATTATGTGCTGCAAACAGCAGTGTATGTTGGGAGTGGCTCTTGAAAGAGGAGCAGGCTATCCCACACAAGTATCAATGGTCATTGTTTGAAACAGCTCTAAAGGAGTGCTTGAGTGGATGAAACTGTGTGTCTGTCAGTAACTCTCCCCCCCCCCGCCCCCGACGCACCTATTTATTCATCTTTTTATATAGAGCCAAATCTAGGTTGCATTTTACAAAGCATGTTGCTGCTAGACAAAAGCTTCATGCCTGTCTGGAACTATCATCGTGTGTCAGAGCACCTGTCAACTTCGCACAGCTAAGATGCCTGATAGTTTGAGAGATGCTGAGGTATTGGTATTGGGTTTGCTCTGTGTTGAAGCTATGTTAACTGATGTATTTTTAATAACTGTCTACAAAGGCTTTTTCAAATCACGGTAATAACTATAGTAAGGAAGCCATGGGATGATAAGGTGCATGCTTTTGGGAAAACTTGAAGGGTAGGGTATTTTAGCTGGCTTTAGTTTGCAACAACGTTGTTGTTGTTGCTGCTGCTGCTGCTGTTTTTTTTTTTGCTGTTGGCATTCATCTAGACCAGGGCTCGGCAAGGTTTACCAGCCATGGGCTGGATCACTCCCTTGGAGATTGTCTGTGGGCCGGACTGGCACAGCACGACGTTGGAAATCACATCTGCGCATGTCCGCGGTGCCGGAAATCACTTCTGCGCATGCCCAGATGCCAAAAATCGCGCCTGCGCAGAAACAATTTTCGGCGTCTGGACATGCGCACATGCGATTTCCGGTATCTGTGCGTGTGCAGACGTGATTTCTGGCGCCACTCGGCGAGTCTCCACGCTGCGCTGTGCTGGTTTAGCGCAGCATGCAGGGGACTCACCGAGCGGGCGGCTAGGTTCGGGGGCTGGTAAAATAGTCTTTGTGGGCCGCACATTGTCAACCCCTGATCTAGACATCTGGGGATTCGAAAGCCAGGAGGCATGGTTTTATGGAGTAATGGCTGACATTGTGGCAACATTTTTGTTAATCACTAATAAGGAAACCAAACAGTACAAATGGATTCAAGATGGCTCCTATTCTACTAATGTCTCCTTAGTATTTGTACAAAACTAGGGAACTTTCAGCACCATAGAAAGCATTCTCTGACTACACTCTCTCAGGGTACATTGTAAGAAAGGAACCACATCTTCTCCCTCACTTAAGTGATTGGGCCTGTCCCCTCTATGAAAATTTTATTTGTGATGAAATGGATATGGGCGGGGTCTAATCCTTGCACAAGAGTCAAAGCTGTGCTGCTGCTTCATTCTTTCCTGAGCTGTTGATGCTGCGAGTGTTGCAGAAGATGTGGGGGGTGGGTGAATCCTTACGTTATATGAAGATGTCCTGTCTTCTGAGTAACTGAGCAAGGCAAGGTAGTTATTTCAGCAGAGTGCTTTATTACACCTAGAGAAGGAGGTGATGGCAGGTGTTGGGCCTGGTTGTGTTAAAGATTAGGCAGGATTTTAAAAAAAAAAATATGATCAAGGGTAAGTCTCAGGTCTGGTTTTGTGAACTTTTCAAAGCTCACTGCTACTGTCCTGACAGAATTGCTTGTGTCAAGTTAGGAACAACTATTTTATTTGTAGATGCAGCTTCCTCTGAGCTGGAAATGAGTGTTTGTTTATAGCCCTACTGCATACATGTCCTATTCCTACTACAAACAAGATGCACTCTTCTTTTGTTACTTGGCTGTCTACCTGGAGAACCTATATGAATTAATTATATGCTACTAGCAAAGTGTTTTTTTGACCCCTTTTATGCCCTTGGAGCACATGTGGACAGAGATCCAGAAAACTACTTAAGGAAGCAGAAGATTTGCTTTATGCCCAACACTAAAAATTCCCCTTGAAAACCCATTTTTTTAAAAAGGACTCCTATTTCAAAAGTTCAGAGTCTCTTTGGTTTTACAAAACTAGTTGTGTGGGTCTTCAGGCAGTGACCACTGCCTTTCTTTAAACTCCCTTTTGCACTGAAATTTTTGGTGAGGGCTGGCCTCTGATTCAGATTGCAGCATCTCTGTACCCCTTGCTTTTCTGAACTCTCTGAAGCCTCACCTTGTCTGTAATATAGGGAAGAACCATGCTGTGCGTGTTTGCTTTAAGGATTAATGTGATAAGGCCCATGAAGTGCTCTGAGTATTTCTTTTCTTTTTGGGGGGTGAGGGAGTAATCTTCATTATTGAAATCAGTTGAGGACCAAGCTGTGTGGTCTGTAAATGCAATCCCATTATATTTAATGCTACTGCACTGCAGAAGTTTCAGTGGCAATGTAATATACTGTTTTTTCCTGATCCTTCAGCAGTAATCAGGTGCTGCCCTCCTCTAAATGAGAGACTGGATTACTTCTGTATGAGGAAGTAAGCCTTATGTATGTATCAGTGCTGCCCAGTATATAGAGGATTGAATTTTATTTGTTTTATTTCTAGTTATTTTTGTTCCTTATTTAAGTTATTTATATGGTGACATCAGTATTCATGGCACTGTAAAAGAGTATAAAAATATAATTTGTAGTAATCTAAAATGTCACATGTGGAAAAACAGAGGAAAATGAGAAAGTGGAGACACGGATGAATAGGAAAGCAGTATCAACTGCACTTGCTTAGGCTTTGTTATAAACTGAACTTAAAGCGTATGATGTTTACAAGTCATTCAATCTTCTAAATTCAGCTGCTCACTAGTTATGGTTAGCAGGGTCAGACTTTTTTTTTTACCAGCTGCAAAATTACAGAAATAATTCAAAAGCTTGATGTAACCCACAAAAAACAACATGTCTGTCTCATTTAGTCTTCTGTAATTTTGATACCTGAGCAATGGGTATGCTATAGGAGGAACTTTACTGGCTGCTTTGCAACATTCAAAGCCTGCAGTCAGCATTGGATAATGTGCTGCTGGATGAGAGAGACACATTTTCTGGTGGCTTAAAGTTAAAGTAAAAAAGAGAAAGAAACTTTGCTTATTTTTCTAGGATGATATGTCTCCCTGAATGGAATAAATTTACTAGAGCTGCCAATGGATAGAAGTTGGCAACTTCAGTTTTACAATGAATACTTGTGAGATAAAATAAAATCCAAACTGTGCATTTGAATCTGCTGTATCATGGAACTGGAATTAATGTTTCTCTCCCCCATCCCTGGCTTTTTTTCTCCTTCCTGAATTTTCACATGGTTGCTTTCTGCTGTGATTCATTATTTAAGAAATGGGAGACTATAAATAGCAGCACATAGCAGTTTCCTACTGAGAAGCATTTTTCTCCCCTTCCATTGTAGGTGTCAAAATGGAAGACTTGCACTGTGTTTACGGAGGCTAAATCTTAACATATGAAGAAATTATATTCTTAGTTTTATTTTTTTAATATTGGTATAGGATAGCAGTTGTCAAACTGTTGGGGAAATACCTTGAGCTTCTCAGAAGCTCATCAGGCTTCCATCAGTGGCAAAGTTAGCAACGTTGTTTGCTCAACATTATTAGTCATCCCATGTGCAACCCATAGCATTGTGGTGGGTCAGAGTATTCTGCAGTGTGCTCTCAATTCCAGTGGATTGATGGTGGTGCCTAGCAGAACTGAACAATGTTTCTCATGTGTTTCCTGAACATTTGTCTGGATTAAGTACGGATACGTGTTAGCCATGAAGGAAATTCTTGGCAGACAAGCTGATGTGGAAAAGGTTCTGTAAATGATAAAAGTTTGAAAACCACAGCTGTAGGATGCTGATTTTTAAAACTATGTGATAAAATATGGTTCTTTTTGGTTCAAGTGTAGTTTTATTTCCTGTTATCTTTTTATTAGAATCTGGATTTTAATATCAATAACAATGTTTAACCTTCCTGCTGTTTGGATAACTTTCACTAGTTTAATCCAACTGCCTGAGAAGCTGAAGTCACCTCAAAGATTGTATAGCTGTATTTTGGCTATGTGTATGTAGTTAATGAACCAATTTAGGCCCAGATATAGCTGGAGTGCTAGAAGCCAAAAATGCTCCCTGGAGGCTGGACTTACAGAAGCTCTTAATTGCTTAGCAGACTCTTCATTACATTAGCATTTCTCATGCCAGTGCTGCCTAGCTTTTGGGAACAGACAGAGGAAGTAACTATGTGATGACAGTTGTCACGAAACACTAGAAATTACTACATGCTCATAGGAAAAGTATTGAATGCTCAAGGAGGTGGAACTGGCAGCAGAACAAACATGGTAATGCTGCCTCATTCAGGATCTCCCTGCTTCTTGAGTGCTGGTGACGTTTAGACCTCTGTTTGACTCTGTATGGAGAATCCCAAAGCAGTTCATGTTTTTGGTGTTTGCTGCTGCCAAATTCTTGGAAGGCTCCAGAAAACCACTCACAGGATCAGGCAAACAGGCTGGTGATTCACCATCTCTGACCTTAAAGAAACAGAAGTTAACATTTCTTATGATTGTGGGAGTTTTTCTGAATAAATGATATGCTTATGGGGGTGTACTGTTTGAGACGTCTGCAGGTGCATGTGTATAGAGCTAGATGAAAGACAGAGCAACAGTTTGAAGTCTGAATTTATGGAGGATCCTACAGAGAGCCATGAATTGGCTGAAGCATCCCCAGGGTGCAGACTCTCTCTTTGAGAACCTGTTTAACAGTGATGATATTTTCTTTTGTAGAATGCAAATACTTACATACCTCTATTGGTATATTTGTTGAAAGTCTGTTCATGAGCAAGGCAAAACATAGACAGCTAAATTCGGGTGCTGGCTATATAATTACTCTGCCTAAGAAGTGTGAAACAAATTGAACTGATGTTAGCTAATGTACATTTAAGACAACCAAAGTTGTTAAGGGAAAGTGCAATTATGTGTTTTTCTTTTTTCATGTCTTTCTTTCTAGTGCCAAAAAATGAGCCGTGGATATTCAGAAAACAATAACTTCCCATACGACAATAATCAAATGGTTTTGGATATGATCCTCTGCTCTTTATTCAGTGTCCCTCAGCCTATCAATTGGGACAACGTGGCAAGGCTGGTTCCTGGCTATTCATCTCGAGAGGTACGTTTCCCCTTATTTTGTAATGTAGGTTTTATTCATTTTGATCTTTGAACTGTTTAACATGGTTGCATTGAGATAGTGATGATGACGATGATTTATTATTTATACCCAATCTGGGTGGCTCCCAACAGAATATTAAAAAGCACAATAAAATATCAAACATTAAAAACTTCCCTAAACAGGGCCGCTTTCAGATGTCTTCTAAAAGTCAGGTAGTTCTTTATTTCTTGGACATCTGATGGGAGGGCATTCCACAGGGTGGGAGCTGCCAGAAGGCCCTCAGAGCTGGACCTCAGTGTCTGGGCTGAATGATGATAAATGAAGATAAAGCTTTATTTACATTAGAGCGTATGACATGCAACAATCACATAAAATTAAAAATAAAACTAAAAGCACAGTAAACACTCAGATTTTGTATCAATAAAAATTGGAATTATTTATAGGGAGGGGAAGGGGAAAAAATAAAATATTTATTTCAGACTGTGCTGCAAACTATGGGTGCTGTTCTACCACATGCCTCATTATTTGTGTAATCAATAAAGTCACACAAGAATGTGTAATAATAGTTGTTTCTTTTGGCCTTAAAGAGGACTAAAGAGCAGAGGATCATTGAACTGATGGCAGCTAATGTACAGTTAAACACAACCAAAGTTGTTAAAGGAATCACACCTAAATCCAACATTTGTGCTCAGTCATAAACCAGCTGAGAGAAAATCCTTTTGCTCCCTTAGCAGTGTTTTCATGCTTGACAGTCTTCCAGGCACCTAAACCTCACATTTATTTTATGTCGCACATGGACGCTGTGAAGAATCACATGTATATTACAGCCAGTGTGGATTTGTTTCTGTGGTAGAAGCCTATTTTTAAAATCATAACGCAAGGCAAACAAACCTGCCCTGAAGCCCCCAACAACAACAAAAACCCAGACTCAGCAGGTGCAAAGTAAAAGAGATAAGACAGTAGGAGGTTGAACAGAAGGTTGATTTAAGAAACTATACAAAGAATAAACTTTGAAGAAATTTTGGCTTAAAGAGCTCTAAGGCATTCAGATCAGATACCATTTAATTTACTGTTGTTATCATGTCTATTAAATATTACTTTGACTGCCAGGTCTAGAAGCTCCCTTGTGCTCATTCATGATGTGTGATGGCTTCTATATCTTCCAGTGTTGAATGGTGAGGCATAAAACAAAGGTGATTTTAAGTATTGTATGGGAGGAACACTTTCCACTGACCCTTCTGCTGCACAGACTTCCACTCCTACAAAGCTTCTATCAATCTAACAAAGAGTCAGTACTAGTTATCCACTGTGACATCACTTGTTTGCTCTGCTGCTTCTGAAAAGAATGTTTGTTTATGGAGTTCTGGAAAGTTGTGGTGCTCTATAAGCATGATCCAAGTTCTGAATACTTCTCAAGCTCCTTCCCTACTCATGTGACTGGCTAGCAATATTAGGGGAAGGTTTCAATTGGATTAGTCTTACTCTTCTAACTATACTTTCTCTGAAGGTGGGTACAGTGGTACCTTGGTTTACGAACTTAATCCGTTCCGGAAGTCCATTCTTAAACCAAAGCGTTCTTAAACCAAGGTGTGCTTTCCCATAGCAGCGGGGGACTCAATTTACAAATCGAACACACTCAACAGGATGCGGAACATGTTCTGCTTCCAAGGCCAAGTTCACAAACCAAAGACCTGCTTCCAGGTTTGCAGCGTTCTTAATCCAAGTTGTTCTTAAACTAAGCTGTTCTTAAACCAAGGTACAACTGTACGTAATGCAGAAGGCAAGTATTCTCAGATTGTGAATGTATTGAGATCATGGTAGTAGCACTCCTCAGGCAGTGGAGGTCCTAGTTTATCCAGCTGCCATCATAGATCTGGGCCTTAGTTTTTCTGCCACTGTTGCCTTTTCCTTCTGAGAGAGAAGAGAGGCATTTATGTCTCATAGAATATTCTTGCTTGATAAAAATTCTATACCTATGGAAGATCATGTATATGTTTCCTGGGAAGGACCCTTTCCTCTTTGTACTCTTTGACAAGTCCTCAAGTGCCCACAGGGGATGCTGCTGTCCTCGTCTGAGAGAATAACTGATTGTTATATTGAGTTAGCAGTACTATAAAGTAGTTAAACTTCAGTTTGCAACCTAATAGTAAGTCCTCTAAGACCAGCAAAAAAAAAAAAATGGCTTCATTATGCTGTCTGAACACAGCATCTCAAATTATGATGTTACACCATGGGCTATGAAATGGGGCTTTAGCTCAGAGGAAGGACATGCCCTTCACACATAAAAATGATCCCAAGTTGAATCCTGTGCATCTCATGTTGATGGCGGGTTTAGGGAAATAATTCTTGCCTGCTATTTTGGAGAGCCACTGCCAGTCAGAGATGGTCTAAGGCAGCTCCTTTTTATATAGCCTTTGATGCAGAAAGATATGCCTGTTTCAGAAAAACAAAACAGCTTTTCAAAATCTGTCCTTACAGGCAAGCACTGAAAAAGCTGCCAGATTCTTGGGTGCCAACAAAAAAACATAGAAACCAGGCTTAAAGGCTTAGTCACTAGCTCTGCACAAGGTTAATATCACTTGTTGTTTATTTAGATACCCGGAGATGAGCATCTATGTCCTAGGCATACCTGGGATTTCTTCCAACAAGAACTAAAACTGAAAATCCCTCCTCTTTTATCTTCTGACAGTGTGCAAAAAGGTTTGACGAACTGAAAAGCAGTGGGAGTTCTCCAGTTGATAACCAGTACAGTCCACTAATGGCCAGTGGTGGGAGCCCTATGGAAACATTGGCTGGTTATATCAAATCATCACTTCTTGATTCCCAGGAAGAGTTACAAGAACCTCCTAGTGAAAAAGATGCAATTTCTGTAAATGGTAGGCTTTCAGGCAGTTCTGCTACTGCATTCAAGACATTGTGCATGCTAGGTTTCATCCATTTGAAATCCTTAACCTGTTCTGAGCAGAGTCAGCTGGTAACCCTTAAAGTGCTGGTGCTCGTCATAAGTATTGGTCTCTAAATTATAATCCCTTCCTGTAGTTTACCTATTTACTTTTCAAAGTCTCAATTAACTGGTGGTTTAATATAATTAATTTTTATTTCATTGTAACTTTGCCTTGAACTGTACAGTGGCCTTTTTAAAAGCTAATACACTAGTCTAAAAGAACCAAAGGTGAAATTGTTTATTGTGGGTTGAGCTTTTATCAGTTATCTAATGTGCCTGCAAAAACTCAGGTTGCAACAAGCCACATATAATAAAACCATATGATAAACCAGCTAACTCCCTAAGCTGTCTTTGAACTGTGTTACTACAGTGGACAATAGGAAGATCCCAGGTTTGTGCTCTAGTTTGGGGTGAAAGGTCTTGAAGAGTCCATCAGTCTGGTGCAGCATGGCAGATGGTCAGCAATGATAGGAGTTCCCCTGTTCTAGTTAAACAGGTCTGTGAGCTGTCTCTGCCGGAGACCATGCCACTTCCACATAGGAGTAGACTAGTGACTCAGCAGAAACCGCATACAAAGTGTTGGATGTGTTTTGTGGCTGAAAAGGAGGAGAAGGAAAAGAGCCAGAGATGCACAGCAGTGAAATCGTGGTGGGGTTGAGTGGTAGAAATGCAGGTGGTGCGAGGGAGAGAAGCAGAAGCATAGTGAGCCTGTGATAGTACATAGAACATGAGAGAAGAGAAAAGAGCTGAATGAAACCAAGAGCCACACCCGAGGGAGGGCATGAAGTTGTGCTGTGGAAGGGACAGTCTCCCAGTGAAAAGTAGATTCTTAATTTGTCTCAATGGATTAAGTGGCAGGAGGGTTCTGTGCACTGGAATTTACCATTGGTTGCAAACCTCCAGTTAGTATATTAATGCCCCAGGGCAATTCTTAATCTGCCTTGTTCAGCACTTACTGCTCTTGGGTTTTCTTTCTCTTTAATGCTCTCTGAGACTTAGCATTAAGTATATTCCTAGTGGGAAAGTGAATAGTAATGGACACTACTGCAGTGGGCTTGTTCATGAACCTTTTAAAGAGAAAATCCAGATAACAGGAACCTTCTGTCTCCATGTTTGGTACTTTAACAAGGAACCTTCAATGTAGGAAGTTGTTTTGGGGGTGGATGAAAGGCAAGATACCAGGCTCCACTGTGTTGTGTTGTGTTGTGTTGTGAGTGTGTTTAAAAAAGCTATACTTTTCCTTTTGGCTGTATGGACATCAGGCAGAGGAATCCCAGTATTAATGACATTATATTTGTCTGTTACTGCTCTCCAAAAGAGAAGTGTAAAAAAGAAGGTCAAACGCATAGCCATGACAGTTTTGTTATTGTTTGTAATACCATTGATTTATTGATTGCCTTCTAAACAACTGCCTCAAGGCGATTTACACATAATTAAAATACAAAAACAGCAAATACTTTTAAAACGAGACCAAAACTTTAACAAAGTAAACACTTGTGCTAAAGACCTACTTATTCAACTGGGAAAGCCTGTTGAAACAAAATTGTCTTTGATTGTTTCTGGAAGGTGCAGTTAGTTGGTGACTGTTGTCTCTTGACAGGAATGCATTATTCTGTGGAACTGGGGCAGCCACCCTAAAAGCCCTGCTCCGCGTTACTGTGGAGCAGGCTTCTGAGGTCCTTGGGAACTGACAGGAGAAACCCTCCCACAGACTTAAGCGATTTTACATCCTCCTTTTTTGTATGTGTGGACATGCACATGGTGACTGAAAGGATTAATCCCTCAATTCCTCTATATGTTTCCACCTGGACTGGATTGATTTTAAAAGTCAGCCTTCCTTTAAAGGAGTGTGTGTGAAAAGGATCCATCTAGTAAGTAAGTGGACAGCTCCCTTAGATCACACTTTATTCTAGGCATAGGACTACCACTTACCAGGCGAAAATGAGAAGACCATCTCAACACTATGTCTTAATGCTTTTTCTCCCCGCTTGCATTTAAGGAAGGCCAAGTGTAGCTTCCTCAAGGAATTGCTCTGCAGAAAGTGAGAAGGGCCCTGCACATAAAGGTGGAGAAAATGCTGATGAAACACAAGGGTAGGAAGATGGTTGTTTGATTTTGGGAAAGCTAGATAAATTTGAATCTTCGACATACGTTTGTTCTCTTCTACGCTTGGATTGTATCTCTGTGTATTTGCGGGATTTCTATTGGGTGGGTGAAGGATTGTGGGGGGCGGGAGAGTTACGCTGGCCTCATTTTTAAACAAAAATTTAGACAAACAGTAACTGAGGAGAAGCTCTTGTGAAAGAGTACCTTCAGGGACTGGCAGGCATTAAAACGCTGGTAGCTTCTCCTCTCTAGAACTGACTCTCCTTTCAGGTTTGGAATCTGTGGTATCCTGGAACCTCTAAGCTTCCCATAGGGTGTTTTTTTGCCTTCTATTCAGTAGAAATGGCTGTTAAGCTTGGAGAAGTAAATGTTTAGCCTTGGCTGGGTGGGACAATGCTCCCTTGTGTGTTAACTTGACATGTGGAAGCAGTCAGTGGGATGTGTTTCTGTATCCCCTCTTCTGGTTAAATGTAGGCAACCTTTCACTTCCTTTGTCATGAATAATAAATCATCTGTTGGGGTTGTAGATGGTGTGAAATATGAATGCCTGTTTCCCCACCCCCTGCCCTCCATTCAGCCATCTTGCAAAGCTTCTCCATCACCTTCGTAAAAAGGCTTGAGTAGTGATGTTGTCTTCATCCTGCTGTCGTTTCCGCTGTGAACCCTGAAAATATATGTCGTGTGTTCACAGGCGTGTTGTAGAGCAGCGGTTTTCAAAACTGGTCCAGGTACTTTTCTACTGTGACTGATGCTCACTTTGAGGAACACCTGGCAGCTTTCCTTGCAAGGCAGCTGCTCTCCTAACCTTTCTACATTCTTGGTTCCCCTGGGGAGACAGCGAGGGGGTCAATAGACCTCAGACCTGGCCTAACACCCTCCTTGCTTTTAATAAACACATATTGCCAGATAGGAGATGGCAGAGAATCCTCTGCCAGTGCAGGTTAATATATAGATGGCTCTTTGCTTGGAAATCACTTTTGCAAAGCTTGCAGGAAGACACCAGTCTCTCTCACCCTAATCAAGCAAGTTCTGCCAGACATGAAGGTTCCATTTCATAAGTATACACTTGTTTTTGTTGTCAGTGAGAACTTCCCTGTTCATTTCAATTGTGGTTTGGGGACCTCTGGCCTAAGGGTCAGATGCAGCTCCTTGCTTAATTTCATTGGATGTTTCCAGAGACTTTACAAAGCAGCAGATTGGGGCTGAGGATGGTGTAGAAGGAAGGAGCTTGGCAACAGCCCACTACTATCTTCCTAGGTGTTGCAACATTTATATTTATCATAATAAAATTATCTGTAATAGCCTGTGATACAGTTCTTTAATATTTGTGTGTGGCACCCGATTGCCCACCTGTGTGGGACATAGGCCCTTGGTAGAAAAAGGGTTCTCCACTCCTGAATAAAGCAGAAGAAATACCTTTCTGCTTTTGTGGAATGCTATTTTTTCTTTCTCTTTGCCCCTGTCTGCGACTAGAAAGGCAACTTGCATCCATTGAAAATACATGTATGAATAATGATAGATATGGGGTCATCTCTTAGGAATAATGAACAGGGTAGCTCTATCTTGACATAAGTGTTCACTATACCCCTTCACTAGAACTTTCTAAAGAGTTGAATGTTGGAGTAGCCTGAGGATATATCTGGTACTGGAGAACCAAAACCCCAGAATTTGCATACAGTTCCATTCTTCCTAATGTGGAGAGGCTTTATTTATAGTAACCCCTTGATGATTTAGCTGACCGCAGTTCAGTGAACAGTTTACACCAGAAATGTAATTGGGGCTGGGTAGTAACTAGAACAAGAGACCTATTTTGGGTATTATTTTTCTTAAATATGCTGCAAGCTTGTGTGTGTTCTGTTTTGCTGCCAGGTTCTGTGATGTGTATAACACAAGCCAATTAAACACACTTGTGAGACTTCTCATTTTTCATCTTTTATTCCGGTTCTGTTAGTCCTCGACTGGAGCTTGAAGTTATGAAGAGCAATAAGCTCCAACTCCAACCAGTCTTTATTTTGCCACCCCTCTGGCCTTGGAGAGGTCAGCCGGCATAATCTACACATTTGAGTTTTAAGGTTTATATTGTGCCTCATCACATGGCAGCCTTAATGGCTTACAATAACGGTTTAAAACAAACAACAATAACTTCAAGTCATATGTGCTAGAATCATTTTTTAAAAAAATGACAACTGAGGGCCAAACTACTGCCAGACAGTAGATGTTTGTGAGTGTCTTCAAGCCATTTTTTAAAGTGAAATGTAGCTGGAGGAGGCTGAGAGTTTAAGTTGGTTACTTAGCCCTTCCCCTGTGACTTTTTTCTGCTCAGAATCATGCCTCTTCAGCAGCTTTTCTACAGTGAGTAGAATAAAGTGTTAAGAATAAAGAGTAGAATAAAGTCCGAGGCTGCTTCCTCTGACCAGATCTACACCTGGTTTTCAGTTAAAAACAGGAGAGATCGGAGATAGCTGCATATATCTAGTTTGGCCTTGGCATTTTCTGGAAGCTTTAATTTAGTGGCCAGTGCCATATTTTGCATTTTTCCTTTCTGCTGCAGAATTTGTGCACGCACATAACATCAGTATGCCCATTTTGCAACTAGAGATGTGAAAGATGACAGCAAGCTGCCAGGTTTCTTCTTTGAGTTTAGAAATGATCTAAGTTGTGAAGTGGGTTTTGCAGATTCACCTAGCTCACCATCCATGAGGCCAAACTTGCTCCAATGTGTAGCTTACATTTCCCCATACCTTTTAATTTTCTTTCTAAACAATTTTTTAAACAAAATCATAGATACAGCTTAAAATCCCTATTATTATATTGTAAAAGTATGCTCCAAACCATGCATGTGTTCATGTGCATTAAAAACTATGTCTAAACTTAAAATTGTGGTAAAATATCTTTGTAAATCATTCTGACATTCCTGTTTGACAAGTTATAATAATTTTCCTCCCTGTGATTTTTTTCCTTCTCAAATAAAGGCCAAATATGGTGATCCATGTGTGTGATGAAGCAAAAAATCTGAAAGAAGATTTTGTTTGTCCGCGAGATCTGTTGATTTCTGAAATGAAGTACTTTGCTGAATATCTGTCAGTGGATGCCCAGCGCTGGGAAGAAGTGGACATTTCAGTTCACTGTGACGTTCACATCTTTAACTGGTTGATAAGATATGTTAAAAGGAACACTAAGGAGTATGAGGTGCATGAAATACCTGCCTTAGGTAAAAGGAAAATCTATTAATGTTTCCTGCAGACTCATTTATTGAAAAGCCTGACTTCTACTTCAGACCAAAATTCTGTGTGCAAATTTGTTTTGCGAGGTAATTTCCTTGCCATTTTCTGCCTTAACTGATAAAAACCTAATCTGCAATAGCTGGAAAACTGAAGCTGTCTGGAAAGTTAATAAAACTAATTTTATTGCCTTTGACATTAGGGAATGTTATCCTGTCTCTTAATACCCCATTCCCTCTCTCACACATGAATTCCCACCCATCCCTTTTCAAGGTTAACCATAGTTGGCTGTGATTTGCAGTTTGCCATGGTGGTTAGAACTGGATTTGCATGGTTGCAAATTCTAGTTTGCTGCTAACCATGGTTAGCTCTGAAAAAGGGGGAAAGAGCATGTGAGCACATGAGATGGTCCTGACCTCCCAACAGGGCAGATTCATGCCTGGACCTGGACCTTATTGAGGGGAAAGGAAGCTCTGGTTTAACCTGCAAATTAAAAAAAAAAAAAATCAGAGGAGAGGAGCAAAGATTATGTTGTGAACCACCCTGTGCTGTTTGGATGGAGGGTGATATATAAATTTAATTAATAATATAATAATACAAAGAGAGTCAAAAATGGTCTTAAGAGAAAAGAACGTTAGAGTTGGTTATCATCTAAAAGGTCTTGGAAGGTTTGACAGAAAATATTAATAAGAATTTGGGTATCTTCCATTTAAGTGAGTACCTAAATAAGCTAACAGTTTGAAGGGAAATAATTTTAATCATCACTCTGGGTGTGATCCAGAGAAGAAATCAAAGCAAGAGTTAAGTGCACACTCAACCTCTTCCTCCCCTCTCTCTTTAAATCACTGAGAGTTCACTCTGGATCACTCTTGTAAGCTGCACATACTTGACAAATTTCTTGATGAAGAACTCCCTTTAGAGAATTTTGTTCCAACACTTAATTGTTAGTTCTGTCCTTTGACTGTTGAAATCTTTGGTCCAAATTGGATGTGATGCTGGCAGACTGGCTTGGCTGGAGCTGGATCTTCCCTAGTCACACACAAAGAGGAAAGGGGGGCAATTATTAGAGCAAAAGGATCACACAGGTGGGATGGGGTGCTAAACTGATCCTCTTGCCTCCACCACAAATTGTCACTTGCAAATGCTACTCTCTTCATATGTGGTCCACTAACAGATGTGAGCTTGGCTAGAAAAAAAATCAGCTGGAGGAACAGGCTAAAGGGAAGTAGGTGTCACGTGTATGGGGAACAGTTTGGTTGCCCTCACTCATGCCTGTTTTGCTTTCAAACCTGACCTTAAACCCAAAGTGTTTGGAGCAGACCCTTTTTTTCTTTTTGGAAAGATCTGCTTGTATAGTGTCTAGTTTGCATGTGTCTGAGGTTGAATGTTTCAAACTTTGAATGACATTTAACTCAGCAAAATAAAACAATTCCTTCCAGTAGCACCTTAGAGACCAACTAAGTTTGTTATTGGTATGAGCTTTTATGTGCATGCACACTTCTTCATGCACTTTTGAAGAAGTGTGCATGCACACGGAAGCTCATACCAATAACAAACTTAGTTGGTCTCTAAGGTGCTACTGGAAGGAATTTTTAAATTTTGTTTCGACTACGGCAGACCAACACGGCTATCTATCTGTAATTTAACTCAGCAGTTTTGGAGAAACTGAGGTTTTTGCTTTCAATGTTTGGAGTGCTTGCACTCATTTTTCTCTCAAAACCTTCAAACTTCCTTTCTAATAAAATAACCCCCCCCCCCCCAAGCTGGAAACTTCATACTCAAGTGCCATAGTTTTATGCAACGTATTTGTAAATATGTGAATCCAGGCTCTTAACTTTTCATTTCAGCTTTAGGTACAATATTATTTTTCTCCAGCTTCTTAATCTAATTTGTCTTGCTTTGCCTTCAAAATGTGAATAGCTAGTTTTAGGCTAACACATTCTTTCTGGTGGGGGTGGTGGGAATGGAAAGGAGAGAGGCAGCTATTTGGGCCTCATTTCGGAAGACTTACAAGGCCCAGTCATGCTATGTCATTAGTTCTCCCTCCTGTAGAAGGGACTGAACCAAGTTCCCAAACTCTCTTCCCATTCCTCTTTAATGGAATGTGGATTTTGTGATGCAAAGAATCTCTTGTAGTGTTTCCTTTTACAAGCAACGTGCAAGGTTAACTGTAATTAATCCTAATAATGCTTTTCGCTTTGTTCTCTTCCTTCTTTCTTTAGAACCAAGCAATGTTATTTCGATTCTTATTTCCTCTGAGTTTCTGAAGATGGATTCTTTAGTGAGTATATAACAGATGTGGGGTTCTGAGCTATCGGAGCTGTTTCCAGAGCTCCTCTCACAAAAAAAACCCTTCCTAAATACAGACAATGCCCCACTCAAGTGACCATGCGGCTGCTGACATGCATACTGTTTTTGGCGCCAAAAGAGGGTGACGTGGCTGAAATGTACATTCATGCAGGCTTCCCACTGACGCATGGAGCAGTCAGAAATGGCACCTGCGCATGAATGGGGTGTTGCTTTTGCAGTGTTAAGATACTTCATTATCACTATTGAGTGTGCTACATCCATATTTTATCTTCCTGTTTTCCTAGGTGGAGAAATGTATTAATTATTGCCACAAGAATATGAGTGCCATCGTAGCCACGCCGTGCAATATGAACTGCATCAATTCTAATCTCCTAACGCGCATAGCGGATCTTTTCACACACAATGAAATAGAGGAGGTGAAGGACAAGAAAGATAAATTTAAGAGGTACATTTTAAAAATCCTGCTGCCTCGTAATGTAAAAATTAGCCGTTCTTTTCGTCTTCCTGCAGTGTTATCCAGATGTTTGCAGTGCAGTTTACGTTGGGCTGCCGTTTGGGGTTGGTTCAGCAGCTGGTGCAAACTGCTAAGTGTGGCAGCTTTCCATGCACGTAGAACACCTCTACTGAAGCGTTTACATTGGTTGCCAGTTGGCCACTAAGCCAAGTTTAAGGTGTTGCTGAATAAAAGCCTGGTCTGAGATGCTTAGGGCATCTGAGAGCCCCTTCCACCATATAGATCAGCCTAACAACTTTGATGACCAGAGGAGGCCCTCCTGGTTGTTCCACATCCATTGGAAATGCATCTCATGACCCAGAGGAGGGAATTCTCAGTCATGGCACCATTTTGTGCTATTGTTTTCTTTCAGAGATCCAGCAGGAGCCACCTGCATTGGCATTTAGTTGTTAACTCATTTTTATTTATTTATTTATTTTTTAAAACACCTTTATTGAAAATTCAAAAAGTACATAACTATATGTGCACCAGACATGGTGAGACGCAAAGGGGGGGGGGAGAACCTGTGCAGAAGGGAAAACAAAAAAAGGTGGGGAGAAACCCAAAACTGTATATTTTACAAGGTTGTTTGTGTACTTCACCAGATTTTAACCTATTACAGGATTTGTAAGAATGGATTCCAAATTTCATTGAATTTGTCCATGGCAAGTCTGCGTTTATATGCAGATAACTCATTTTTATAATGAGCGTCTTTTTGTTACCGACAGCAAACTTTTCTGTAAGAAGATAGAGAGATTGTTTGACCTAGATTACCAGAACCCAGATTCTCAGGGAAGCGCAGCAACCCTGTACAGGTAGACAACTGTCCGCTTATTGATCATATTTCAGCATATTCTTCCCTATTTTCATTGCAAATCTCTCATGCTATAACTTTCTTTTTAAAAAAATAGGTGCTGCTTATGTAAGAAACTCCTAATTAAGGACACTGAAAGAAGAATCCCATGTGTTCCTGGAAAGATCAATGTAGATCAGCATGGAAACATTATCTATGTACACATAAGGTGCTTCATAAATCATATTGTAACAACATTTTTACAGGGTGTGTTCACAGATTCTATTTAATCTGCATCATAACAGACTTTTTAATTATAATCTGAGTTCTTCCAGGGATTCAGTCCCAGAACAGAGGTCAGTCCATTAGGGCAATAGTGGCCTTAAAGATGTACTGTATATGATAGTTAAGTGTCATGATCAAGTTATTAATACTAGGGCAGCACGAGGGTCAGGAACAAAGGGTTAGAAAGACTTGCTCCCCTTCATTCCTAGGCTTCTTTCTCGCAGCAGCGATGGCAGGTTAAGGGGGCTGGGGAAAGCTCCTCAGTGAGAGCCAGTGTGGTGTAGTGGTTAAGAGCGGTAGTCTCGTAATCTGGGGAACCGGGTTCGCTTCCCTGCTCCTCCACATGCAGCTGCTGGGTGACCTTGGGCTAGTCACACTTCTCTGACGTTTCTTAGCCCCACTCACCTCACAGGGTGTTTGTTGTGGGGGAGGAAGGAAAAGGAGAATGTTAGCCACTTTCAGACTCCTTAGGGTAGTGATAAAGCGGGATTTCAAATCCAAACTCTTCTTCTTCTTCTTCCTCAGCTGCAGGGTGGTCTTTCCCCCTTTGTTCCTCTACTTCCCTCCAGTGGCAGCAGCAGTGACAAAAGTATGGGAAGGCTGCACAGGTTGCCTGCCTGCCCTTTCACCCCTCTTTGCCATCACTGTGGTGATGGCTGAGTGCAAATATAGTATGTTTTAACAAGGGCTGTCACCAGATTGACAAAATCTTAGTCAATTATTGAATTGATCAAATTGACACAATTTTTTCTAAAGAGCAAAAATATACTCTTTGATTTTAGATGATGCACACATGTTTTGTCGTGGCCAGAGACATGAAGGGTGTCTCATTTAATCCGGGAATGAATGCCTATTCTCTAAGAGAGCAGTTAAAAAGTCGTGTCCCTCCGTAATTAAAAAAACCAGGCAACAGCACCCTAAGAAATTGGTTAACGTTGTAGCCCTTGTTTTAATTCTTCTGTGCAATTTAACTTTGTCATTGAGGGGGAAAGGTACAAAACTTACCAGTGGGAATTGAGAACTATTCTATTCACTCTGATCTGCCTGACCACTTGCTCCTCTTTGTATATACAGAGATAAATCTTGGGATGTGCATGAGTATTTGCTGAGTCTTTTTGAAGAATTAAAATCTTGGCGAGATGTATATTGGCGCCTTTGGGGAACTATCAATTGGCTGATCTGTTCAAGATGTAATCAAGTGAGTGTTTTCGGTTACCTCTGCACACTCCTGACTGTCTCTCCTGGAACTTACAAAGTTAGGTTTTCAAATTCTGTAGAACGAAGGGTGAGGTTCAACTATTAAACTAGTGGAAGCCAGCACCAAGACCTCTGCCTGCACAATGCCCTCCCCTCCTGTGACAAAGGGGGATTCTCAGATGAGCCTCTCACCCCCTTTCCTTGCCCAACCGCTGCCAGTTGAGTCTTAGGTAAAGGTAAAGGGACCCCTGACCATTAGGTCCAGTCGTGACCAACTCTGGGGTTGCGGCGCTCATCTCGCTTTATTGACTGAGGGAGCCGGTGTACAGTTTCCGGGTCATGTGGCCAGCATGACTAAGCCACTTCTGGCGAACCAGAGCAGCGCACTGGTAAACACTGTTTACCTTCCCACCAAAAGTGGTACCTATTTATCTACTTGCACTTTGATGTGCTTTCGAACTGCTAGGTTGGCAGGAGCTGGGACCGAGCAACGGGAGCTCACCCCGTCATGGGGATTCGAACCGCCAATCTTCTGATCAGGTTATTGTTGTTGCCACCAACTCACACTTGGAGCACAGATGGGAGGGGGCTTCGAATGCAACAAAGCAATTATTTTTTTACAAAGAAAGGCTCTTAGCCAGTCCAGTGTACACTGTACTTCATGGCCAACCTTCACACAACTCACTAGCTGCCAGTTTTCTTATGCTACTCCAAGATCAAAGCAGCTTGGTTGTTTCCCTGGTAGACTCCTGTAACTTCCTAAAACACAGGAACTCAGGGACCAATGCACCCTGCATCTTCCAGACAGTTCTTATAAGTTATTAAGAGTGCAAAGCTTGTACTGATGGACTAATTGCCATAGTCGTACATTGAATTCCTTCCCATGTTTTTGTACATTGAGGATGAATAAGGGATAAATAGTTTGCGCTGAACTAATTTGGTCAAGTCTTTTGAGAATGCTGAGAATGGGCCACCCAGCACTTCATTTAATCAGTGCCGTTTTCAAAGGATAAGAGCAGCAGCAGCCAGCTTGTACATCCTAGTATACAGCTATTTGTTAGACGACATCTCTGTATTCTGCTGTATACCCTTTCTGCACCTTAAACTTGGGAATACTTGATCTTGAGAGTAGTGATTTTGTTGTCGTTGTTGCATCTCCCTTGCAGACTTTCCTGTGTACTGAATTCTCCCATTGCCAATACCACCCTCAGCCAGTTGTCTACCCTGGCGTGGTAGGTGCTCTTGGTTCCAATGGTACCGGAGTGTATCCCTGCTGTAACCAGAAGGTTCTGAGATTTGATCCTGCTCCTCTTCCAAAAGTATGTATTTGGGGGAAAGACTCTTTAAAACCTCTTTGATTTTTCCACAAGCCACATTCTCTTGAACCGTGTTTTATACACAACAAAAGTATGGAGTGATTCCTGCCACCCCCTAGCCTGGTGTGTTAGGGCCCACAGTATAATTGCCTGAGCTGGAGTCAATATTTAAAACGGTATGTTATCTAGCTAACATGCAAGCTAACTGTACTCTATCCATGAACATATCTAATTCTTCATCATGGTTAGGTGTTGAATCCTAATATCCAAACTAGGATTGGCCACAAATTAGAATGTGAAACCCTGATTTGAAGCAATCTTTCTAACCATGGCCAGCACTATCCATGATTTGCAATTACGTCTGCGTTAAGGAAGTACCGTATTTTTTGCCCTATAAGACTCACTTTTTCCCTCCTAAAAAGTAAGGGGAAATGTGTGTGCATCTTATGGAGCGAATGCAGGCTGCACAGCTATCCCAGAAGCCAGAACAGCAAGAGGGATTGCTGCTTTCACTGCGTAGCGATCCCTCTTGCTGTTCTGGCTTCTGAGATTCAGAATATTTTTTTTCTTGTTTTCCTCCTCCAAAAACCAGGTGCGTCTTGTGGTCTGGTGCGTAAATACGGTACCTTAGCTAACGTCTATCTCCCTCTATTTTTTAATGGAAGGGGTGCAAAGTAAGGGACCATGTGATTGGCTTGCCTGCTGGAGGAGAAGGTGTGGATGCTGTTCCCTACCAGACTGCTAAAATACTGAACGATCTGACTCAGCACAGAAATGTCATTGTTGTGCCTTTTGAAAAAGACCAAAACAGGTAAGAAAAGAGGTATGTCTTCATCTTTCCTGGGCAAGCACCCCACCATTCTGGTAGACTTCTTTAGAATCAGTAACAACCCAGTCCATAATATTTCTAAATACTTATTTTTTCAAGTGATTCTGGAATTGGACTGAGTGACGAGAAGAGTATTGAATGTGATGTGCTCTTGGAGCCAAATGCACCGTGGGGCCCCAGAACAGGAGAAATTAATGCTGTGAGTATCCGTCCCCACGTCCATCTGCTTTTCCTTTCCACATTGTTCATATTGCTTGACTGGCTCAATAGCTCAGTAGCTTTGAGTATACTTCTAGGACAGTATTTCCCAACCTTGTGCCTCCAGCTGTTTTTGGACTACAATTCCCATCATCCCTTGCCACTGGTCTTGCTAGTCAGGGATGATGGGAGTTGTAGTTCAAAAACAGCTGGAGGCACAAGGTTGGGAAACACTGCTCTAGGATGAAGCTCCAGTCATTAAGTGTAGATGTATGTGTGGTGATCACACAGGGTCCCCGAACGTTTCACCGTCTATTGATCCCTGTGCCACCACTTTATCCCTGTGCCACCACCCAGGCCCTACCTGGTACAATACTGAGTCCAGTCAGGGTTAAATTGGAACATAAACTTCTGTTTATTTATTGCAGTTTAACAAGTGTGGGGTTTCATAAACGGTATCGGTCAATTACAGTCATGGGGTGCCTATCCAGACCTATAACTTTCGCTACCTGCTCTCACTCACTAAACCACCTCTCAGATATTTACTCGTCTTCCTAGCTTCTAACTGTTCCTGACTCAACTTATTTCGCTACACTGATTCAACCTACCCACAGACTCTATCCCAATTCACTCCCACTCCAACCCAACTCCCAACGAACTCCCCCCTTTGCCCCTCCCAGAGCTGGTTTTATAGTCCCTCTGACTCCACCCCGGGGTCCTGATTGGGTAACCTGTTTAACTATTTCACCTCCAGCACTCTCATATGTTAACGTCACAGTATGTACTGGCCATGCTCTGCAGCTGATGTGCAATTTGCATCCATCCAAGTGGGTGTGAACTGGGATCGATCCAGGGAATCTTACAAGGGGCTGAGGCGGCATGCTTGGTACCCGTGTGTCCATATTATGGAATGGAACATTGTGTGGAATCTATGTGGATTTATAATCCTTTCTCTCAGAGTAGTGTTTTGAAATAGTGTCCATGGAGGAATAAATATAAATAGAAAATACTGTATCTTAATGGAGGGGAAAGCACCTGAGTTAGAATGCAAGCATTCATTAGTCGGTCACGTGGGCGCTAGTTGGAAATACATACAGAGGGAGGACTGTTCTTATCTGAAAGATATTTCGGAGTGTCCTTTCATGCACAAATAGGTTGCATGAAAGGTGCTGCCGGTAACCCTACCACTGCCAGTTTTAATTTTCTTCCCCCCCCCCCTCCTTCTCTAGTTCCTTTCTCTGAAAAACTGGACTCTCCAGCTGGTACGTTTGCCCGAGTTATTCCTATTCTATGTGCTGATTCTTTTTGTGTTTTAAATATTCTGTATGTGCTGCACTAGCTGTCATATTTAAACCACTGAGCAGCGTGATCATTAAAAAGAAGAAAAAGGTAATTAAAATGCATTGGGGTGGGATACCTATTTAAATGCATCTCTTTTTCAAAAACCACAAATGGTCTTATCAGCCTACAGCACTGATTCCTAGCACAGTTGTTTGAGTTTTGACTCAAATTTGCCTAGAAGCTGTGATGTAACATAATTGAGTATTGCAAAATTTGAGACTGAAGTTGTTTCTAGTTAAACTTTTTTAGAGTAAGGTAGGGTAGTCTGTTTTGGTCTCTACCTTTACAGATCAGGAGGAGATGAAGGCTCTTCAGCAAAAGCAGTTAGAGGATGTCAGCTATCATTCTTGCTTACCTGTCAGGCCTTAATTTTTTTTACTGGTTTGCAGAGCAGGGGGAACCTGTGGTCTTTTGGAGAGAAAAAGTGATAGTTGCTATGCTTTTTCCTTGACAACAATAGAAACAACAGTTGTTGCTTTCAGAAGATGATGAATACACCACTGGCTCTGAGGTCACAGAGGATGAAGTAGGCGATGAGGAAGAAGTATACAAGAAACCAGGTATATTCCCTGCCTGTGACCTTGCAGGTGTTCTCTGCTAGCAGTTAGGGATCCCCCCCCATGTGTATGTGTGTGTGTGTGAGAGAGAGAGAGAGGGAGAGAGGGAGAGAGGGAGAGAGAAGATTGCCTGTTGGAAAAACAAACCTTGTCACAAGTAGCTCTATCATTTTTAATTATAATACTAAATTAAAAATTAAGTGAGTATTGTAATTTAAAATCTGTGTGTGATGCAGGTGAGCATAAACCTCCATAGAGGTACACACAGCTCAACATCTTGAGAGCAAGTGTGGTATAGTGGGTAAGAGCAGTAGACTCATAATCTGGTGAACAGGGTTCACTTTCCCGCTCCTCCACATGCAGCTGCTGGGTGACCTTGGGCCAGTCACACTTCTCTGAAGTCTCTCAGCCTCACTCACCTCACAGAGTGTTTCTTGTGGGGGAGGAAGGGAAAAGGAGATTGTTAGCTACTTTGAGACTCTTTAGGGTAGTGATAAAGCAGGATATCAAATCCAAACAACAACTCCCCTCCTCCTCCTCCTCCTCCCCCTCCTCCCTTTAAAGGATATAATCCATGCACTGTTAAATGCAGTGCTGGCCCACCTATTTCACCTTTTAAGCATTTTGGTGTACTGGCCAGGAAGGTTTTTAAAAACAACAAACAAACAAACAAATTGTGGGATGTTATGGAATTGTGGGTTGGAACAGGTTTGAAGTGGAATTATAAGTATGTGGTGGGGGTGGAATAAATTCATTAAGGACATTAAGATCAGCAAAGGGAACACAGTTACTCTTAGCACTTCCTAATCTTGTACAGAGTACTGCTGCTCCAGTCCTCTGGTTACCGAGTGAAATTAGACAAGCCATTTTAAGAAATATGAATTGTAAAACCAATTGCAGAAATGGTTTTATCATTCTCAGTCTTTTGTATTTTATCTCATTTCTCACTGCTTCAGTAGCTTTTGGCTGTGAAGAAGTTAATCTGTTAAATAATGATTATTGGCTTGTGGTGATGTGCTTTTTCACTGGTGGCATGGGTGTTAGGAAATGAACTCACTACTGAAACTTGAGAAGCCCCATCTGTACTGGCATACCACTGGCTTTGGAAGATGCACCTGTTTACAGTGATATTCCCTTGACCTCACAACCAGAGTCTTCTAGTTTTATTTGCTGTGTTGTTTTAATGGTATTGTTTCATTGCATGTTTTAATCATGGCTGTTTATATTTAATGTCTGCGTAATTGTTTTTTTATACTTGTAAACTGCTTAGAAGCTTGTTTTGGCAAGAAGCAATATATAGTGATAAATTAACTGGAGTTTGCTATTTTATTTGATGACGAAAGTCACTGCACAGGGAGACAAATCTGTCACACTTTGCAGTACTGCTCATATTTCCTCTATAGATCAGCCGTGAAGATAGAGAGATTTCAGAATTGCATCAATCAAGAAGAGTGTGATAAATAGGAGGGGCGACTTATAATTGTCTTGTGCATATTATTAGCAGGAAGAAAAGAGCGGTCAAAGAAATCCCACAGACATCCAAAGAAACAAGTGTCTTCACCCAGTGTTCAAAAGAAGGAAAAGAATCTGGAGAAGGTAATCCTGAGAGATCTTCTCAACTATTGTGCAACCTTTGTGAGGACATAAGTCTGGCTATTTCTCTGTGGATTCATCTTATACCTTTGTTACTTTACTGAGGACAGCATGAACTTCATTTGATTTAGTTTTTTAACCTGGTCCTGAAGATCAAACTGCATCCAGTGAGAGTTGCTGAAATCTTTTATCAGTGTACGCCTGGGGATGATCTCCACTGAACTCAGTGGGACTTCCTTCTGAGTAGACATGGATAGAATTGCACTGTTTCTCAGGCTGCAATGCTATGGTGAGGTAGGGAGGATGGCATGGTGGTTGCTGTGGTCTGGGGAGAGGGGAAGTAATGCTGCTGTCAGAACACAGCTGGCAGTATATCTGTTCCTGTGGAGCTTTCCACTTGTATACTGAGGGCTCTTTCAGGTGAATAAGTACTGTTATGTCAGTGGTTTAGCACTTAATCTCCTTCCAGTGGTCTCTCTAGCCACTTTTAGGATTGCTCTGCCTACCCATATATATCTATCTGCCTCCAGAATCTGTTGCAATATGCTAAATTTGACTTTAAAACATTATTTTTTTAAAATTAAAAATGCTTTTATTTTTGCTGTGGACAACTGTGTCTTGAGTAGAATCCTATGCAGTTTGGCAGCTTGAAATTCTAAAGAAGTAACATTGATCTAAGGAATTTAAGCATACAGTCTTTATTCTGCCTTTCTTTTGACAGACTAATTCCAGAGATGCATCTCCTTTTATGTAAGTATTTCGGCTGTATTTTTTTAAAAAAATATTTTTATTAAACAATTTCAGCATAACAAAATATCAATCCACATAATCAATCACATTATTTCACCCCTCCCCCCCCCACCAAGGACTTCCCTCAGCATCCCTCTCTGATTTCTTTGCACATATTGTTCTCTGCATATTATAAAATTGTACATATCCTTGCTTTATCTATCATGTGTTCAACTAATATTTTGGCTGATTTTTAAAGGAAATGCAATTAGAATGCTTAGGCAAATCCATGAAGTGTAAGTGTCTCAGTGGCTATTAACTATGATGGTTAAGCTGAGCCTTCATGTTCAGAGGTGGCGTACCCCTGGACACCAGATGCAATTTAGGTTCGTTCTTCATTCTCCTGAAGATTAAATGGGAATCCAGTGCAGTCAATTCAGCAATGATAAAGAATGCTTTTAGGAAAAGATAATCCCCACTCGGGGACGCGGGTGGCGCTGTGGGTAAAACCTCAGTGCCTAGGACTTGCCCCGCGGCGGGGTGAGCTCCCGTCCTTCGGTCCCAGCTCCTGGCCATCTAGCAGTTCGAAAGCACCCCTAAGTGCAAGTAGATAAATACCGCTTTATAGCGGGAAGGTAAACGGCGTTTCCGTGTGCTGCGCTGGTGCTGGCTTGCCAGAGCAGCTTTGTCATGCTGGCCACGTGACCCGGAAGTGTCTTCGGACAGCGCTGGCTCCTGGCCTCTTAAGTGAGATGAGCGCACAACCCTAGAGTCGGACACGACTGGTCCGTACGGGCAGGGGTACCT
Organism: Podarcis gaigeae; assembly: GCF_964106915.1. Classification (NCBI taxonomy): domain Eukaryota; kingdom Metazoa; phylum Chordata; class Lepidosauria; order Squamata; family Lacertidae; genus Podarcis; species Podarcis gaigeae. The sequence goes on from NC_139680.1 coordinate 114,212,209, forward strand.
TTACCTTTAATCCCCACTCATTGGACTGGTTCACATACAATGCCAAAGCATAGTTCTTGTGCTACAGGTATAAGACTTGCACTCATGTGCTTCTTCCTTCCTTCACATTCTCAGTTAGTTTATTCCTTGTTCAAGAGAAAACCTAAGTCCTGTTTGGGCGTTCGGTCTCCTTAGGTGAAAACAAACATGCAGCAGTGAAAAAGGATGCACTACCAAGCCCTGCGCACCCAAGCATCACTTTTACACTGTTTAGAGCTCCCCATGGGTTTGAGGGTGAAAGTGGGAGAGAGCCCTTCTATCTATGGAGGCTCCCCATTTAGTTTAGAACAGCACACAAGGAGTTTGAATGCCCAGATAGTGTACACCTGAACTGACAAAATGTGGCTGGTGTATCATCTCCAGACCAGAACTACAAGCCAGCTTTCAAACAGTAGTTTGCATTTCTTAGATGCAATGGCAAACTAACTGAACATGTGAGGAGGAAGAGGAGGAGGAGGAGTATGTGAGCACAAGGCTTATTTCTGGCGTGCCAAGCCATGGTTTTGGCATGACGACTGAATGGATGACTTTGCCCCACATTCCAGAGGTCCCTGCAGAAAGCAAGATGTAGTTTCAAGTGAGAGCAGTAAACAATGAACGGTGCCTGACTTTTGAACAAAACAGTGTTGATTGCTTTGGTTTTTGTTTCTCATGGCTTCTCTGCTGTTTAATTAGTGTGAGCATGCAGCAGAATAAGTGGGACGCTTCCAGATCACTTAGATTCAACCAGGATGCTCAGAGAGAGGAAGGTAAGATATACATTCTTCCAAACATTTGCCTGACTTACGTGGTGTAGCAACAGGAAATAAATAAAAGCTTCATTCCACAGCTGCGTGAATATGGATATGTCAGGGTTCCGTGAGAGAGAAATTGTGCCTGTACAGTCATACCTCATGTTACATTTGCTTCATGCTACGTTATTTCAGGTTATGTCGTGCGGTGACCCGGAAGTACTGGAAATAGTTATTTCCGGGTTTCGCCGCTCACACATGCGCAGAAGCCCTAAATTGCGCTTCGCATATGCGGACAAGCACCCAATTGCGCTGTGCACCTGCACAGATACAGCGCTTCAGGTTGTGCTCTTTTCATGTTGCGAACGGGCCTCTGGAACAGCCAGAGGTACCACTGTACTTTCTTTTCTAATGCCAATGGAGCCCTATAGGCCTCATAAAAAGTAACTCTAGGGATATAAACAAGCTGAACTGAACTGCCTCTTGTGCTTTCTCTGACGTGCACAGAATGAACTCCTATGAAAGGAAGCTCCCCAGGTCATGTCACTTCACCCACCTTAACAGAAGAACTTGCTAAACGAGGAACCTCTGAAATTTTGGGATGAAGGGCAGCTTGTGTATGTAGCATATGCGCAACAAACACGCAAACTGCTCTATGGCGGCTGGAAATTGCAGCTTTGTAGTGTTGGGGCAGGGAGGACCTCCCAGCAGCAAAACCCCAGCACCTTACCAGTTTGCATTTCCCAGTGTTATTGGGAGGGGGGCATAATTTTTAAACTGATACAAAGGTAGATGTAGGAGTGACATCTTTGCAAGCGTGATTGGCAGAGGCAATTGTACCTCTTCCCCTTGTTTTGCAACAGTGGTGTCGGCAGGCACAAAAACAGCACTTTCTGATCCTCTGTTGCTATTTCATGTTGCTTGTAGATCAGCGGAGGATGGTCGAAATAACTGGACACCTAATAAAAATGAGGCTGGGGGAGCTTGACCGGACAAAATCGAAAGAGAACAAAGAAGTGAGTCTGGGGTCACCCTTGGTTAGCAAGACTCTACCTCCTAACTTGCCTTTTGGTGCAAGTTGGTTAACACTTTCTTGATTTGTCTATTGCGACTTTCAGTCTGCAGCTGGAATTTATGCAAGACTTGAGGCTCAGATCAGGGCAGCGGCACAGGTCAACACCCGCCAGAACGTCCCAGAAAAAAATATGAGGTAAACCCTTTAATTCAAATGGGGTGGGGAGGAAGAGACGAGAGAAGCAAGGCGTCTTGACAAAATCTTATCAGAATGTTCCTCTGCCAAACCCTTTTTATGAAACGGCAAGCAAGACTTTCCCCTACAATTAGGGTATCTCCACTCTGACACAATATCTCTCCCAGAATGTTCTGTGAACTGCTGCGACTTCATTTAATTTGCAAGACCTGTACCTGATTTAGGGATTTTACTTGAGGGTTCTCTTAGTACCAATATATTCCTTATGCTAATTATGCATTACTTGCTTGCTTTGGTCAGTTCTAAACTTAAAAAGCACACCACCCTAACTGGCAGTTATTTTTATTTTTCTGGTGTTGGTGTTATAATGTTCTAGTCTAGTTAATATCAATACTAAATCACTGATGACAATGTGCAGATGATCAGAAGTCACTGAAGTATCAAACCAGGCATAGGCAAACTCAGCCTTCCAGATGTTTTGAGACTACAATTCCCATCATTCCTGACCACTGGTCCTGGTAGCTAAGGATGATGGGAGTTGTAGTCCCAAAACATCTGGAGGGCCGAGTTTGCCTATGCCTGTATCAAACGAACTGTTCTATAATTGGCAATTAACTGAGTCGGTTACAATCAGTGCTGTGAATAACTTTCAATGGTACCTTTTGTCTGTGTGTGTGTGTGTAAAAAAAACCATGTATTTCTCTTAAATCTAGGATTAAAAGTCGCTTTGGCCAAGGCCGTCCCACGTAGAAACAATTGCACACAAAGCTGTCAGACAGAAGCCAAAGCACTTTTCTGCCTCCTTGGATCGCACTGGACTCCGGAACCTGGGCATGCCTCTTCCTAAAGCTTTCAAGTGACTGAATGCCATGTAAATTATTCTCTTTTTAATGAGTTGTAAATACGCCATTTCTTATATTAAACCAAGTGCATTCCCCCCTTGCCCCCCACCAAGCAATGGTGCACTTATAAACCTACAAAATGAATTTAACACCCTCATTTTGTTGAGGGTCGGAAAGAGTGGTGCTAACAAATTGGGGTTATTTCATATTCACGTGCTACTGGAATTTAGGGAGTGAATCAAGCCTTGGCCTTTTATCGGCGTTCTGTCTGGATACTGTGTGGCTCTTGCTTTTTCTTGCGCTCCACTGGAATGGCTGAGGCGAATCTTGCTTGTGCTGACTTGGCTGTGGGTGGCTCCAAAGAGGTTGACACCTCTTGCCTTTTTAATGTAGCTGAAGTTTACACTGAATAAAGATGGCTAGCTGCTCCTTTCCCTCTGGCAGGAAGCTTCCTGGCATCCAGGGAAGCTGGGCATGTTGGGAGGTGGTTCACACCGAGGCTTCTTTAGTGTTAAAGGACATAGCCATTCCTGGAAAAGGAAGAGCAATTGAGCATGGGAGAGTATCATGGTCTCTGCAATCCATAATCCTTAGTGGGTACAGGTGACTCTTGCTGAGCTTGTCTTGTGTTTGGCTGCAGGGCTGTGCGGATAAACAGAGCAGGGCCAAATATATTTCATGCTATACCTCTGCTTGGGCCATTTTCAGGAGTTGCGCCTAACCTCATAGGTAGCCTACATCTGAGAGAGCGCACATCCAATATTCTGAAGCAAATACAATTGTGCACGTTGATGGATTGGGAAAAGGCTGCTTGCAGGCTGTCCGTTGCACCTGCTGTGGCCCCAGTTGAGAGGGCAGCAGTTCATATGCCAAATAGTCAAGTGCCACTACTTTTTGTTGGATGTAGAGTTACTTTGCATTCTGAGCATGATGCATTCTTTATACCATTTTTATTCCACTTTGTGTTCATCCAAGAGGGTCCTTTATCTGCATTTTGGGACAAGGGGGTTTCCTTCTGTTGTTGCCTGTGTTGTACATTTTGTATGCATACACCTCTTTATACAAATATTTTTTGCAGAGGCATTTGTGCGCAAAGCTCTTGTGTTGTCGGTCTGTTTCTGAACTTGCATTGATCATTCTAGCTGAGTTAAAGAAATGGAATCCATCTTGTAGCAGTTTTTGCAGAGTAGAGGGAAATCCTTTGTTTTCAGTGACAATTCCTTTCTTTAAAAAAAACTGGCAGGAGACAAGAACAAGAACTGGATGTTTCAAACTGTGGTCATGGATCATACTTCCCTTTGCCCCTATTGAGCTATATCTCTCCCACAGCTCAATACCCTTTCAAAATGAACAGTCTTGATTTTTAAGCCACCTTGCCCACTTACTGAATTTGATTACTAAAGCAATGGTCTGGTTTGCATGTCACATTAAACTGAAGTTTTAAAATAAACTATGTTTAAATGTGAACAAAAAGTGTGGAATTGTGAATGTTTTGTTCCCCTTAGCCATGTTACTGAGAATCAAGCCTTGGCCTGGCTTGTCATGTCATGTCATTCAAAACTGGGCTATGGTTTGTTTCTTCAAAAACCACAAGTAGAAGCCCTGGTTTGTTCTTACTAATGGTGGTTTATTTAGGTGAAAGAAACCACAGAACCTGATTCGAATGACACAACAAGGCAGGCCAAGGCTTGTTTCCTGGCAGGAATAATCTACCCATAATTTTGACAGCATGTGCTAGTGCACTGCTCAGTCACATTAAAGCCACCATTTATTTTAACATGGGAACCAGGCGAATGTATGAAAGGAGCCTGAAAGGGTATCTTCTGAACTGGAGCATTAATTTTGTTTTTCCTTGTCATCTGCAATGATGTCTGCTATGCCAACAGTGAAAAAGTACCCAGTGACTCTTAGCTGGCTTCATCTTAAATACATCCAAATACGACTAAGCAAAGCTATGGACAGGAATCTTGGTTTGTGTGTTATGCCACAAAGAGAGAATCTGGTTTCTAGGGTCGGGAGTCCTCACAGTGTATCCATTAAATTATGACGACAACAATAATGGAGTGTCTAGTTCTCATGACTGAGACTTGGAAAGTAAGCTGCTGTCTGTAAACAAGTTGTAGACTAAGTATGATGAATGGTATATTATAGTAATGAACTCAAGGGATTTTTTTTCTTCTCAAAGCTGTGTAAAGAGATGCGCCAAATGTTTGTGCTTAAAGCAACACTTTGTCAGATGTTTAGTGCACACACAAAAAATCCAAATGCGAGTTAATAAAGTTGAAGTAGCATACCATTTTCATCTGATTTATTGTGGGTTCTGTGTACGCTGCCTTCAGTATTTTTCTCCACCCTCTCCTGCCAACTTCCTGATCGTTTGGGCCCAATGCCAGAGGAGCCCCTGCAAAAGTCACAGGTCGATAGCAGGGCACATGGCTTTGCATAGAAAAGGTTCCAGATTCAATTCCAGCAGCAGTTCTGGGGAAGACTTCTGCTTTAGATCCCAGGGAATTACTGCTAGCCACAATAGCCAATATATGGCTAGATGTAAAAAGTAAATGAGCCCTGGACGGTTAGGTCCAGTCAAAGGCAACTCGTGATTTGGTATAAGGCAAATTTGTATTCAGTGTTTTGCTACAGCAGCATAACGTGTTAAAATACCAAGGTTGTTGGTATCATAAATGGATGTGAGCTGATTGAACTCTGTCAAAGATGGAGCGAATGGGTCCCTAGGACCATTGCTGACCGAATTAAGGCAGGAGCCAAAATCATGGTTGCTTTACTAGACTACCAAAAAGATGGGAGGTGCCACTGCTGCTGCCTGATTGCTCACAAGGGCCATAGCAGGAGCTTGCAAGATGCAGGAAGTAGACTAATAGGCATTGCAGGAGTTGAATGGCTTCTGCAGAGCCTTTCCCATAGTAGCAGAGAAGCCAGGTGGTACTGGCCAAATGTCCCTACGTGGCCTAGCTGATGCAGGAGGTAATTTGGATGCCTCTGCATGCCAACTGGGGAAATGGGTAAGCGGTTTTCCCCACTTATGACCAGCACACATCATCACAATCCATCTGTGATGCCACAGAGAAAGTTTGAGAACAAAGCTGAAATTGATCGGCCTGTATAGCCTGCATAAAGGACATTTTGCAATGATTACTTTAACGTTGCTCAGCAAGTGAAAAGCCCAAACGGCATGCATACATTTTGCTAAGAGTCCTGAAACTTAGGAAGGCAGATCTCATGATTCTGTATGTGTGTACATCATGATAAAACATTGAAGTGAAAAAATGCCACTTACTGCAGGCCAACATCCACTATAAGTCAGTTTGACATGCTTTTTGTATTTGTATGTTCTCATGTAACAGAAAAGTCCTATTCAGTTAGTAGCAGGCCTTTCCACCATGTTAGCCATTAACTCATTAAATTCTTACAGCATTGAAACAACTTATTGGTGAATTTAAAAAAATCTGTTTATATTGGCATTATCTCCCAAACTTTGCATTGCATTGGTGATGTGCTTCTGAATATAATAATAATAAATAATAATAAAATTATTATTATTATTATTATTATTATTATTATTATTATTATTATTATTTCTACCCCACCCATCTGACTGGGTTTCCCCAGCTACTCTGGGCAGCTTCCAACAAAATATTAAAATATAATAGTCTATTAAACATTAAAAGCTTCCCTAAACAGGCTGCCTTCAGATGTCTTCTAAAAGTCTGGTAGTAGTATTTCTCTTTGACATCTGGTGGGAGGGCATTCCACAGGGAGGGCGCCACTACCGAGAAGGCCCTCTGCCTGGTTCCCTGTAACTTGGCTTCTCGCAGCGAGGGAACCGCCAGAAGGCCCTTGGCACTGGGCCTCAGTGTCTGGGCAGAATGATGGGGGTGGAGACGCTCCTTCAGGTATACTGGACTGAGGCTGTTTAGGTCTTTCAAGGTCAGCATCAACACTTTGAATTGTGCTTAGAAACATACTGGGAGTCAACATAGGTCTTTCAAGACCAGTGTTATGTAGTCTCGGCAGCCGCTCCCAGTCACCAGTCTAGCAGCCACATTCTGGATTAGTTGTAATTTCCAGGTCAACTTCAAAGGTAGCCCCACATAGAGCGCACTGCAGTAGTCCAAGTGAGAGATAACTAGAGCATGCACCACTCTGGTGAGACAGTCCGCAGGCAGGTAGGGTCTCAACCTGCGTACCAGATGGAGCTGATAAACAGCTGTCCTGGATACAGAATGCATGAAACAGGTTCTACAAAAGGCTTAGTCAAATATAGTTAACTCCTAAATGTACCTATAAGGTGATTCCTGAATGGGTTTTTTAATTATAATATGGTGTGTCATCATAATTACATTCCTATACCACCATTTATTCAAGGATCACAGGACAGTTTAAAATATAAACACATAATACATATAGTAACAAAAACAATTCCCCCCACCCCCTCCCTGATTAGAAGTGCAGAGATTGCTTAATTAGCCAAAGGCCTGGAAGAGGAATGCTTTTCCCTGGTGCCTAAAAATATATGATGAATGTGCCAGATGAGCCTCCCTGGGGAGGCCATTCTACTAACGGGGAGCCACTGCAGAAAAGGGGCATTCTTGTGTCACTGCCCTCTGGATCTCTCGTGAAGGAGGCACACGAAGAAGAGCCTTCAATGATGATCACAGGGTCCAGGCCGTGAAGAGGTGGTCCGTGAGGTGTTGCAGTCCTGAGCTGCTTAAAGCTTTATAGGTCAAGACCAGCACTTTGAATTGAGCCCAGAAACTAACTGGCAGCCAGTGGAGTTGGGCCAGGATCAGTGCAATATGCTCAAATGGTCTTGACCTAGCAACCAACCTGTCCGCTGAATTCTGCACCGGCTGAAGTTTAGAGGCAGTTTGATGTCTAATGCATTGCAGTAATCTAACCTAGGGGTTACCAGAGCAGATAACAGACATTTGGAGCACAGCAGAAGGAAGCTGATAGAAGGCGCTCCACAACACAAAGGCAACCTAAGCCTCAAGCAACAGCAAGATTTCTAGAAGTATCCCCAAGATGCGCATCTGCTCCTTCAGGAGGAGTGTAACCCTATCCAGAGCAGGCAGCCTCCCATCCATCCGGTCTAGGGAACTGCCCACTAACAATACCCATGTCTAAACAGGGCTGAAGGGACGCGGGTGGCGCTGTGGGTTAAACCACAGAGCCTAGGACTTGCCGATCAGAAGGTCGGCGGTTCGAATCCCTACGATGGGCTGAGCTCCCATTGCTCGGTCCCAGCTCCTGCCAACCTAGCAGTTCGAAAGAATGTCAAAGTGCAAGTAGATAAATAGGTACCGCTCCAGCGGGAAGGTAAACGGCGTTTCCGTGTGCTGCTCTGGTTCGCCAGAAGCGGCTTAGTCATGCTGGCCACATGACCCAGAAGCTGTACGCCGGCTCCCTTGGCCAATAAAGCCAGATGAGCTCCACAACCCCAGAGTCAGCCACGACTGGACCTAATGGTCAGGGGTCCCCCTCTTTAAGCAGGGCTGAGCTTCAGTTTGTTGGCTCTCGTCTAGGCTATTGCTGAGGCAAGACAACGTTCCAATGCATCCACTGGCCATCAGACTGGTAAGACACGCAGGGACAGTGGGAGGAACCAGTGGGGAACCACCAAAGAGGGCTCAGAGCCCAGGGAATGGTGGAGGGATGGTGATGGGTGGTCAGATTGAAGAGGCTGGGAAGAGGTGTTGGAAGCTGAAGGGGTAACACGGCTCAGTGAGCTGGGAGAGTCTGGCAGAGAGAGAGCAGAAGCAGAATCCAGTGAGTGGGAGAAGGGAGAGTGAATTCATGGGTTGTGGAGTTTGGAGTTTACAGGGTTAAAACTCCTTGGTGTCCTGTATCTGGGGAGGGGCCTGACGCAGGGCCTTATGTCACAGGCTTTGTCTGAGTTGTCTGTGAGAGTTGCTTTCACTTTTGACTGAAAGAAGCAGGAGAGAGACCATGTGTGCTTTTAGCACGGTTTCCGGAAAGCTCCAATGGAATGAGACTGATTTATGGCTTGTAAATACAGTGGTGCCCCGCAAGACGAACGCCTCACAAGACGAAAAACCCGCTAGACGAAAGGGTTTTCCATTTTGGAGGCGCTTCGCAAAACGAATTTCCCTATGGGCTTGCTTCGCAAGAAGAAAGCCCATAGGGAAATCTCCGGGGACCTCTTTTAAATTCTAGCGTGGGGAGCAAAGCCTTCCCCCCCCCCTCCGGCCTTCAGAAGAGGTCCAGGAAGGCCGGCGGGGGCCGAAAGGCTTTGCTCCCCACCGCCAGCATTTTAAAAGCAGTCCGGGATAGCAGGGAAGCGCTTCCCGCTATCCCGGATGGCTTTTGAAGGCAGGCAGGGGGGGAGCAAAGACTTCCCCCCCCCGGCCTTCAGAAGAGGTCCAGGACCTCTTCTGAAGGCGGGCGGGGGGCAAAAGTCTTTGTCCCCCCTGCCTGCCTTCCCGGGGGCTTTTAAATCGCCCCGGGACAGCGGAGAAGTCTCCGCTGTCCTGGGAAGGCAGGCGGGGGGGGGGGGGGAAACAAAGACTTTCGCCCCCCGCCGGCCTTCAGAAGAGGTCGGGGGACAGACTGTCCCCGGACCTGGTCTGAAGGCGGTTTCCATAGGAACGCATTAATTGATTTTTAATGCATTCCTATGGGAAACCGTGCTTCGCAAGACGAAAAACTCGCAAGACGAAAAGACTTGCGGAACGAATTAATTTCGTCTTGCGAGGCACCACTGTAAACGCTTTTAGGGATAGCAACGAACTGTCTCTGGACTTGATTTATCCCTCTATCTCACACGGACGGCAGGACCGCTGCAACTCTGTTTTCCTGCCCAGGTCAGCCTCAAGCCTCAAGCAGAGCTGCGCAGGGGAAGCGCTGACTGGACGACAGGAGTTAATGCCCAAAATGGGTGCCCCCTCCCTCTTACTCCCAGAACCAGGAGAAGTGTAAAACAGGAAAAGCAAAGACAGGTTGCAAGTGGACACAGAGTGACTGCTTGCAAGAAAGCCTGGGGAGGAGGCAACATAAGAAAGTTGGGGAGCAGGGGCTTTTAGTCTCTGCAAATGGTTTCATGGAGTAGGACCTACGGGGCATAAGCTGCTGTGCTCATTAGGCCTGAAACCCAGCCAAGTCTCTGAAGATAGGTAGGTCAGACAATCTGGAGGAGGGGGCACATGCAGCATATGAACAATAAATAAGAACTGGGTCCAATTTATCATATCCCAGACTAGTTCCGAGTCATCCAGGTGAGGCTCTTAGCTTGCAGCTTTGGTAAAAAATAAATAAAACTGGAGCACTGAGGCAACATATATAAAAACGAATGAAAAGTCGTCACAATCAGTTTAATGAAGTGCACAGAATAGCAATCGGTCATGTCAATAAAAATAAAACAATTAATTTTACATCAAGTGTGCTTTATTTCCTCCACAGGTATTCTGTTAAATAAAGCACCATATATATATATATATATTTATATATATACTGTCAGGCCACAGCTAGAGGATTCTTTACAGAATCAAATTTCTTGTGGTTGTTTAGTATACAAGTAAACTTAATTTTGATAATAAAAACCACAGCGATTGGAGGCAATTTGCCTCTATTGTAAGGTACAAAACTGGCACAGAGGACACCATATTATACACAGTAAAAATGCCATCAGTTTAAATTACATCGTACAGAGTGAGGAGACCCTGTTCTCCCAGACAGCCATATTAAATGAAAGCCACTACAGTGAACTTTGAATTACATAAAACATATTCATTATCTGATTGCCCTTTAAGAAAGTGTACGGTAGATGCTATTTTTTTTCCTTTTTAATCTGGAGTTCTGCCTGACCAAGAATTAAGCATATAAATTTAATCTTGCAATTCAAGCAGAAAGCACTGGACAACCTGAAGCACAAAACAGAAATAAGCAAAACTTATACAAACAGCATTTTTGAAGGGGGGAAAAAGACTTTAAAAGCAGACATGCTCCTCTATTGTCAAGAAGCAGCTTGGTTTCCTTTGCCAGATATCCTCGAAACCACATGAATCGTAGACTCAATGGTCCTGCAAAGGATGTCTAAAATGTCTTGCTGCTGCTGCATGTGACTCAAGAGTCCTCTGGAATGGCTGCAACTGAGCGACAAGCCAGACTCGGGGTCCTGCGAGGCTTGACCTTCACAATTCTTCAAATCTGTGAGGTCAGACAGAACAGCAGAAATGGATGTGGAGGGGAACTCTGCGTCATCCTCAACTATGTTGGAATCCTTTGAGCTCGGCAGCTCTTTCAGCTCTTTACATTCTTCAAACCTACCACTGCCTGGCTGCTCCTCCCCATGCTGCGATGACCGGGCAGCTAGCATCATGTCTTCCGAGAACGAAGACGGAACTTCCATCCGGTACTCTTTAACGGAGCTGTTTTCCGGGGAGGGCAGGTCCTGCTCCGTGCCCGGGTCAATGATGGAGGAGTCTCTTGTCTCATTATCTGAGGTGCTAGTTGGAGTCAAGGCCTCCCTAGGTTCAGTTTTCAGATCACTGATGCAACTGTCTACTGTGTGCTCCTCGTCGCTGCTAACCCGTCTTCTTTTTACTGGAGTAGCTCCTTCATCATCTAGAAGGTCGAAATACAGTATGCTGTAATATACACATCTGATTTGCTCCATAGCAAACTTTTGGCACTCGGGGCAAAGGCACTTTTCCCCTGAGCTATGGTTCGATCTTAGATTCAACAAGAGTCAAAAATTGTCTTCACCAGCTACTGGGCAATGCTTGCAACTAAAAGATAGCTCAGCTAGTCACCCACGTTTGGCTCAGGATCTGTCCAGCAACTGATATCCCTTGGCAAGAAAACAAACAAACTGGCTGCCCTTGGGTTAGGAAATGGGACTGTGCTTTCTAAGGAATCATCCAGCCTCCTGGGTATAGTATTGCCTATTGTGAAGGCGTCTCGCTGCACCTGTAACATCTTTACCCAGGAGGATGTCATTACTCATATCCTGGATGTGTTTATGGCCAATATATGGGTATCCAAGTCAGAGTGGGAGATACATCCAACATGACGCATGCTATGGCTTGATTTGGACACAGCTTCCGCTTACCTGTGTAGCAACATCAAAGTGCTCCAGTTTTACACCTGCTTAACCCAGTTAGCTGCTTAAAGGGGGGAGGTGCTTGGCATTTCAGGGACACCAGTAAGAACATTGGGCAAAGGGGCAGCAAGTAATCAATATAAAGGGAGTTAGTGAAATTTGAAAATGCAGTTAAGAGAAGCCAAATCAGCATCTAGAGGGGTGGGGAGTCAAGGACCACTCCAGAACAAACCTTTAGTTTTTCTTTCTTTGGCTTCTTGCTCCTGCAGCGAGTTCTTCTGTTGTTGGCAAGTCCTGCATTTGTTTAACAGTTCTTGCAGTGTTGGAATTAGGGCAGCATTCAGCTGTTTGGGGGTGTGCACGGAAAGCAGCAAAGTGAGGGCTCGAAGGTCCTGGAAAAGAAAATCCAGAAAAAAACACTTACTTAATGAAGATCCAGTTCTTAACTCTGAAAGATCTGACGTGGGAACACTGAAATGCTGCTGAAAGGATGTCTGCATCCCGGCAGAACGGACACCTGAATCATTTTATACTATGACAATTTTAAACAAGCAACTTATGCTCAGATAAAGAACTTAATAGGATGCCATGAGAGAGGACAGGCCATACTGACCACACAGTTTTATTAGGGCTCCAATGTTCAATCAAATTAAAAACAAATGTTTAAGCAATTAATAAGGTGCCCTGGCTAAACAGGCACATTTCATTTTTAAAAAATTTGGAAGATAAATATATAAAACACAGCATCTTAAAAGAGGCACCCTCACCTCCAAGCATGATGTGTGCTATCACATATGCACACATGAATGATTTGAATGGACACCAAATATGCTCACTGCTTCACTTTTTTTTTTACCCATATGAAAATGTTTGCTAACTGAATCAATGGCTTAATCAATTAAAGCCTGCACAATTATCACCAACCAGAACAATCTGAATGTCTACACAGGACTCACTGAGGGGTACTTGCACACATTAATTACTTCTAGCTACACGTCCTGCCTTCCATATCTAAATTTTGCCAGTGAAGTCACAGCTCTGGTTCAGAAGTAACAGTATTAGCCCAATTAAACCATGGTTTCTCAAACTATCTTGTATACCTTCTTGTGTTCCCTTGTGTGCCTGATTTTGGCGCCTCCATTTCTGCTCACTAAACCGCAATATCCCACTAGGTCTGAACTGAGAAAGTAGTGGTTTAATTGCTGATTACAATTCAGGACATGAGACCAGCATCAATCCTGGTACAACTCCATGTGCCATTCTTTTTCCAACTTGGAATACTGAGAGCAATTTCTCCTGCCCATCTCAAAAAGAATATAGCAGACCAAGAGACTGTATAAAGGTATTTTTTTAAACAACAACAACAGCAACTCAGTTATGACTTTTGGATATATACACTGAAGGCACAGCAGAATGAAAATAAACCTCTGATATTTATTTTAAGCCAAAAGGGAAGGGGGAAGAGAGGTAACTTACCCCATTTAAAGTGGAGCTTGCTTTAAAAATTTCAACTCGCTGATTGGCGAAATCTGATTCTAAGCTCTGATACTGGTTGATCAGATTTGTAACCAAATTATTGATTACTCCAGCACAATTTGCTTCAGAAAAAACCTGCCCTTGCACCTGTAAAAAAAATCAAGCAAGATTTTTAAGCTTGGCTCATGAGGCACAATTGATTCAAGTGATCACAGTGCTGCTGTCGACACAGCTATGGTGTGCTTTGATATTCCTTCATTGCCGAGGGTTGGACTCTATAACCCCCAGGCTCCCTTCCAACTCTACAATTCTATGATTCTGTGACTTATTTCAATTGGTCAGTGAACTGCAGAAGTAGCAGCCATCTGTGTATTCTGTCCTCACGTTCGCTAGGAAGTGTGTGGATTTTCTTCCTTAGATAATACGAAACACCTTTCATCCCACTCCCTACTGAACAAACTCAGCAGAAGCTCTATCCTTTGAGCAAGGTGATTTGTAAAGTAAAAGTAGGCTCCGCCTCAACAAACATTCTACCTACAGTCTAGGAGTCCACCCAGCAACTTACAGCTGAGTGTTCCTTTTCTTCAATCACACCAAGCCTATGTGTAGTTCTAATTCAGTGGTTTTCAACCAGCATGCTGTGGCACCCTGGGGTGCCTTGAATGACAGGAGTGCCACGGACAACACTGGCCTGTCCCTCTTTCCTTCCCTTCCTCCTCTGACGCCCTCTCATCTCAGCCTCCCAAAGACTTGCACGACTGTGACGTTAACATATGAGAGTGCTGGAGGTGAAATAGTTAAACAGGTTACCCAATCAGGACCCAGGGGGTGGAATCCGAGGGACTATAAAACCAGCTCTGGGAGGGGCAAAGGGAGGAGTTCTGTTGGGAGTTGGGTGGTTGGTTGGAGTGGGAGTAAATCGGGATAGAGTTTGTGGGTAGGTTGAGTTAGTATAGCGAAATAAGCTGAGTCAGGAACAGGCTAGGAAGACAAGTAAATATCTGAGAGGTGGTTTAGTGAGTGAGAGCAGGTAGCGGACGTTATAGGTCTGTATAGGCACCCCATGGATGTAACTGACTGATACAGTTTATGAAACCAAACGCTGGTTAATTGCAATAAATAAACAGAAGTTTATGTTCCAATTTAACCCTGACTGGACTCAGTATTTATTGTACCAGGTGGGGCAGCGAGAAATAAAGTGTTATTTCTCTGGCAGCGAGAAATAAAGTGGTGGCACAGGGATTAATAGACGGTGAAATGTCTGGGAACCCTGTGTGATTGGGGGCCCTTCCTCCTCTGATGCCCTCTCATCTCAGCCCTCTCATCTGAGCCTCCCAAAGACTTGCATGACTGTTTGTTGCAGCAGCAGCAGCAGCAGCAGCCCTGGCTACAATCCCCCCAGGCAAATGGTGCCTCTGGGGCTGGCCAGAGGGTACTTCCCAGGCCCCTGTGGGGCAGTGTGAGGAGGCACCTCTCTTTAGGCCAGGGGAAGGGGCAGCGGCAGCAACTGCCCAGAGGACTCCCAAGGAGAGGGGAGAGGAGGCTGAGGGAACGCTCCACAAGGCAGGGTGTTTGAAAAGGGGTGTGAGGCTGCCAGCTCCGCAGCCAAGGGGTGACGTAACTGGGCTCCTGAGCCCCACAGGGGTGCCACAAAAAGTAGTTGGTCAAGAGACCCGTGAACACAAAAAAGCTTGAAAACCTCTGGTCTAATTAATCTGAGTCAAAGCTTTGTGAGGGTGCCCTGAGCAACTCACACACAGATGCCTGATGGACATACCTTGAGAAGAAAATGCGTTAAGAAAGTGTACACAACGTTGTTATTGAGAAAGGTCCTTTCGTCCATGAGGATGCATTTAATGTATTCTGCAAACACAGGGTCCTCGCACAGGAGCTTGATGCAGTTCTTTGACATGGCAGACTGAAGGAAGAAAGAAAAGGAAGGCTGCAGTCTTTTGCACACATGCACCAGACAACACTTATTCACTCCAGCAGGGCTTGCGAAGGCAGCTTAGCAGAGAAGTGCTGCACAAAGTTGCCACGGTTCCTCAGCACTTGCAGGCTGCTGTACCAAGCACAAGGTGTTTGCACAGGAAATAGCAGCACCTGCTGGACTGCTTATAGCTAGAGCTACATTGGTTCACAGTGGGACGTGGGTGGCGCTGTGGGTTAAACCACAGAGACTAGGGCTTGCTGATCAGAAGGTTGGCGGTTCGAATCCCCGCGACAGGGTGAGCTCCTGTTGCTCAGTCCCTGCTCCTGCCAAACTAGCAGTTCGAAAGCACATCAAAGTGCAAGTAGATAAATAGGTACCACTTTGGCGGGAAGGTAAACGGCGTTTCCGTGCGCTGCTCTGGTTCTCCAGAAGCAGCTTAGTCATGCTGGCCACATAACCCAGAAGCTGTACGCTGGCTCCCTCGGCCAATAAAGCCATAACTGGACCTAATGGTCAGGGGTCCCTTTACCTTTACCTTACATTGGTTCTCATGTGGTAAACGGGAAGCTGGTCTTATGCAAAGGTCAGACTCTCTAGCCACCTAGCCCAATGGTGTCCCTCCAACTGGCAGCAGCTCCCAAGAGTCTCAGGCAGGTAGAGGTCTTTCACAACATCTGCTACCACAGATCATTTTAAGTAAAGATTGTCAAGGACTGAGAGCAGCTTGAGAAGCACACAACATTTTACCTGAGTCTGGCAAAGCTCAGTCCAAAGTTTGGGAAACAAAGCTAGATGAAGAGGCAAGCCTTCGTATGCAACAAGGACACCTACAATTTGGAAAGAGAAGCAGCAGTAATTTCAGCGGGTTGGAACATTCTCCGAAGGTTTAAAACATTTTAATACAGATCATGATAAATGATCAGCAATATACAAAAAAATTATACGGGCTCCCTCTTTACTGTCCTTCCACTGGCTGTTTTATTCTGACAGGATTGGGGGAACTGGCTGTTTTTAAGGAAAGAGCATTCATTCATTCATTGAATTTATATACTGTCCTATACCCAGAGACCTCAGGGCGGTTCACAGAATAAAATCAAAATATAAAATCACAAAATACATAATAAAAATAAAAACAATAACCCAACAACCCCCCAAAAACACATTTTAAAAGGGCTGTGCTGTTTTTACTATCTGTATGTTCATAGATTTGCTTTTACACTATATAGCTTTAATTCTATAATACCTTAACTACTTCTTAACCATCGTTGTTTATAGATTTTTAGCTTTTTTATTTTATCCACGTTATTTGAATTTTTGTAAGCTGCACTGAGTCCCAGTTTGGGGAAAGGGTGGAATATAAATAAAATTAATTAATTAATTAAACAAACAAACAAACAAACAAACAAACAAACAAACAAACAAACAAAGATTTTTCCTTCCTAGCCTGAACTTCAGGAAGGAAAAATCTCTCCTTTTGTTTGTTATTTAATTAATTTTCTGCACTGCTTTCACTGCTATTTAAGGCTAGGTCTTAATGGGCTGGCAGTGTAACAGGGTCTCTCTCTCTCCCATGAGCCTGGTCAGCAGTTCCAATGGTCAGGCACAATGAGACTTGTAGCCCTGCAACTCCTGGAAGGCTATGGACTCCCAATCCTCCACCCAGAGCCTTACAATGAAAGATTTGCTCAATGAAATGCTCAGGTACACTTGAAAAGGAAAGGCTGTAAATACGCTATTGCATTTAGTCTCTTGTTTAAGCAACAGCTGCCACCGAGTGCTGAGATTCTTTAGGGAGAAGCGTCACTTCTGTACTTACTCATCTTTACTAAGGTCTCTGTGAACTTCTCACAATTGATGGCAACTCGGCACAGCAGATGGATGAACTGATGATACGAGAAAAAGTAATCTAGCAGCATGCGGTCATAAACTTCATCTTTGCCCTGAAGATGTAAGGGAAACGGGTTTATTGCCGCGTGGTTTCAAAAGAGGCCTCGACGCGGAGTGAAGTGGAAAAGCAAGTAACTGGCGAATGTCTCTGTGCATGGATCTGAACTTAACCCTTCCCCTGCCCACGACTTGCCCACTCCTCCCAAGCCACCCTCAACTATTGCACAAAGTTTAAACGTATTTGGAATCCTGTGTGTGTATGTGAAAGAAAGATTTGGAGAACGGATGCGACGGGTGAGGAAAAATTAAGTATTCTCCACCCTGCTTCTAAAAGCAGTTTCCTTCATTAACACACCACCACAGCCATTGAACCCATTCCTTCAAAACTAGTTGCCAGCATTTTGTAACATGCACAGCATTTAACAGCAGTCTTCAGCACCAGTGGTGAGTGAAGTCCACAGCTTCCAAGGCACAGCAGTCTTGGAGCCTCGCTCAACCCCACCAGGAATCCCGACGAGAAGCCCTTCCCCAACATATGTACCTTGCTGGCTTCAACCATAGTAGGCAAGAGGCACATATTAAGCTCAGGGCGAGGTGGGCGGATGTTACTTTTGCCTCCTATCAATTTCAAATTTTCACGGCATGGGAAGTAAGGACCAAGAGACACTGAAACAGAAATGAGAGAACAAAAACAGGCATTTAATCTCTGCAGCTTGACACTTAAAAGTAACTAGTAATATTCTTAAAAACAAGAAAAATAAAAATGTTTGTGTGTGTGTGTGTGTGTGTGTGTGTGTGTACACACAAGATCCAGACTCAGTATTTAGTATTTTTAGCACTTTCCTTGTTATAGCATCCCAACCTGAGGCTGGAACCAGAAGGTCAGAGGCAAACAGGAAGCTTCCAAGTCTTAGACTGATGGGAAAGGGGTGCAGAAGTTTGTCACTTTGGTTGCTTTTCATTTGCAATCCCTCCCCACCAGCTGTTTGCAACCACTTGACTGGGAAACCTGCTCTTGAAGGCAGGCTGGGAGAAAGCGACAGGATTAAGCACCTCCCTCGCATGTTCTTTCCCATCCAGGCAAATGCAACGTGAGAGGCAAGTGCAGAACATGGGATCCCTCGCTTGCTACCAAACATCTTAGTGCCCCCACCTTGAGATCTTTGCACCACCTGCCACAGTACTGGCTATTTCCAAAGCCCATTTCACTTGCTTGCTAGAACAGTCACCCTGCCTGCCTGCCCAATCCTTGCTGCTTTTTGACACTGTGGACTCTTTCCCAAAACCTTACTTGTTCTGCAGAAACTTTCCTTAAAACTTCCCATCACCACCTCCTCGAGTGCAACCCAACTGCAATGATTCCCATCAACATGTAGCCATGTTACCAATACCATTTATTGGCAGGTTTATAATTTACCCAATTGTTATCCAAGCTCCTTGGAACGGGAGCCTGCGTGATGACAAGTGGTGGTCATGGGCAAGCACTTGGGCTTAGATATCGACCTGCCATCTCACCCTCATTTATTCCCAGGCGATTCCTGCTCTTTATTACTACCCCTCCTTTATGTTCTGATGCTGTGATGAACATTTATTTTCATTCAAAAGGTTTTAACCTGCTTTTTCAGGGCAAATTGCCCTCAAAAGGTTGCTTTCGAGACTCTAAAGACACAATCCAGTTACAAAACTGACATTCACCCCAATCACCAAATAAAGGGTCATTGGGGTTTTTTTAAACTACAGCACAGTTCAGCCAAACACAGCTATTAATTAAGGATGTCTTCAGAGGTGGGTTTTTTAAAAAGACCTGCAATGATGAAGCTGTATATCTCTCCACAGGAATGGAGTTCCAAAGGCATGGGGCTACCACTGAGAAAGCCCTAGGCCTAGTACCTGCCCACCTAATAGGTATTATGTACAAAGCTGCTCTGCTTTCTTTTTTTAATCATACTATTCCTTATGTCTTCTCCCCCTGTTGATAAAGTCAGCCCAATGAAAGTATGCCTGAAATTACTTAAATAAGCCATATCCCTTGAGAACCCCTCACCTTCCTGGGCTGTCTTGGGGGAATTCTGAAATCTCAGAACAATTGAATCCTGCAACAAAATCCTGGACTAGACACACAAACCGTTAACAACAGGTCTTTTCAACCAAAACACGTACTTGGGATGTTGCTGTGGTGGTATGTGCAATGGTTGTGCTGCAGAAATGGAACCAGAGTGTGCAGGAAATCGTGAGGGCTTAAGAGCACCAGCTCCTTGAGGACATCTGCAAAGAAAACATTGGTTTTGCATTTTTCTCAAGATATAGGTCAACCGCTCACTTGACAAAAGTGAAATACCCGGGATAAATCTTCTATTTTAGCAAAAGGTTCAAAGAGGGTTTAAGTTGGGACACCAAGCAGGATAGGGTGGTTTCGCTTACAAGTTGGTAAGTTGAAGGATCCAACCCTGTGCTGCTCTGCAAGCAGCTTTCCTGAAAGAAAGCGGCAGCTGTTGAGAGAAGGCATTGCTCCTGCAGGGCAGGGCATCAGGCTGAAAGGAGAACCACTGAGTTGGGCCTAACTCCTCCTGACGAGATGCAGCTGCCAGTCAAGTAGAGCTTGTCCTGTTCATATGGTTCTCCTGCCCAATGCCCCTGCCTCCTGACAGCCACGGATGATCAGGCCATCCAACCCGAATCACAGTGATCCGTGGCTGTCTGTACCCAACTCACCCAATGCCCACGTCCCTCTCCAGATATGCCTGGTTTGGCCAAATCCAATGCACAGTTCCAGTAGCTACCACAGCTAATCTGTGTGATGCTCTTTGGATGGTAGAAATTACAGGCATGCGTGTTTGGAAAAACCTAGGTGTTTAACTGAGCCGGATCCCTCTCCTCCCCACATCCACCAATCATTTCAGGCTGAATGCATGTCTCACTGAAGAGACTAAGGGAGAAGGGAAGTATGAACTGGGCTTTAAAACGGGGATGTGAGGGCAGCACGTGTGAAACCCGCACCTGGAGATGGATGGGGGCCTTGTTGGCAGCCTTTGATGTTTTTCTACAAGAGGGTCTCGACCATCAAGCCCCTCTACTCTGAAATGCCCCCTCCTTGTATGTTCTATGCATGCATGTGGGCACCCAGCTTTAGAAAAAAGACAGATTAATAGAAAGCTTTCCTAAATGTTAACTGTTCATCAAACCTTTGGGCGGCGCTAATCCAAATATACCTTACCTATACAAGTGTTTCTAAGTTCCGGGGGGCTGTATGAATTTAGCAAAGTTAAAAGTTTGTGGGCAAATTCTATTCGCTCCTGCCACTGGATCAGTGCTTGTTTCACATCTGCAAATACAAGAACATGGTTTGGTCATTCGACCGCTATAAATCGTTGAATTATACTGGCAATTATACGTCGGCTTTATCTCCCCCCCCCCCCACTTTCATTTTTAAAAGAGAAATGTAAATATAAGTAATAAATAACGCCCAAACCTTTTCTTTGCAGATATGGCCGGGTGGACTTGAGAACAGAAAGGAATATGGACAGAAGCTCAACCAAGTCTCCAGTTACGTGGCAAGCTGTGGCTTCGTGGTACATCATGTGCAATGTGTTGAAGGACTGCAAATAGATATATATATTAAAAAGTAGCGTTAGCATGTTACTAACATTTCAAAAAGCATTTATATGAATATAGTGTCCTCATATAATTTACTCTGTTATGTTTTCTCAGCACAAGTTTTTTTTTTTAAAAAAAACCCCTCACAAGCAATAGGTATGATATTCTTACCTCCGTCATCAGGATTAAGCCTCTGTTGAACACAACAAGAAGCCGGTCCTCATCTGTTTCTAGTAATATTCGGAAGGCACTAGGGGGAGAAAACAGTAAGGGAGAAACATGAGCTTAAGCATGTTTAAACATGAGCTTAAGTATTGTTTATTTTAAATTATTTTTTTATCAGCGATTGTGATGTTTTGAAAATAGGTGCAAGGGAGGAGCAGGCATACTGGCAGGGCAAAATGAGGCACTGTGTCCTGAACATAAGAAGATCCTGCTGGATCAGGCCAATGGATCACCTAGTCCAGCAGCCTGTTCTTGCAGTGGCCAACTGGATTCTTATGGGCAGCCCAAGAGCAAGACCTGGGAACAACCGCACCCTCCCAGTGAACATGGTGTATCAAATATAATTATTCACTCTCGATCCTGGTGACAGGCTTTGCATTAAAAATGATGATGTATCTTTCCTTCACCCCTGGAAAATGTGCACTGTGGGGGGAGAATGAGCGCCAAGCAGAAAACTATGCAACCATACACAAAGGTACATAAGCAAATTTCAGCGTGATCTCTCCAGTGTTCAGTGTGAGCGCAGGAGAGAAAAGGGGAAATATCCACATTTGTTTGCTGCCTAGGAAAACAAAAATAAAGGGGGATGCGCACATCAGCAGGGAGGATCCAAGCACTGTAGGCACTAAACAAAATTAATATTCACAGAACAGCAGAAAGAACAATGATGACTGCTTGGCTCCTTTGTACATTCTCTCCTTCTGTGTGCATGCAGTTACCAGATTTCAACTTTTTATATGGTCCATGAATTTCTTTTATACCAATACAGTCATACCTCGGGTTACAGATACTTCAGGTTGTGCGATTTTGGGTTGTGCACCGCATCGAACCCGGAAGTACTGGAACGGGTTACTTCCAGGTTTCGGTGCTTGCGCATAAGCGCTAAATCACGCTTTGTACATGCGCAGAAGCGCCGAAACACAACCTGTGCGCGTGCAGATGCGGCGCTGCGGGTTGCAAACGTGCTTCCTGCATGGATCAAGTTCGCAACCCGAGTGTCCACTGTATTCCAAGAGTGAGATACCTTATTAAAGTAGTCCAGCATGACCGTCCATCTAAGCAGCGAAGGTAACAGCTTATGGTAGTTTTCTTAAACTGCTTAATGTCTTCCAGCTCTTCCTCTCTCATATCTGGCCTCTGAGCTACAAACAGTTGCATGAGGTTAAACAGCTCCTCCACAGCCTAAAGAAACCAGAACAAGCATCAGGCTAAAACAGTCACCTTAACAAACAATTTTCAAGTCCTGATCATTAATTCACTGGGGGGCAGGGGTGCTCCTAGAATAAAGCAAATTTCAAGAGAATCAGGAAATTTGCACACCCAAGCATTTGCTTTGTAATGCCACATTTAAAATAAAAAAGCACTCTTGGGTTCATGTGGTTCTAATTTTTGCCCCCTGCCAATCCTATTAAATTGCCGCCCTTCATATTTATGGAATAACCCCCCCCCCAAAAAACAAGTAAATGTATGATAAAATTAAAAGATAAAAGCACTCTAAAACTGGAAGAGGTGGAACATATTACAGGTGCCCGGGCTCTTGTTTTCTTCACCATCTCTAAATTAGGTATCAACAACTGCAGAACCCAGGCGCAAATCGAGCCCTCTCAATGCCACCAGTTGGCCTTGCAGAAACAGGAAAAGCAAGGAGGGATTGTTCCGTTTGAAGCAAGAGAGTTTGAAGCTTTCAAGCAACAAAAAGAGCCAAGCCCACGCAGAGACATCCAACACAGAATGGAAAAGCAACTGCATTCACTGGATGGGCTCTGGGCCCCAATACCTTCTGTATTTTCCTCAAAATGGCATCCCCATAAAACACTGCTGGCCAATTCAGAATCCTGGCTCTTGTGTTATAGAAAATCCCAGCACAACACCATTTTCCCCATCCTGTCTGTTGGGTGAAGGGACTTACCCCAGGGTACTGGCTAGCATGTGGGGTGAGATTCTTAAAGGCCCACTGAATATTCTGATGAGAAGCCAGCTGCCTGGTGAATGCAGGGGACTGCTCACAGCACAGCCGCAGAATGCCGTAGTAGGCAGGCAGCATCCCGCGGTTAAAGAGCACCACATCCTGGTCGTCGTGGTCCGCTAGGATGTAATTGAAGGCAATGTTCTTGGTGACTACGGGGTTCTGTACAATAAGGCGCACATTCTCGGGGCAGTCAACACAGACGTTGTACCAGAAAGAGAGCAAGGCCTGCTTGTTGTGGTTGGTGGCGATGGCGGGCTCAGAGAGCTTCGGCTGGAAAAGGTTCCACAAGTCCATGAAATAGGTAGAAAACATCAGTTTTTCCGTTTTGGAAATCAAGCAGTAGGTCATGAAGCTGAAGTAGGGCACCAGTTTTGTAGTCCCGTGAACGGCAGCGTCTACGTAGAGCTTAGCTCGCGAGAGCAGCCCAAGGAGCACATTATAGACCTGGTGAAGGACAACCGTGGTGTCTGGGCTAAGGGGAAGGTCCCGAGTGGGGATGTGGAGTGAGCGGGTGGATCGGAACATCTGTCGGAATGAATTGCTTGGAATGAGAGAGACCAGAAGGTAGGCAGCAGCTGCAAAGGGGGAAAAACCACAGGTGAACAGACCAAACTTCACCAGGTAGAGCTTGAGTTTCATAAAACCGCACATAATACAGATAAGAGAAAGGGAAACACAGCTAGACCTTCCAAATATTCAAATACTGTTAAGTGAAATAAACAAAACAGCAGAGCCCACATTCTCCCTTACAACCGCAATTAAACAACGACGAAACAATTATGCAAAAGTGGGTAATTTCCTCCCACTTAACAACTTACAGGTTCTCACTCTAGGGTAGTTGTGAGCCAAAAGAAAGCGTTCTACCCAGTTCTCCATATTCTGCAACACCCAACTGTGGGCAAGCTTATTTCGGGGCGTCTGCACCGCTAGCCAATCCAGGCACTGAGAAGGGTTGTACTCAATCACCTAGGCAGGAAAAAAGGGGGAAATGGAAGAGTCAGACAAACCCACAGAGACTCCTGGCTGGCATTCTACATATTGTGAACATGGCCAAGACTGCAGGTATTGAACAAGGCTGCATGTGTGCTTTTCTGCAAGAGGGGTGCGGTGTATTGCACATTTCGCCCCAGATGCAGATATCTGATGTGATACCTGTTCATGAAACAGAGTCAGAAGGCAAGGTAGCCCTGACAGTAGTTAGCTACTTAAAGTATTCCCCCATAATCCGAAATCTAACTTGGGGAGACATACCCCTAACCCAGTGTCACTAATCGGCTACTCCCTTAACACATGGAAGGGAGGCTTCCTGTACAGAACAGTAGGCACAATTCAAACTGTTCACTGGTTCAGGCGCTGGAGTTCTCCCATGGGGATTTTCTGCATGGGGAGCAATTACTTGAAAATCATGCACCATGTCAAGACTTATGGACTCAGAGAGAAGACATTCAGGAACTCCAAATGTGAAGACTAAAGTGGTACAGTCCTACTGGAGATCTGCACCATCTGAGTTTCATGCCAGCTGCACATAGTTCAGTGCCACAGTGAAAAAAAGATAAAGCAGGAGAATTAACAGGATTGGCTGTTTTCTTAACACCATTTAATATCTGATGGAGGAATATGCACCCAGATCTACTGCACTGCTTGCCAAAGGCAAGAGCTACTATTTCCAGAGTTCCCAGTCAGGTAGGAAAGGCTTAAGAGCAGTTCTTCTTGAAGGTTATTCCATCTCGACAACTTGGTGGGAAATAGATGAACAAGGGCTGGGAGTCCCTGAATCTCTGCTTGATAAGCTCTGCATACTTTACCTCCCATATCCTCTGGAGGATGTAAGAAGCGAACGGTGGCATTCCAGGAGGGCCACCGGCAAATTCCATAAGCATGGTCAGCAACTTGAAAAAGGGATTGGCTGCCTGCAGCGTTGAAAATAAACAAAAGGCACATTGAAATACTGCCTATAAATCACATCAGGAAATCACAGCCATGGCTTGAAAACCAACTTTTAATCCACGGTTTATTTCATCCCGTGAACAGTTTATGTGCATTTATGCAGCTGAAAGATTTACGGCCACGACATTCCTCAGCTACTGCAAAGCACCCTGAAAATTGCTTATGGATGTACTGCAGAGGTCCTTAGCCAAGCCCTGATGTTACACATCTATTCAACTTGCCTTTCTTTGGTGGAAAGAAGAATTTTATCTGCCACACTGTGCAGAGTCCATCAAATTAGGTTCATTATTTATAACTAACGTGATGTTGATGACGACGATGTATGTGTTCACAGAGGATAAGGCTATCAATGGCTACTAGCCATGGTGGCTGCGTTCTACACTGACTGTTGAAGGCAGTTGTTGGCATCCACCTGTCTCAAGAGACAATGGATTGTGCCTCCAGCAGTGAAGTTAAACCAACCACACTGTTAGCGGCACTGAAGTGACCTCCCTGGGATGCAAGCCTGGGCAGTGTGTATGGAGGTCCTGGGCAGCCCAGACAACAAGACCCCCCCTCCCCCGCTGATATGGTTCAAAGGAAAGCAGAGCAATATGTCTGGTACCAGCTTGGCTGCAGGAGCAGCATACAAGGCACCAGCCAACTGTCTTAGGGACTCCACTCTGGATGTTTGTAGGGTTTATTCCTGAGCCTTTCCCCCACAAGGCAGCAGAGGTTCAGTGCCAGACTGTTCCTATGAATACCAGTTATTGGGAATCTCAATAGGGAGAGTGCTGTTGTACTCAAGTCCTGCTTGTAGACATACTTATGTGCATGTGTGCATGCAGAGGGAGGGCTTGTGTACTGCAGAAACAAGGGGAGAGGAAAAGATGAGGGCAGGAAGGGAAGATGCATGTTTTTTCTGTGCACTATGGACAGAACGGCATTATCCTCCATATAGGGTCCATTTCAATGGAAGCTACCTACTGTCAGGGCAGACTAAGTATACTTTGTTCTCAGATTCAGCACTTTTCCCCACAAGAAAGAACAGCAGCTATTCATTACATAGTAGAAAGGGACAGGGCATAATCAGAGACACCAGCCTCTAAGGCATTCAATTCCACCCCGGAATCTATTCTTTTTACGTGGTGAAATCTTGGCCTTAAGAATATATTAGCCCAGTTTCATCTGACTGGCACCTGAGTTAGGCAGTGGTATTTCCCATCAACCGTTTTAACTTGAGAATGCAAAGTATTTTAGGAGGGCACAAATGGAGAAATTGAGAGGAACTGGCTGCTAAAGATTTATACAGGCCCACACTAATTTGTAGAGGTATAGACACAAATGTTAGGCCAGTAAATTGGTAAAGGTAAAGGTACCCCTGACCATTAGGTCCAGTCGTGGATGACTCTAGGGTTGCATGCTCATCTCGCTCTATAGGGCGAGGGAGCCGGTGTTTGTCCGCACAGTTTCTGGGTCATGTGGCCAGCATGACTAAGTTGCTTCTGGAGAACTAGAGCAGCGCACGGAAACACCATTTACCTTCCCACCAGAGTGGTACCTATTTATCTACTTGCACCTGACGTGCTTTTGAAATGCTAGGTGGGCAGGAGCTGGGACTGAACAATGGGAGCTCACCCTGTTGCGGGGAATCGAACCACTGACCTTCTGATCGGCAAGCCCTAGGCTCTGTGGTTTAGACCACAGCGCCACCCACGTCCCCAGTACATTGGTAATAATACCATAACCGTACGCACCTCAGGAGTCAACTTGGCTATAGATGTGAAAAGCATGGAAACAATCTGTAAGAGAGAAAGGAAAACTTCGATTATATATGCAACTCCAGTGCAACTTTCCCAGTAAAGCTCCTGGAACAAACAGAGTCGACAGCAGCTGATACTTACATGTTCTGCAAGTCTGTTATTGTACCGGCAAAGGCTGAATATAAGATTGCAGGTCTGCCTGATGTTTATCCCATCGCGGATATGTTGAAACAAGAAAGGAAAACC
This sequence comes from Podarcis gaigeae, assembly GCF_964106915.1. Lineage (NCBI taxonomy): Eukaryota > Metazoa > Chordata > Lepidosauria > Squamata > Lacertidae > Podarcis > Podarcis gaigeae. The sequence goes on from NC_139680.1 coordinate 114,239,129, forward strand.
CTGAAACAAATCCGAAGGTGTTAGTACAGCAGACATTTTTTAATAAGGCACATTTGAAAACAGTTGTACTTTTCCAGCATCCAACTATATTTACCTTGCCTCCTGTTAAAGCCGCCATGTCATTCTGGGATAAAGTCAAGTGCCTAAAAACACAATTTTAAAAACCAAACTGATTCATTTCATCAATCTAATGGGCTTGAAAAAGTAAGAGTTGCTTTCCTGTAATGTTCATTCTCTCAGAGTGATCCATGCAAGGTTGCACATACAGAAAGTCAGTGCTTCTCCACTAGGTGAGCCAGAACAGATTGTAGAGAGGTAGGCCCTCACTTTGCCTGCTTCATGCTGCTGATAAGTGCAATCTCTCCATTACTCTTGCTACAGATTTTGGGAGCCCCACCACCAGCCACCTCCAGGGGTCCGCCCAGCTCATTGTACAAGAGGCACCACTCAAAAAGTAAGTGAGGTGAGTGCACCCAGTTCTGCATCTAACTGCACTTAAACAAGAGTCTAAACCGGGGCAGCCAACTAAACTGAAGGCTGCCAAAAAGGCCTCGAGGGCCATGGGTTGAACCACCCTAGTAAACCCAAGGGAGAAGCTGTGCCGGTGTGTGGCTGCTCCTTACCTCTCTGAGCGGGACTGCTCAACCAGAAGAGCTATCAGAGCTATCATCTTTTCAAGTGCAGCAGGCCTGTATTTTTCTTCTGCTAAAGAAAGAATATCTTCCTCCTCCTCTTCCTCTTCTCCTTCTTCTTCTGATAATACTTCAACTTGTGGCTAAAGGACAGGCGGGGGGATGACAACAACATACATGTAATTCTCATGGCAAGCTGAAAGAAATCACCTTGCAGGTCTGACTGAGATGAACCTTTTCACTTTATCACTCCCTGGGATTCTTTTGGTCCAGGCCTCTTTTGTAATATGGGGTAGTGATATAAACCCACAGGGATAATGCCTCTAAGGCAGTGATGGCCAAACCTGGCCCTCCAGATGTTTTGGAACTACAGTTCCCATCATCCCTGACCACTGGTCCTGTTAGGTAGGTATGATGGGAGTTGTAGTCCCAAAACAGCTGGAGGGCCAAGTGTGGCCATCGCTGCTCTAAGGTAATCTATGTGAAACCCTTGGAATGTCCAGAAAGCAGCACTAACTATAAAGGTCATTTATTATAATAATCAACCAAGTTACTCTGCATCAGGACTTAACCACAAGGGTAGCTGAATGAGAGGGCTTCCGACAGATACAAGCTTATCAGGGGATCCATCCCATACAATGTAGGAATAGGGCCTTTGGAACTCCCTCCTATTATGCATCAGACAGGTGTTGCCTTTATTGTCCTTTCACGTTATTCTTCAAACAAGCCTTTTAAGTGAAGTGCAATGACAAGGATTCAACTCCAAGCCCACATGGGGTTTGGGCCAGACCTCCTGGGCTTTAACCACCTTCCCACATTATGGAGGACTATCTATACCTGTAGGGACCCCTGCACTGAAGAGGGAAATCAGGAGCCAAAGTTCATCCTCATCAGTGACCTTCTCGTGTAACAGATAGGTAGCCGTGTTGGTCTGCCATAGTCAAAACAAAAAAAATTCCTTCCAGTAGCACCTTAAAGACCAACTAAGTCAGTTCTTGGTATGAGCTTTCGTGTGCATGCACACTTCTTCAGATACACTGAAACGGAAGTTTCCAGACCCTTCTATATAGTGAGAAGGTGGGGAGGGGTATTACTCAGAAGGCTGGTGGGAATGGGTGATTGGCAGATAGCTGTGATGAGCCTGTTGACGACTCTTAACGACTGCAATAGGTCTTACAGGGAGAAGCAAGGGGTGAAAAGGTGAAAAATGGCTTTGTCATGTATAATGAGATAAGAATCCAAGGTCTTTGTTCAGGCCAGGTTTCTCCATGGTTTTAAGTTTGGTGATAAGTTGTAATTCAGCAGCTTCTCTTTCCAGTCTATTTCTGAAATTCCTTTGTAGTAAAACAGCTACTTTGAGATCTTGTATAGAATGTCCTGGGAGATTGAAGTGTTCTCCTACTGGTTTCTCTGTCTTGTGATTCCTGATGTCCGATTTATGTCCGTTTATTCTTTGGCGTAAGGTCTGGCCTGTTTGTCCAATATAGAGAGCTGAAGGACACTGTTGGCATTTGATGGCATACACAATGTTAGACGATGAGCAATTAAATAGTCCCGAGATGGTATGTGTGATGTTGTTGGGGCCAGTAATGGTGTTGTTCGGGTGTATGTGGCAGCAAAGTTGGCATCTGGGTTTATTGCAGGCTCTGGTGCCAGTGTCCGTGTTAGGTCTGGTTGTAGTATTATTGTGGGTTAGGAGTTGTTTAAGACTGGGTGGCTGTCTGTAGGCAATGAAAGGTCTTCCTCCCAGAGCTTGAGAAAGAGAACTGTCATTGTCCAGGAGAGGTTGTAGATCTCTGATGATGCGTTGTACTGTTTTAACTTGGGAGCTGTATGTGATGACTAGAGGTGTTCTGTTATTTTCTTTTTTGGGTCTGTCTTGCAGCAAGTTCTCTCTGGGTATCAGTCTGGCTCTGTTGATCTGTTGTCTAACTTCATCTGTTGGGTATTTTAGTTCTAAAAAGGTTTGCTGTAGATCTCTTAGGTGAGAGTCTCTGTCTGTAGAATTGGAACAGATGCGGCTGTAACGTAGTGCCTGGCTATAGTTGGTCTTTAAGGTGCTACTGGAAGGAATTTCTTCTCGTGTAAGAACTTTCAAGGCACTCCCAGCTACCACAAAACAGTTTACAAAAATGACTCTTAAAAAAGGGCTCACATTAATAAAGCTATTTCCATATTTCAGTGTTCACTTAATATGTGGTCAACATGAGGTGTGTGGGAACGAACATTATCATTATCCTAAACATTAGGAAGAACTTCCTGACAGTACGAGCTGTTCAACTGTCCTTCTTTGGAGGTCTTTAAGCAGAGGCTTGACAACCATATGTCAGGAGTGCTCTGATGGTGTTTCCTGCTTGGCAGGGGGTTGGACTCGATGGCCCTTGTGGTCTCTTCCAACTCTATGATTCTATGATTATCACTTGGTCAGAAAGGTGAAAATCTTAAGACTTACATTTTCAGGTCCTTTGGTTCCCATGTAGAAATGGACCATTGTTGATATGGCTTGCAGTGAAAGCAAGAACTGGCTCTGGAAACAGGTGAAAATTATTGGAATGTGTAAGCAATACAGTATATTTACTGATTCTAGTTATTTATGGCCCACCTCCCATCCCAAGGTTGGCTTTTCTCCCTCTCTGACTATATATAATAAAGGCACAAACATTTTAAAAATGTGTACAGTAACAAAAATCTGAGACAGCAGATGGCACAGCAGCATGGTGTCACACACACACACACACACACACACACACAAAAAAAAAATTCGCAAATAGAAACTGCAGAGTCCACAGAAAATCAGACCAACCAAAGCTGCACTCACCTCCTCTTCTCCCATTTTGGCAAATTCATAAAGAAAGGCGAAATATTCTGTGAGATGTTTACTGTGAGGTTTCACACCATGCTCCATAATTGACAACAGAGTCTTCACAAAGCGGGTTACGCACGAGCGACTACCAATATCTTCCACAGGGCCATCCATGTCATCCGAACTGAAAATACATTTCAATTTGAATCATTCAGTGTATTGTTAAAGACTCTGCAGGCAAAAGCGACCTCAGGCCAATCTAAAGGGATGTTCAAAGATTCCATGTTTATGTGCAAACTGCATTATCCTCAAGCATTCTATGTACTACAGCTAAGACAGCAATCCTATGCACAGTTACCTGGTTAAAAAAAAGTCCTACAGAACTGAGTAGGACATAAAAACATGCATAGGATAAGGATGAAGATGACAAAAAACAGTCTATACTGAAGAAGATGACAAAAAACAGTCTATACTGAAGAAGATGACAAAAAACAGTCTACAGAGGGAAGCTGTTTAGAACTTGTTCCATTTTACTCAGTCTTGTGACCACGCAGCAGTATAAAAACAAAGGAAACAGCCTGAAACAGAAAGGTCTGATTATGTATTTCTTAATGCTTTCTAATGATTGCTTTTAATAATAAAACAAGCATTTTGAATAGCTGAAATAACTTTTAAGAAGAAAACACTATCAGGTACAAATGTTTTACCAGTCTTCTATTCCTGGCTGCAAGTAAAGATGAGCATGGACAGGCCTCAGCCGCTGAATTACGTGAATACACAAGCGCTGGAACATCTGCAAAATAATGAGTTGGACGGTGACTTTGTTTCTGACTTTACCGATAATTTTAATAGGACTTCAAAAAACAGAATTCCAGGACTACATTGTTCAAAGAATCAGCCATGACTAAACTGATCTTGTGTTTCATGTACCTAAATACCACTTGACCCACAACATTATAGAGCTGGGACAGGGAACTGGTTTCAGCCAGGCGGCCAGATTCTGGACCCCCCAACCTTGAAGGTCTACTTTGACAACCTTCAATTCCCACGTTAAAAGAGGGATATAACTGACTGAGATGTTTTAAGTGTAAATGTACATGTTTGCAAACACATACATCACACACACGTAAAGTTGCAGGCAGCAGCATTGATAGGTTAAGAAAAAGCCACAAACCACAGTAGGAAACTATATGCAGCACAAATTGGAAGTGTCATAAAATACTGAGCAAGCTTTCGAGTTTCAGAGTGGATGCCAAGCCAGCCAACAGGGGAAAATGTCTTGAATGGGTTGTATACAATGCTGTCTGTGTGAGCAGGCTTCCACTTGTTGCAAAATGACACATCTAAAAGTAACTCTTCTGCAATCCATTTTGTACATGGATTTTGTACATCAGGTGAACATGTGCACCCAGTTCTTCCTCAGTATAATAGCACGCCCAAAGCTGCCAAACTGCTTCAGAGCTAATGTCTTGGAAAACTATGAAGAACACTTCAACTGTACAGAAGGATTAATTGTGCAGGCAGACTGAAGGCATTAAACATTTTGAGTGCTTAAATGGCTAAAATTAATTATAGCCCACTAGTGGACAGAGATTGGACGCGGGTGGCGCTGTGGGTAAAACCTCAGTGCCTAGGACTTGCTGATCGCATGGTCGGCGGTTCGAATCCCCGCAGCGGGGTGAGCTCTCGTCGTTCGGTCCCAGCTCCTGCCCACCTAGCAGTTTGAAAGCACCCTTAAGTGCAAGTAGATAAATAGGTATCGCTTTATAGCGGGAAGGTAAAAGGCGTTTCCGTGTGCTGCGCTGGTGCTGGCTCGCCAGCTGCAGCTTCGGCACGCTGGCCACGTGACCCAGAAGTGTCTTCGGACTGGCCCGTATGGGCAGGGGTACCTTTACTTTAGTGGACAGAGAACACAGCAGCCCAGGATTTTCTGGGCGTAACAAGGAAAGGGAAAAGAACAAAAATGGCTACACACGAGACAGCTTAATCTCAAACAGCAACAACTATTTTACATGGCAGATTGCATGGCCCATTTTGCTCACCTGTCTCACAATCTGATTGGGACATTTTATTAGAATCTGCATGGGCCACCAGTCATCATCAGCCATACGATCCAGAAACCACTGGGAAGAAAAAAAACACATTGTTCACAATTCAGCTCACACTCTATTTTAAGTGAAACAGTCTTTTCTAATGTGTTATACCTTAATAAAGCTGTATGGTATGTTATTATAATTAATTAAAGAAGCATTTGTGTAAAAGCCCCAAAGTGATCTAGAAATTATTTACTACCCAGGGAAGAAGTGGGGGAAACATAACAATCACAGAGCTTATTGGGGGGCAGGGGAGTATCACCCCATGGCCAGAACTTACAGGTTCCTTTTTACAGTGGTACCTCAGGTTACATACGGTTCAGGTTACATACGGTTCAGGTTACAGACTCCACTAACCCAGAAATAGTGTTTCAGGTTAAGAACTTTGCTTCAGGATGAGAACAAAAATCGTGCTCCGGCGGCATGGCAGCAGTAGGAGGCCCCATTAGCTAAAGTGGTGCTTCAGGTTAAGAACAGTTTCAGGTTAAGAACGGACCTCCAGAACGAATTAAGTACTTAACCTGAGGTACCACTGTAATTTGAACGGATTAAGTTACAGAGTTTTCTTTACATAAAGAACTTAGCCTTCCCTGCCTTCTAGCAGAATGTGATCTACAGCGATGAGCTAGATCTAAAGTCTGAACACTGGAGAAGTTCTGCAGGCGTTACTATGCGACAAACTCTCTCTCTTGTTGCTCTCTACTTATGAAGCACTCCGGTTTGTGATATGCAGACCAGACTGAGCAGCCTGGATATAATGTACTTGGGACCACAATCTCCATCAGCACCACTCAAAGGCTGCGTTGTACCACACCAACATATCTGCAACTTTTTATGCTCTTCTCATACATTGGTGTCTCACCAAAGGCTGTTCAGAATATTGACATTCCCTTCTTACAATGTTTTGCCTGATCCAAAATGTTTACCCTTCCTTTTAGCCTACATCATAAAATGGGGGGGGGGGGGGAATCCTTCAAAAAATATTAGTAAATGCCTAATTATTGTTTTAGGTCTCCTCTAAATAAATATATTTGGGGAGAATCTATCATATTCATCTCTTACAGCACAATAAAAAAATGTTCATTTCAATCTTACCTCACAAGCAGCTTGGCTGTTGTTAAATTGTTTGGTTAACAGTTCGATCCACTGAAGCATTGTAGGCTAAAGAGGGAAGAACACTAAATGAAGCCTAAAATTGGTATTGTGTGGCTACATAAAAATAAATGTAGCCTCTAAGTTAAAAGAAACAGGTATCTCACACGGAATGGTTGGCACCCTTCTACAACTTCCTTACTGAAAGTGTTTCCTTTAATAAAATGGTTTGTGTCACATGCTAGAGTCATCTTGGGCTATATAGTCTAAAATAGAGTCATAGCTTGGAATTCGAACGGCTTAGTTGCCAAACATTTTGGCTCCCAATCGAAAACTGGAAGTGATTGTTCCGGTTTTTGAACATTCTTTGGAACCCGAACGTCCAAATTGACTTCCATGGCTTCCTGCAGGAGCTTCTTGCAGCCAATCAGAAGCCACGCCTTGGTTGCTGAACGTTTTGGAAGTCGAACAGACTTCTGGAATGGATTCGATTCGACTTCCAAGGTACGTCTGTATACATTCATTTGCATGTCTTGTGCATTAAAAACACATTTAATTTGCTTATGAAACAAGATAGTCTGTGTATATGGATTTTTCTTGTATGAAGTCTGAAGTAAAGATGACCAAATCTTGGGGAAGGAAAAATACATATATAACAAATTGGTCTACACTGCTTCAAAGGGTTTTTACAAAAAGCCATACATTTGGAGCCTGAATCAATGTATCATTTGAGGCAAAATCAATTTTTATTACAAATTCTGCTTTGTTTTTATTTCCACAAACTGAAGGGCAGCAATTTTTCTTAAGCAATTTTATGCCTGTGTTATATTTAGCAACGTACCTTTTCTTTTGAATGGATAAATGTTTCGAGGACAAAAGAGGTGCTTAACTGTAAGACAAGAATTGACAGTCACACAGAGTGCACAGAACCAACAGTAAAAGATGGGCTTTAAAAGTGTGATAAGGAATCATACCTTGGCTGTCATCAGAGAAACCGCTTTTGGATCTGGTAAAGTGCTGGGGATGCTACTGCACAATTGCCACATGAACCTAGGCAAGATAAATATGTTATCAGTTACTTAAATTGAATTTTCAAATCTGGGTAAGAGTTTTTTGTTTTTTTTTAATGTTTTCAAGTTAGGCATAGCTTACCCAAAATATGTATGCTCAAAAATATTCTTGTCTTGAAGAAACTGCATGTTATCGTGCCATATCCACTGAAGAGAAAAAGCAAGTGTAAAGCTGTTTACTCCTTCAGAGCCATACAATTCAGAAAGCAAGAGCCAAAGCCTTCAGTAAGGAACATTCTTTCTCTCACACAGCAATTTAAACTTAACACAATAGTTCAAAGTTACCTGATATGTAAAGCAGGTGTGAGATGAGCGATAGGGAAAGACAGACAGGGAGAAAGAGAGAGAAACCAACTATCTACCCTGTCCTGGGAGTATCTGGAGCAGGCAAGGTAAGAAAAAAGAATGAATACATGTTGAAAATCCCCCCCCCCCCCCGCCCCGGGCTATGGTCTACTCCAGGTATAGGCAAACTCAGTCCTCCAGATGTTTTGGGACTACAACTTCCATCATCCCTAGCTAACAGGTCAGGGATGATGGGAATTGTAGTCTCAAAACATCTGGAGGGCCGAGTATGCCTATGCCTGGTCTACTCATTTTCCTCCATGCAACTCGCAGGGCGGCATGATTCACTACTAACCTACCAGGCCATGGTGTCTTCTCTTAAAGAAACAATGCCAAACTTGTAGGATGGGATCCAGTGTTGCTCCAGCGGATGCAACGGAGTTGCACGTTCCACTCCTCCGTCCTGCAGCACCTCCTTAATCTGCTCTAGAGGGCGCCCCAACCCTCAAAAGCAGATCTTGGGTGGTGCGCAGGGGGCGGGGCAGCAGTTGAGAGGAGTGGAGGGGGAAATCCTGTTTGCACAAATGGAATGGTGCAGTTGGGTTCCACTTACAGGCTTGGATCCCAAGACTGTCCCTCCTCCACAGACACCCCCAATCTCATATTGTTCAAGAGGGCCAAACTCTGTTTTTTGTGGGGGGTGGGGATAGGGGATGAAAAACTTTTTAGCTTCCATGAAAAATTATCTTAAGCAAATTTATCTTAGGATCGAAGCCACATTTTTAAAAATATATGAAAGTGCCATATACAGAGTCAGGCTCAGCATTCTGGCAGCAGCTTCCCTATGTTTCAGGCAGAGGTTTCTCCCAGTCTTGTCCCTAGGCTCTTTATTGGAGATGTCATGGACTGAAAACTGAACCGCCTGCATACAAAAGAATGCATTTCCCCTCTGCAGAGCTGCATGCTCTTCCCAATGCTTTATCTAAATCATAGTACTCAACTAACCTAGCAATCATAATACTAAACATCCTTTCTAACTTTTTGGATACAGTCAAACCTCGGTTGTCGAAGTTAATCCGTTCCGGAAGCCCGGTCGGCTTCCGAAATGTTCAACAAGTGGAAGCCGTGTCGGATGTTTGGCTTCCAAAAAACATTCGAAAACCAGAACACTTACTTCCAGGTTTCCGGTGTTCAGGAGCCAAAACGTACAGTATCGGAGGCATTCGGGAGCCAAGGTTTGACTGTATTTCGACACCCTGGTATCCACAGAGCAGTGAGAACTCACAGACACAGGCACAAACTCATGGTCCTTGAGCCGTATTACTGCATAAAGGTAAAGGTACCCCTGCCCGTACGGGCCAGTCGTGTCAGACTCTAGGGTTGTGCACCCATCTCGCTTAAGAGGCCGGGGGCCAGCGCTGTCTGGAGACACTTCCGGGTCACGTGTCCAGCGTGACAAAGCTGCTCTGGCGAGCCAGCACCAGCACAGCACACGGAAACGCCATTTACCTTTCCGCTATAAAGCGGTACCTATTTATCTACTTGCACTTAGGGGTGCTTTCGAACTGCTAGGTGGGCAGCAGCTGGGACCGAAAGACAGGAGCTCACCCTGCTGCGGGGATTCGAACCGCCAACCATACGATCGGCAAGTCCTAGGCACTGAAGTTTTACCCACAGCGCCACCCGCGTCCCTGTATTACAGCATATAAGCCAGCAAAGTACAGTAATTTTTGCACCATAACACTCACTTTTTTCCTCCTAGAAAGTAAGGGGAAATGTCTGTGCGTGTTATGGAGGGAATGCCTACGGGTGGTATGCCTACGGATTTTCCTCCTCTAAAAACTACGTGTGTGTTATGGTCGGGTGCGTGTTATAGAGCGAAAAATACGGTATTTGTAGCCACTAATTTGATTACATCCCATTTTGCAGCTCCATCAAGGGAAGAAGATCAGTCTATCAGTCACTTGGTGAGCTTAAAGCAAATGGCTGGCTGAAAGTGGCAAGATAAAATTTACTTCTGCTAATCAAGATAGAAAAAGAATCGGTAAAAGTTTCCATTGTCATTTTAAGTGTAGCCAAAGATACCTCTAGCAACTCGGACGAAACATCAAATTTGTAGTCTTTGCCATTCTCTTCTTCTGGCTCCATCCGTTTATAAAAGAGCATGTATGCACTATGGGTCTGGGGGAAGCAAAAAACCCAATAGCATTAATTCAAAACAGAAAGAGGGAGAAAGATTGTATTGAGTTTCTTTTCAAAACTGAAGGATAAAGCAAAGTACCTTTTCAAAGGAGAAATCCATAAATTTATCAGTAACAGAATCATACGTCTTTGTCTGAAAGAAGGAAAAGGGTTTTTTTAAAAAAAATAATCCATCCTTTCTGTCATGGCTGTTTTGCATGCACAACATGGTACAAAGGCTAACCCCAATTTTACACCCATTTATTGGCACAGAATTTACGGTAATTCTCTTCATAGCTTCATGATTGATTTTCCAACTACAGCACCTTTGATCACTACTGTAAGTCCTTAAGAACAAAAAAAGGGCTCTAACTTTCCACGTTCGATTTTTGTTATGAGTTGGTGCAACAGTGAAGTGTGGAAATAAGCTAGCACCTACATTGTAATTAAAATACACAACATATCTGATGTGACTGGCATAACTGCACCTACTCAAAAGTCATGGCAATGTGAGGATCTTACAGTTGTGAACTGGTATCTCCAAATATGTTTAGCGCCTCAGCATTTCCTAAGGTAATCACTCCCATCCCAAAGCACAACAAAAGTGACTCTGACTTGAAAGTAAGGAAGATTTATTTATTCAAATGCTTGAGGCTACTTCTGTATCCTTTACTCATTGAGGCTCAGGTGGCCTTCCATCAGCTTCAGCTGGTGGCTCATCTGTGCCCCTATCTAGACAAGGATAGCCAAACATCTGTCATCTATGCTCTGGTAACCTCTAGGTTAGATTACTGCAACAATCTAACCTAGTTTATGCATTTCATAGAGTGATTATAGGCTCTACAGAAGTTCACAATGTATTTGAAGGGTGGCACAGTACCAGTTTTCTGCTATTTCTACTTTCTGCTTAAAAAGTGCCAATAGGGATTGCAGCTATGTGGGTGCCTTTCTGACCTTGTAAAAGAGAGAGATTACAACTCACTGTCATTTCTCCGCCGAAACATTCAGAAGCCAGCTGAGCAGAATCAAATGGCTTTACTTCAGCATCATTGAAAAGATACCTAGAAAACGCAACACGTTACACTCATGTATCAAGCCCATTTATATAAAACCAAACATTTTACTCTGCTGGCTGGAATATGACTGTAATTCCGCAGAGTCCCTTGATGTGAAATTACAAGAAATAAATACAACATACTCGTCTACTGAGTTAGATGACACATTTTAGCTAAATGCTACAAAAGCCAAGAGAGAATGAAAAGAACTAAATCTGAAAACATGTAAGGTTGAAAATATGTATTTAAAAACTATTGAAAAAAGACTACTGCTCAGTTAAACATACTAATAAACCCATCATTTGATGATCAAGAATGCTCCCTCTTCCCCTTTTACATAGAGCTTTCTTCCCGCACTCCCTGAGGTTTTTTTGCTAACAAATCATCTACTGCGACACAAGTTGAAGACTGAACATTTATGACTCACCACTTGTTGTTTTTGTATGCATGAGGATTAACAATATCCCGGATAAAGCTGTAGTAGTGTCCCCCATCTGCTGTTCCAGTATGGACAGTTACACCTATTAAATCGTACTCAAAGCTCTTGGTCTCTTTGGAACTGTTGCTGTCATCCTTGAAACCTTAAAGAATGAATAACAACTTTTAGAATCTCATTCTTTTAATTACTGGAAGAGACCACGTAGAAACCTAGGACCCTTGTACCTACGGGACAGCCTCTCCTGGTATGCCCCACAGAGGACCTTAAGGTCCATAAATAGCAACACCCTAGAGGTCCCGGGCCTTAAGGAAGTCAGATTAGCCTCAACCAGAGCCAGGGCCTTTTCAACACTGGCTCTGGCCTGGTGGAACGCTCTGTCTCATGAGACCAGGGCCCTTCAGGATCTGATTTCCTTCCGCAGAGCCTGTAAGACAGAGTTGTTCCGCCTGGCCTTTGGCTTAGAATCAATTTGATTCCCTCCCCCTTTTTCTTTTTTCCTTTCTCCTCCTGTGAAGAGGCTGCATCTTAATGTTTTAAAGTTGTATTTTAATCTTGTTTTTTAAGTTGTATTTTAATCAACTTGTTTTTATAATTGGTTGTTAGGCACCCTGAGCCCGGTATTGGCTGGGGAGGGCGGGGTATAAATAAAAATTATTATTATTATTATTATTATTATTATTATTATTATTATTATTACTACTACTACTACTACTACTACAAACAAGCTACAATATATTTGGCAGCCCTGCAAAAAGACATCAACCCAACGTGTGTGTACATGCACCAATAAATGGGCATTCCTGCTTAATGAATTAAAAGGTAAAGGGACCCCTGACCATTAGGTCCAGTCGTGACCGACTCTGGGGTTGCGGCGCTCATCTCGCTTTATTGGCAGAGGGAACCAACGTATAACTTCCAGGGCATGTGGCCAGCATGACTAAGATGCTTCTGGCAAACCAGAGCAGCACACGGAAACGCCGTTTACCTTTCCGCCAGAGCAGTACCTATTTATCTACTTGCACTTTGACATGCTTTCGAACTGCTAGGTTGGTAGGAGCTGGGACCGAGCAACGGGAGCTCACCCCGTCGCAGGGATTCGAACAGCTGACCACCTGATCGGCAAGTCCTAGGCTCTGTGGTATAACCCACAGCACCACCCGCATCCCTTGCTTAATGAATTACAATGACCCCAAATCAAGGTGGGCACAGCACCCCTTAAACTGGGTCCCATTCCTAACCTCCCGTTTAAGCCCCTCCTCTTCCACAAAGGAAAAGGGGACAGCTGATGGAAAGGCCTTTAATGAACGCATGAAAGGCTTAGTGGTTGACCTTCCCACTCTGGATCATAGTTGCTCCAGCAAGAAAAGTAATTAAAAGCAAATCTTCTTCCTTGGGGCAGGCGGAGGGGCAGGCAATCAACTGCACCATTAACCAGGCATGTCAAAACGTTCAAAAAGCCCCACAAAGTTTTCTGAATGCTCATCACTTGAAGGGCCACAGTACCACAGTGTCTGCCCAACTCTAGTGGAAACCATGTTGCCAGAAATATCCAAATAGATGAAGAGGAGTTATCAAAACTGAAACAGCTTGCCAGGCTCAAAACTGCAGAGGTGAATTAAATTCAAATACCTTCTTTCCTGTCATTTTTCCCCATAAGAAAGTCTTCAGTGTAAGGTGTCATGTCCAGACGCAGGGGGAATGAGAAGTGTGTGTTGACTTTCTCCTTCATCATAGTGACCATGTTAAAAGTGTATCTCATTGTATTGAAGCTTAAAATGCGAGGCAATTTCTTAAAACAAGCCCTAAAGACAAAACAAGCAAATAATTCCTTGTGGCGTGCGCCTTCCTTCGAGGACCACTGTTATTTTTGAAAGAAAGTATTGCTCATGTATAGCACAAGCAGATCTGTTCCTGGTATGCATGACCCAACTGGCATGGAACCCTAAGCAAAACTGTGGCTTAGGATGAGCATGCAAGGTCCCAGAATAAAGATCATGGCTCACGGTTGCCTCGTTCCAGACAAACCATGAGCTGAAATTGAGATTTGTTCCCAATTTGTCTAGGGGAGAAGTGCCTTGGTTTGGAGGGAATAAGGCAAACCATGGCTCAGCCCTGGGTAGTGCAACAGCAGCTGAACCAGGGGAGGAGTGTAGCAGCTGTAATATTTGCTCCAGGAATCCACACATTTGGACTAAGCCATGGATTGGCTTAATGTTGTGAGTGAACTGGGTTTATGTCTGTTTAGACTGGTAACTTCTACCAAAATTAAACATAAACAAGATAAATATATATATATATTCCCAAGTGTTTTCCCTGAACGATACCTTTTTTCAGCCCGTACTTTCTTTCCGCAGTGAGAGCATGTATACATGTTGTCCCCTTCCAGGGTATCTTTAATGGTAACTTCATCAAGGGATTCCTGTATGTAAAACAGGAAGGGAAAAGCTTTATTTATTTATTTGTGCAAACTAAAGAAATGAAACTAAGAAATGAAAAAATATTGAGCATGAGAAATGATGTACTGTTATCTTCAGAAGAGAGCACAATGTAGCGTCAGGACTGTGAACTCCTGCCCTAACAAAAATACTTGTTTTTAATACATGCAACTGTGTCCCCAAATCTAAGATTGGGCTTGTATCTCACGTAAGGCATCGTAAAAAACACACACACCAAAAAACCCCAACAAATCCACATTCAAGCTGTCAGCAAAGGTGCTGGTATAGGAAGGATAATAATACATTATTCTTTCTCACATCACCACCAACTGCAAAACCTACAGCAGCTAGATCAGGGGTCGGCAAACTTTTTCAGAAGGGGCCAGTCCACTGTCCCTCAGACCTTGTGGGGGACCGGACTATATTTTGAAGGGGTGAAATGAACAAATTCCTATGCCCCACAAATAACCCAGAGACACATTTTAGATAAAAGAACACATTTTACTCATGTAAAAACACGCTGATTCCCGGACCATCCGCAGGCCAGATTTAGAAGGCGATTGGGCCGGATCCAGCCCCCGGGCCTTAGTTTGCCTACCCATGAGCTAGAAGCAGAATATTACCTTTCTGGAGACAGTTGGACACTATTTTAACAGTTTTGGCACTAGGTAATATCTAGTGGTGCTTCCTCTGCTGATGGCCAACATTTGTCATCAGAATGTGGAGGGAGGGAATTTTCAGCTCTCCCTCCTTCCCCTGCAAGCCTCTGAAAATTGAGGGGAGCCCACAGCAGAGGGTGGGGCATCACCACACACAGCTTCATTTCTGCTTTATTGGCATCAGCAGAAGGGAGAACATCCACTAGTCCTCATCAGCATGAATTGCTAAAATTATGCGCAGGATTCAACAAATGAGTCCCCTCAGTGGAAGTCCTTCCATTTATGCAACCCTCCCTCCATGTGATTCCCCAAAATCAGCTTAGGGGACAAGGTGGTAGAGATCCCCCACAACATCACACGAGAGGAGGAGGAGGAGGAGGAGGAGGAGGAGGAGGAGGAGGAGGAGGAGAAGAAGAAGAAGAAGAAGAAGAAGAAGAAGAAGAAGAAGAAGAAGAAGAAGAAGAAGAAGAAGAGTAGTAGTAGTAGTAGTAGTAGTCTGGATTTGATATCCTACTTAATTACTACTCGAAGGAGTCTCAAAGCGGCTAACATTCTCCTTTCCCTTCCTCCCCCACAACAAACACTCTGTGAGGTGAGTGAGGCTGAGAGACTTCAGAGAAGTGTGACTAGCCCAAGGTCACCCAGCAGCTGCATGTGGAGGAGCGGGGAATCAAACCCGGTTCCCCAGATTACGAGACTACCGCTCTTAACCACTACACCACACAGGCTCTCACACAGGAGAGAGTGGATTGTTCTGTCCGAGGTGCGAGAGGACTTGCCCTGACAGAATGACTTAGTGCAATGCTGAATTATATTACTATAAGGAGGAGAGATTACTTAGTGGTTGAGTTACTAACAGTCAAATCAGGCAATACTGGGCTAGACAGATAATTAATTCTGCATTCAGTTGCTTCATATGTTTGCTTAACAGAGGCCGACAATCACTGCAGGTTCAGTACCACTTACATAAATATTCTTCATGTCTGCTACCTGGCATCTCACCGTGTAGAACTCTTCAGCAGTCTGGCTGACATGTTCACAGTCCTAACGAACAGTGGGTTTTTTTTAAAAAAAAGGATTAACAGGAATCAGTGAATTTATTCCTACTTGAAAAGCAACAGCTTAGGACTGGGGAGGGAAATTGGCAAGCAAAGTTAAGTAGCCACTCACCAAGGAAACAACATTGTTTGTGATAACACCTCCAAACAAGCTTTTCACCGTATTCTTCTGTGAATGAATGAATTTATTTCAGTCAAAAAAATAATTTACTTCAGTCGAGACAATAAAATAAATTGAAATCTGAGGCCTGGTTTAAAAAATAGTAGTAATTACGGACAGCTTACCAATTCTGGAGACATTTCTTCAATTTTTGTTATTAGATCTGTGAAGAATTCAGTCATGTCTTTTTGTTCACCGGTATTAAGTGGCTGTTTATCCATGGTGTAGGTTTTGCAGAACGGCCTTGGATTGTATGCTTTGCATTCACTTTCCTGTGTTGAAAACAGACAGACAGTCAGAAGCAGGCAAAAGAAGCAATTACATCTTTTAATCTTAAAAAGTAAGAACACACACAATAATTCTTGCAGATACAGATATCTTTGGATGCTTCTGTGCTAGCGGATTCAAGATAATCACATGCAGCTCTGAGCTTCAATAGAAGTGAAGGAGTAACTATGATTTCTGCAGCTCTGACATTGCACAGAAGGTTATTGAACTATTACAGGGCTGAAACGTGGAACATGCTCAAACAAACCTTCTGAAAGCTAAGAAGCTGCCTTATACAGAGTGAGACCATTAGACCAGTGTTGTTTATACTGATTGGGAGCAGCCCTTCATGGTTCCAGATAGGGAACATTCCCAGGCCTACCTAGAAATGCTAGGGATTGAATCTGGTATCTTCTGCCCGCAAAACACATGCTTTGCCATTGAGCTATGGCCCTTAGCCAAAATAAACCCCTTAGAGTTTCCTAAGAGTCAACACCTTCCATTCCAGCAGCCAGTGTTAGAGGAGAGGCTGGGATTAGGCTTACAATGCTGTATTTGTAATATCAAGATATTGTCTTGATATTATTTCAGACTATCATGTGGAGGACATTTCTTCTGGGAGCTAAGAAATGTTTTCTGCAACAGCTGAAATTCCATGATCAGAACACCAGGCAGACTCAAACACCTTATAAATAAATTGTGAGATGCAACAACATATTGAGTCAAATCAGAACTCATCATTTTCTCCGTATCTTGACTTCTCAATGAATCCCATCGTTTAGGGGCAAGAGCATGCATGGGTATTTTTTGGCAATGGAATTGGAACTCCAAGATCAGAATATTTAAAGAGACATTATCATAACATTCCAGAAGTGCAGTACCACTTATGGTGACTTAACTGCCATAAATTTGGGTCATGATTTAGTATATTTTCTTCATATACTAAAGCTGGGGGCTGCCAAGCTTTTTGAGGCAAAGGGCACATTTGGAATTTGGAGAAAGCATGGTGAATACCAGTCACAAAATGCCTCCATAAGGGTGTCACATAACACAAAATTGGGGCTGTGCCATAACATAAAATACACAGCCAGAATCTTATATGCTTAAAGCATGAGGAGGAGAAGAGAATTCCTGAATAGGGGCTTTCTGAACCTGAGAGGGTGTGCCAGTCCTCAACTTTGCCGTACCGTCCTCCTTACAAACACTTCAGGTAATGAGCTCCGCTAACCCAGAAGTAGATGCTCTTGGTTGCGAACTTTGCCCCAGGATGTGAGCGGAAGGCCCCATTAGCGAAAGCGTGCCTCATGTTAAGAACGGTTTCGGGTTAAGAACGGACCTCTGGTATGAATTAAGTTCGTAACCGGAGGTACCACTGTAGATGGTCAGAACTGATGGGGCAAGTTTCAGGTAACTCAGAATACTTGCTAAGAAAACTCAGAAAAGTGCTCTTTTGAAAAAGTGGGATGTTTGGATTTTGCATTAAGACTAGGCCTACCCCCCTTTATGGTGAATAGTGGAGGATTCAGATGAGCAAGAGGAGCCTCTCCAATGATGTATGTGAGGACGTTTAGATTTATCCTTGTAGGAAGGGATTCCGTAATTTTATTTTATTTTTTTGGCGGCACATCTTGATAAAAAAGGAGGGAAGGGAAACCAGCTTGCTCAGAGGCATTTTCCAACTCATGATACCCGCTCGCACTCTCTGTTGGCAAAGCGTTATAAAGCTTTCTGTTTCGGCTGCAAAAAATAGTGAGGCATTATTTAAACTCCTAGTGCTTGAGAAAGCTCCAACTGCAGTGTAGTCATCTGTCCTGGGACAGGACACACACAAGGGTAGCAGAAACAGCAGTACTAAGGAAAGAATATACCGTATTTTTCGCTCTATAACATGCACCTGACCATAACACGCACATCGTTTTTAGAGGAGGAAAACAAGGGAAAAAACATTCTGAATGAAACAGTGGATGTATCATTTTTGTGCTTCATGCTGCGGCCACAGACATGTGATCTGATGGTGAATTTGGGCTGACCCAATGCAAAGATCCTGAGGATCCATGTGGATCCATGCTTTGTAACCACGTTTTTGCACCATTGCAGCCCCAGGCAACAGTGGGTGTGTGATTTTTTGGGGGGCAGGCCTTAGCCATGGACATGCTATGTGCTCTGGTGGTGAATTTGGGCTGACCCAATGCAAAGATCCTGAGGATCCATGTGGATCCATGCTTTGTAACCACATTTTAAGTGGGAATGGAAGGAAAAACACAGAAGGGACAAGGAGCACAAGAGGGGTGTGCAGAGAAGCAGCTGGCTAAGAATGCAGGAGAGGGGTGTAACGGGAGGGAGGAAAGGAAGGCAAAAGTTTTCCTCCACCTACCCACCCAAGCCAGCCAGTGCTCTCTCTCTCTCTCTCTCTCTCTCTCTCTCTCTCTCTCTCTCTCCCTCCTGCATGTTTTCACAGAGAGGAATTAGAATGAAGGACGCTCTGCTTTCCCTTCTTCTTGCCTGGAGGGGAGGGGCTTTCCCTGCTCTTTGTTCCGTTTGAGCAGACACAGCAAGGAAACAGAGGTGGGTGGGCAGTAAGACCCTGAGGCAGAATGCAGGAAAGCAGCCGCTTCCTCTTTTCAGGTTTCCCTTCTCTGAGACGCCCGATTTGATTTTTGCCTCCATTTGCCCCAGTTGGCTCCAGGGACCACACATTCGCTCAATAACACACACCGACATTTCCCCTTCCTTTTTAGGAGAAAAAAATCTGTGTGCTATAGAGGGGAAAATACGGTATATAGCCCTACATACACAGCCATGAGCTATAAGAGAAGAACAGCCTCTGCCTGGGTGAAGGTAGGGTGAAACTGGAGGAAGTGCCAGAAGAGGACTAAAAAAAGAACCCTGTGATCCTTGGATGAAGGGCAGTATACAGATTTAATAAATAAATAAAAAAATAAAATAATAACTAAAACTTCAGACACATGTCTTCGCCTTGAGCAAATCAGATGGATGCCACCAACATAATG
The DNA here is from genome assembly GCF_964106915.1 of Podarcis gaigeae. NCBI lineage: Eukaryota > Metazoa > Chordata > Lepidosauria > Squamata > Lacertidae > Podarcis > Podarcis gaigeae. Next base: position 114,258,369 of record NC_139680.1, read on the forward strand.
GATGTCTCTGAAGTTAAAACAGAAGAACCAATTATGCTCCACCACCGCAGCAGGCAGTCATAGACTAGCAGACCGCTATTAAGGTCATCAAATACAAAAGTAAACATTTATTTTCATAAGCGCTTTCCCAAACTTACCATTAGATGTGTAAACATTTTCTGAAGTTCTAAGAGGGTGGTCTTGTGCTTCATATCCTCGGAATACTTTTTAAAAAAGATGTAAGAGTGGGAAAAGGAATGTTATTTTGTGAAGTTTGTAGGTTATGAAAACAAACCTTTTCTTAAATTTGAAGTTGGATTACAGCATTACACAATGTAGCTGAATTAAAACTATTCCGGAAAAGCTAGACTTCATTTACTCGGTTGAATTTATGAAATAAACTAAATTAGGGAAATCAATTACTTATTTTAGGCTGGGGGAAGGGGAAGTTTATCTACTGACTTATTGCCTCAATGTATGCATACTGATGGGAATTCCCTCTATCTTCTTCTACAAGATAATACACTTTCCTTCTGCAGTTGACCCAGTGGCGGAGGAAGGGGGTGCGTAGGGGTGCGTGCAACCTACCCTGGGTGTCATCACTGAGGGGGGTGACCAAATGAGTTGTGTGTTGTTGTTTGTTGTTTTTTAAATGGGCTCACAAAACTTTTTAGGAGTGATGTGGTGGCTTAGGCACCTGCAGGTTCCGCGCTGCCTGAAACGGCAGCGTGGAACTTATGTCTGCCTACTGCTTCTCGCTCAGCCGCCCGACAGCTGAGAGGAAGGCGACTAGAGACTTCAAGCATTGGATAGGTTCGTCCCGCCCCTACAGGCGGATGGCCCCGCCCCGGCTGCAGGACACGCCCCCGCACCAAGCACCTGAATGGCTAGCTACGCCGCTGAGTTGACCAATTTCAGAAAACAAACACCCCCTTCAATTTTGGCCTCTGACTTGGTTACACTGAGGTCAGCACCAACCCTACAGTGCTAGATTCTGATGAGTAGACTTTGAAAGGGATAAATGTTACACTGAGCATATGAGCCAATCTATGCCACTGAAGTCTATTCTGATTGGCAGCTGCTCTTCAGGGTCTCAGGGCAAGCAGGAAGAAGAAGAATTTGGATTTGATATCCTGCTTTATCACTACCCGAAGGAGTCTCAAAGCAGCTAACATTCTCCTTTCCCTTCCTCCCCCACAGCAAACACTCTGTGAGGTGAGTGAGGCTGAGAGACTTCAGAGAAGTGTGACTAGCCCAAGGTCACCCAGCAGCTGCATGTGGAGGAGCGGGGAAGCGAACCCGGTTCCCCAGATTACAAGTCCACCGCTCTTAACCATTACACCACACTGGCTCTCAGGAGCCTTCACTAACACTGATACCCAAGATTCTTTTAACTGGGAAGACATTCTGCATGTTTTTCACCACTGAACAATATTGCTTAAGAACATTATTCACTGTAGTTAAATTAACTCTTTGCCAAATCACTACACCACCCCATCTAAAATGGAAAACTTGCTTCCTGTTGAACCAGGAAGGTCATACCTTTGCAGTGAAGATGGCTTGCCTGGCTTCCGGTATCATATACAGCTGCTGAATAGTTGATGCCAAGTAACACGTTGCTCCAAGGTTGGTTAGACCCACAAACCTGCACTCAGCTCTGACATCATCATGTGGCCAATAATCCCACTTGTAAGGTGCATGGGAAGCTGGAAGAAATGGCAATTTTATTTCTTAATACTGGGTTTCAAATAATTGTCTGCCTGATTGTTTGTGACAAGTCAGGATGGCCACTGATTGTCTCTTCTCCTAACCACACTATATTTGGAGTTATACAGTGGTACATTGATTTTCGAACGTCTCGGAAGTCGAACGTTTCAGTTTTCAAACATCGAAAACCCAGAAGTTAACTGCTTCAGTTTTTGAACGCTTTTCAGAAGTTGAATGTGCCATGTGACTTCAGTATTGAGTTTTCCATAAGTAACTGCTTAGGTTTTCAAACGTTTCGGGAGTCAAACAGTCTTCTGGAACAGATTACGTTCAAAAACCGAGGTACCACTGTATTTTGAAAGCTACCCAAGGAACCACATTTCTGCATTGTGCAGAAATTCAACACCACTTCTGCACTGCCTCTGGAATCAGCTCCCCTCTTTAAAGTAGGAAAAGCAAACAGCTCCAGTTTGTGTGAAGTGACTATGAGCACTCTGCTTCTTTGAAACACTAATATGAACCTTTCAGTGCAAGCAACTATAAAAGCCAGTAGGGATCAACTTGCTGGAGGGGTGAACCCAATGTTATATGCTGGCAACTACCCATCAGTGGAATATTGTGGACAGTTCCAGCCACCACAACTTGAAAAAGATACTGTAGTGTTGAAAAAGGCTCAGAAAAGGGCAAGCAAAATGGTGAAAGGGTGCAGCAAGTCCCCTATGAAGAAAGGTTGCAGTATTTGAGACTTTAGTCTGGAAGACAGAAGGTTATACGATTGCGCATGCCATGGAGGAAGTGAATAGAAACACATTTTCCCCTGCTCTCTCGTCAACACTTGTGGACTCCAATGAATGGCCTAGGACCTCGTACCTATGGGACCGCCTCTCCTGGTATGCCCCACGGAGGACCTTATGGTCCGCAAATAATAACATTTTGGAGGTCCTGAGCCTCAAGGAGATTAGACTGGCCTCGACTAGAGCCAGGGCCTTTTCGGCCATGGCCCCAGCCTGGTGGAACGCTCTGTCACAAGAGACCAGGGCCCTGCGGGATTTGACCTATTTCTGCAGGGCCTGCAAGACGGAGCTGTTTGGTTGGGGATCAGCCTGACTCCCCCTCGCCTTTCATAAGAACTTGCATGAAAGTGGCCTCCCAATTTCTCTCACAGGCCCATATAAGTTCAGCACAAACAGTTGCATCTGGTGAGAATTTAAGGTCCCCAACCTTAATCTGCAGGTTGCCATCTGATTAGATTTCATTCTGATCCTGTTCTGATTTTAGGATGTATTTTAACTGATTGTCTGATTTTATGTTTATGTGTTACACATTTGATGTTAGCTGCTCTGAGCCCGGTTTTGGCCGCGGAGGGCGGGGTATAAATAAAAACGATGATGATGATGATGAAGCTGAATGTTGGGAAAATTCAGGAGACATAAAGTAGTAGTAGTAGTAGTACCCTGAGTAGCACTGAGCTATGCAAATGGATAAAATTGATGGAAATTGCAGCCAGACAGGTTATAGCGAGTAACTGGAAAAATGCAGAAGAGCTGGGGGTGAACCAATGGAGGGGAAAAACTGAATAATATTATAATTTTAGAATATCTAACTGTGAAGATACATAGAATGAAAGGGTTTAAGGTCAGAGAGAAAGAGGAGGATTGGTTTGAGGAGATGTTGAATTATTTGAGTAGGTTTGAACAATTTGGGACAATTAAAATGTTAAAAGTTAAATAAACCTTGTGGAAGGAGGGGTGTTAAGGTATATAGAAGTGTACATATGGTTAATTTGAATATATTATTGAATATTATTGAATATGTATATTATTGAATATTGTACACCCAATGTATCAGTCACATGGGGTTTTGGTGGTTGGTAAAAAATAAGGACTTTTTCAAGTAGCAATTTAAACAATGGAACTCACTCCCGTAGGAGACAGCGATGGGTGCCAATTTAGATGGCTTTGAAAGACTAGACAAATTCACAGAGGACAAGGCTATCCATGGGTACTAGCCACAACAGCTATCCTCTGCCTCCATGGTCAGAGGCAGTAATGCTTCTGCAGTCATTTGCTGGAAACTAGAAGAGGGGAGAGGGCTCTTGGGAGCTGGTCTCGCTTGAGGGTTTCTCCACAGGCATCCGGTTGGCCACTGCAAGAACGGGATGCTGGGCCAGATGAGCCACTGGTCCGATCTCACAGGCTCTTCTTATGTTCAGATCCATTTACTGAGCCAAAAGAAGGCACTGAAATGAAAGCCAAATGGATGCTGGCACTGTTCTACTTTTGCTAATTAATACCGAACACGGGACAGGAGAACCACCAAGAAACTCCAGCATTTTCTCAGTTTGGCCAGAAAACGTCAGCAGCGAATAGCTCTCCTTAAAGAGCAAAAGCAAACAGATTTCTTGCTTGTTAAGGAAGGACTGGCTTCTCGCAAGGGGTGAGCGAAAAGGACACCGGAGCATTGTATCAATAAACATCCAAAAATTCAAAGGCAAGGAAAGACACTGAAAACACCCTACTCATTCTCAAATGCTGAGAAACTAACAAAAAATCCTTACATTGCATGTGCTGTGCCATAACCCAGTTGTGGAGCAGCCTGTAGTTCTCTACGGAACCTTTTACCATTTCCACCAACAGGTCGTAAGCAGCAGCCCTTGAAGAATGAGACTTGCACTTTGGCTGTTGACGGTCTTTTAGGCTTGGCAGCAAGAACAGAAGATTGAAGATGTCTCTGAGAAACTCCTGCAAAATGAGAGAAGTATAACAGCTAAGGTTATATTAATGACAATTTTGTGTGGTGCTCTACGGAGAAAGTCAGGCATTCAGAAGTTTCATGAAATCAATGGGGTTTACGGTGAAAATTTCCATTTAACAAGTATAACTTCTCTGGTTTGCCCACAAGGTTCTGAGCAAACTGGTGGGAGAGCAGGTCGAGTTCTTACCTGCCCTTCTCGGGAGAATTTAAAAGGCGGTTTGTGTTTGACTACGCTTGTTGCCAAGCGGAGCAGACCTGTAAGACCATCATCTTCTATGTTGCCATCTTGATGGTCAAGGATTTCTCTGCTGTAAAATGCAAATTGAGTGCCTGTCAGCTAAAACAAACACTCTTCTATTGAAAATACGCCCGAAGTGAACTAGCAAATTTAAAGCTTACCTTCGAATGCAATCTGCCAAATGTCTTGCTAAGGCATCTAAATCAAGCAATGTGGTCTAAAGAGAGAGAAAAATGTAGTTGTAAATATAAATAAATTGGTGGAATACACTGGTTGGGTTATGCAATAAAAAGGTACTATGTGCAATTTTAGTCTCACTCTTTACAAAGAAAATGATTTTTTTCCCTTTGAAAATAAAGCTACAGGGTGGTATCCAGTTTTTTCCTTTTTTAGGTAAACTGCTTTGAGGGTTTTTTTCCTCCCTACAATTAAGCAGTGTATAAATTTATGAAATAAATAAATAAACCAGGTGCACCCAGATTCCTGGGCAAGCCTAGTGGAAATTCAGAAATTCTTCCTTCGACCAGCAGGCCTCCAAAACAGTATGACACGCTTTTGAAATTCCTTTCATGCAACAGAGATCTGCTGTCTGGCACAGGGAGCTGTTGTGTAAGAAAAGCAAGCCGAAAGCTCTTTTGGACTGGAGAAACTAGTCATGCTGACGTTTGCCAAGCATTTTCTTAAGTAAGTCTTAGGTAAGCCTCCCCCCCCCCCCGATACTTACAATCTTAAGATTTATATCCAATTGGCTGCGCTCAAGCAATGAGTAGCTCTGACAAACGCAGTTGAATCCTGCTTGGTTGCAAACCAACAGTGGAGAGCCTTATCTGTCTTAAGCTTGCATGTATGAGAAGAAAAGTAGCAAGTTTTGTTTGCCTGAACTAAAAAGCCCAAACTCACTGGCCTTGTGTGTGTTGTGTGTATATAGACAGGTCCCATTCAGACTCCTGAAGAAAGCCATTTTTGTATGAATGTGCAAAGGAATGGGTCAACAGAACAGCTACGAGGACTGCATTTTTCAGTTCTTGAGGCTTCTTAACCCATGCTCCGAGTATAGTCAAACCTGCCTCCATTTCCAAGGAGCAAGGCTGCAGGGAGCAATTGGTGGTGGGGGGTTCTTTAATATAAAACCAATTGTACCTACCTGACTAGCATCTTTTACATGTATATTATCTATTAGTTTGCACAGCAACCAGAAATATTCCTTACAGCCAGACTGTAAGATAGGTTCTTCTTCATAATCTTCAATCTGAGGAAATAAAAGTTTGTGTTTTGTTTTATCTATTTTGATCCAAAAAACCACATTGAATATGATGAAGAGTTGGTCATGACTGGCCCTGATGGGCAGGGGTACCTTTACCTTTATACATAGCAGCATATAAGCAGAGGGGTGAAAGGGGATGAGGGGCATGTCAAGGGGAAACTGACTGCATCAACACATGACACTATAAACCTGGCAGTGACATCCACTGGCAGGATAGACAGTAACAGCATATGGGAAGGCAGGTAGAACAGAACTGATCTTACAGAGCTATGTGTAGGTCCACAAGTAAATGTTACAAACTGGAAAACCAGCCAAAGTCTTTTTAACGGCTGAACTAATCAAAATGCACAAACCATCAGGACTTGGGGAAAGTAGGCAGAGAAAAGCTTGCTCTTGCTCTAGCAACTGCTGCTAAACGCCCCCCCCCCCCAGATGCTGGACTCAAAAATCTGAGAACTGTGGATCAATTTAATTGGGAGAAATGTGTTTTTGTTTGCTACACAATACAAATGCCATACAAATAAAGCTGCTAAGCTTCTTGTTTGTTTTTGTTGTTGTTTTACCTTGATAGGCTTTAACGCCTGAGCATCAGGAAGAAACTTGAGCAACGTTGAAGCAGCCAGTAGCAGAAAAGATCTGTTTATTGAGTCTCCCCCATCCAAACCTGACAACGATAATTTATACAGGCCATTGCAGGACTCGTGACGAACTGCAGTCTGAAATGAAAAGAGATTGCCATAAAACGGAACCAATTTAAATGAAAACTTTTTTTAAAAAAAATCCTCTTTCCCTCTAGCATACTTATGAAAACTACTTTCGACATGTCTGTTTGTTGCTGGCATTCAGAAACTCATCACTTGTGCTAGTTTTATAGATGAGGGGAAAACCAAAGGCTTCCAACCAAGTTCTGAGAGCCAAAGTATCATGCAAATGGAGCAATTTATACTGAAAATCAATTTGCAACCTTGGTTTTGAAAGCTGAAGAGAGCGGCTACTTTATACCCTAGATGCACAATGAGGGCATTCAACAGGCTTAGGCAGCAATCCTATACATACTAATCTCAGAACACGTTTTATTAAACTCAGCAGATTTCACTTCTGAGTTCTACCCAACAAAGTCATAGCAAAGTAGGCCCAATGAAATCAATGGACTTAAGTTAGTCCAGTCAGTGGGTTAATTCTGAGTATGACATACTTGGCTACAACCCATTGAGTGGATATGCCTAAGAATATGTTGTTAATTAAAAAAAGCAAATGAGATATATGATGTTAAGACCTTTCAACTGAATTTGGCTCAAGGGTTTGTTAATGTAACTAGAATTATGTGTCCCCACACCCCTTAGGCTTACCTCAGGAATGAGAAGGGTGAGTTTCTTTAGCCAGTCTTGTAAATTATCGCTGTCTGCTAGGCTGGATTTCACCAAAGAGCAGCAGTGAGCCCAGCTCACTAAGAGCCACATTGAATAGTGAGTAACTAAAAAGGAAGAACCACATACAACTGTTATACATCACACACATACAACACCATTTCATTTATTTAAAGGCTAAGATCGTCACAATATATAAGAACAATTGACAGCACCTTATTTCCGATAAACTAAATCCAGATTAACACGCATTGCATAAGCTTTGATGGGTCAGCAAGATACAATTCTGCTTTTAATGAGGTGTGCATGCCCATATATTCCTATTATTTATTTTCCAAAACACTAGCCTGCCAAAGGGAAAAATAAGAAAGGTGGAGTCCTCTGAAACAGAGCTTCTGTATACAATATTTGTCATGTGTCTCCGCCTGCCCTGAGTAGAAGGAGGAGACAATCTATGCTTGGGTGTTCTCATTGCACTATGCTGAGAATGAAGATTTTGCTTAGATGGCTAAGCATGGCAAAAGGGTAAGGCACAAAACCAAGAAGAGGGAGGCATTAAGCTAACAGGAGGCCTGATAAGACATATGACACTTGCTAACTGCAAACACATGGACCAAAGCTTGGTGTGTATTTTCCCCTTTCTTCCAAGAAAGCCAGCTCCCAAAGTGCTGAATCCCACTTGACATTTTAGTGCTTGTGGGAAGAACCAGATTGTGCAAAGCCCTCATCATGGTAAAGTTACTGAATTATGGAAGCACTAACATCATTACTTCACAAAAGTCTCCACCTACCAATCTCAAGGTCTGGACAGTAAACAAAACACAAAAATCTACTGGAAGAACCGAGCTGCTACAAGAAAGCTTGCAGTTTCAAGCAAAAACCAAAGCTCTGAAGTGTGTTGCCACAGCTTTTGCCAATCTGTATACTGCAGGAATACAAAAAAACAGCTCCCTTGGCTAGATACACACTCTTATTCATCACAGTAAATTGAAACTCAGCATGACACTTATGTTCACATCTGAGCTGCAAGGCTGGCCTTCACAAAATTGAGGCATTCGTGCCTTCTTGATGGAACTAGCCTAGGAGTTCTTTCCAAGCCTCTTTGGAGCCAATTATTGTTCTCTCCTCCACAGAGCACAGAGAAAACATACAGCAGAAGCCCTTGTCAGGTCAGATAAACTATCAGGTGAACAAAGATGGCTCTGACACCCTACTATTCCTTGCTCACTATCCAAAGCGAGGGAAAGAAAAATGTTGTGGTCAGCTGCTTGTCCGTGCAACAGTAACACACCCACACACCTCAATTTTGCTGTTGCTTCAATGCAGGCAGGTCTGGAACTGCAGAACACTCCAGACAATGAAGAGCAAGCATGAAGTCACATGAACAACCCTGAGACTAAAGCAAGAGGGAGGAGCAGTCCACTCCTGGATAATCTCCATCTTTTAAGTTTCCTAATGGTGCATAATGCTCTATTCTGTGAGCTTTGCTTTCAAATTAATTTCCCCCCTCCACTCTTTTCCATATAGGAGGTTAGAAACCAGAACTAAGTTTGCCTTGAGAAGTGACATGGCTTTTAGATTACAAGCCTGAGGGCAGGCACTGTATTACTTCCTGATTTTATAAGCTGTTCTGGGCTTCTTTTCAGGTTAAAGAGCAGAGGGGAAAAAATGTTTATATAAAATAAACTGGAAATTGCTCAGAACAGCAAAAATAAATACTTCAACACAGCAGCTTTACTGCTCAAGTCTAATAATTGCTCTCCATAGCAAAGGTTTGTTGGTCAGCTCTACTGCATAGGGAAATCTTGTCTGAAATCCATTACTCATGATGACATGACATATACAATTAGCTATGAATCAGGAAAAAAGATTTTCAAGAATGAAGCTCTTATGGGTTTAGTAGCCTTCCTGTCTTCATTTATTCACTAACCTTCATGTCTTGACCTATGATCAGCTTGAGCTTTCAATACCCTGTATAGGAAGAAAAGCAAGTCAATAAGATCTTGGTGCAAAACTATTTTTTTAAAAAACCCTTCTGCAAAAATCAAGCAATGAAAAGTGATATTTCTTTTCACTCCTCAAAATATTACTCATTTGTTCTCAGTGGATTATTAAAATATTAAAATGCAATTTAGTATGGAGGGTTTTGTGCTCTGCTCCTAATTTTCCCCCAGGATGCTTTGTGCAATGAGACTAGCAGAGAACAAACTAAAATGCGGAATTTTTCATAACTATGCAAATGCAGGAACTAACTTAAATGCTGCAGTATTTCTAACATTAAATGAGGGGAAAGGGGGCATAATCTGAGGGCAAAGCAGAGGTCACACTGTGTGGCACTTTGTGCCAAGTTAGGAACGGCTGCTGGGAATAGACCTGATTTAGGCCCCCTGAGATACTCATGACAGGCAGATTCCTAACTTGGTGTGGGCTGTAACTCCCTTGAGGTCAGCTTACTTCTCCTTGGAGAAATATATTTAGCATGTCTGGAAAATAGCGGACCTGCTGCATCCTGTGCCAGCACAATGTGGGAACTGCCAGGACTCACACCAACAGGGATCAGGGCAAATGGAAAAGCCAAAGCAACCAGAATGATGCCCAACACCAATGGCATGCAATGCAGAATAGTGGCTAATGGGGCAGCTCTGGGCTAACCTAACGACCTTCTTTCAATCTCTCGAGGCCTCTGGGCCAGAATCAGGTCTTCTTTGGCCAGCCTTTGGGCACCAAGTAACAACCAAGGGGGCACGTGCAGTTGCTCACTTTTCCTTCAGCTCTTGAGGGCTGGTTTGCGGCTCAAGTTTGCAAAATACTGAACTCAAAAGACGCTTTAAAGAAAACCTAAACAGCTTCGTCTATTTGTAACTTCATAATCCTTTCTGAAACTGGGAAATCAGTATGATGCTTTAATGCAAATATGTATACTATAAATCTTACCAAAGATATTAAAAAAAGGTTATTGTACCTAGGCGCCAGGTTGTCATACGTATAGGCAACACACATAAGTCGCTGTATCAAACTGGTTCCCTGGACAAGTACAAGAAATACCTTTAAAAAAATTGAAGCCAAAAGAAAACAGTTAATGTAACTGCTATCTTAATATATAACATATTTCTTATGCTTTAAATCAAATCAGAAAAATAAATGTGCTGACTCTATGTATTGGAGTGATAAGCAAGATACCCTGAACTTCAGCCAGCCATCCAAGTACATTCAAATTTCCTATGTCTTAAGAAAGTATTTTCTAATCTGACTGGCAGTTGGATTGCCATCACATGCTGCCTCACTCTTTGGCACGCAAAGAGTGGGAGAAATTATAGTATTTGGACTGCTGGATAATGACAAGGAAGGAAAATGTTTTGAGGGGAGGGATTACAGACTGTATTGAAGTACTAACAAAAATCTCTCTTTTATTCTCTAGGTATGCAGTCTACAAACAAGTGGACTCTGTCTGTATGCCTGCGTCTGCATGCACACAATGTCTTTCTTAAGTCTTGGGAATGGAAGCCACATAGCTGAAGAATCCAAGACTGAAAGAATCAATATGCATCGGGATAAGCCAAGTTCAAAAAAGTTTATGTTGGAATTCTTTGTTCGTTTCTCACCTCTGTCAAGCGAGGTATATGCAGGCCTTTTGTGTGGTCTCCCGCAGTCTTGCGTGATTTCCCTGGCCAAGTTCTTTTCCTGTGGCTCTCTGCTACTCCAGACCAGGCAAAGACATCGTGATAAGCCAAATCCAGATCAGAAGGATCTACCGCAAACTGGCATATCAACTTCAGCAAACACGCAAGGCAGTCTAGTAGCCACTGCAAATAAGAAAAGTCTGGATTGGCTTGGCTTTCCTTTGCAATTTGTTCAGCTAACAGCAGGACATTTTAAAAGCAGCGCTACAGGAACACTGTAGAAATTCCCACGGCTCAAAGAGCCCCATACGCACTGCAGATCATAAAGCCCCGAGAACTTCGGAAAAGGACTCTGAAAATATACTCCACAGGCAGAAAACGGCTGACAGACAAGCTTCCAAAAGCACGCCTATGCAATGGTATCCCATCTTATGATTAAGAATCAGGCACGCCACCTACCACAGTCCATGATTCCTGCTCTTTAGGCTCTAGAATCCCAGAATTAAAGATTTCCAGGAGCTGCTGAAGCCCTCCAGAAGCAACAAACTACAAGCAGAATAAAAAAGTAGCAGTAAGAGCAAACGAAAACCCCAAACAACTTTGGTCGCAGGATACAAGTATATTTGTGTACATTACCGAGTAACTTTTTATTGACTCAAGAAAAAGAGTTCATGTTTCCTTTTAGTTTTACATGCTTTCAAAACTGCAATCCCACATTTGGTGTCTAAAATGGAAGCAGACCAAGATCTCTGCTATCTTGCTCTACTACCTTATTCTCTGTTAACTTGTAAAATACTCTACTGATAGGATCATTCACATAATACTTTCACATCACAGTTTCAGCAAGCAAGATGCTTGTTTGCAGCAAGCTAGACCTTTCTCTTAAAATTGTGCCTTCACTTATGCAAGTTCTGAAATGTCACACTAACATCAACAGAATAAAGATTATACATGCAATCACTGGAATAGCTTTCAATAGTAGTATCAAACCTTGCAGCTCCATGTGTTTTTACTGTTTTCTATTTGATCTTCACTCGAGTCATCAGAATCTGGATACAGATCACTGTAACTTCCCTAAAGTTAATGACAAGAACATTAGTATTACAAAAAATACACAGATTATAAAAGGCACTTCATGCTATGCATAGGAAAAAGAATGACACTACCGTGGATTCTCGCCTTATTCTTCTGTTGGGTTTTCCAAGAGCTTCAATTATTTCAAGGGCATACAAAAGTTTATGGGCACTTTTTATTCTCAAAAGATCTTTCCAGTTGAACCCATCATTACCCTTTTAAAAAAGACAGAAGAGTATAACTTGTAAGTGAAGAAATAAGCAACAACAGCATACCAGGTTAGAAACGATGAGCAGTAATTTGGATATAAGGTTTATTAACTATTCAGACTGAAAACTACTGATGTGGACAACATGAAACAAAGGTTCTTGGGTTGTGGTTTGGCGAGCGCTGGTGGGTTCTGGTTTTTGACCCTGAAGCTAAAGTGAAATCAAAAGAGGAAAATAATAATAACAATAATAATAACAATAATAATAATAATAATTTATTATTTATACCCCGCCCATCTGGCTGGGCCTCCCCAGCCACTCTGGGCGGCTTCCATAAAAACCAAAAATACAGTAAAATATCACACGTTAAAAACTTCCCTGAACAGGGCTGCCTTAAGATGTCTTTTGAATGTCAGGTAGTTGTTTATGCTGAAATTTATTCCATAAAACGTATTAACTGCTTGATTGTAATTAAAAACAAAAACAAAACAAAACCTCAAAGCAGTGGTAGTTTCTTTGTGGTTTCTACAGAAGAAGCAACCTGTTTTCAGTTTACTTTAAACAAAAAATTAAACTGAAACATAGCTTGTGTCTTCCGCAGTCTTGCAGGGAAAACTTCAAAGAAATACTCCACTATGTCCAGGGTTCTCCCCCACTCACACATACATTAGATCACGGCAATAGAGAACAACTTTGAAATATCCTCTCACATAGTGGCTGAAAGGTAAGAAAACACAGGGCTTTTACAGTAACTCAAAGAGAGGTATGTACAGTTCGGTGCAAGTGTTGCTATAATAAATCAACACAACCACCAAAACATAAAACTGCCTTCACCTGCTATCCCAGGATGTATTGTCAGTGGATCAATAAGAGCACTCAGCCATCGTTTCCTATAGCCTTTCTAGTGCAATTTCACTGAGCTTCAAAACTCCAAGCTGCTTTGGCCTGTAAGCATTTGTGAATGTTCTTGCACTTCTGGCATTTATAGTGTTAATATCTGGGTCAGAATAATTCATCATGCATGATACCATGTATGCACAACAGGAATCTCTGGTGCACTACCATGCAGGTACCTGATGCCACACCATGAATGAACATGCCAATTCAAATGAATGAACATGCCAATTCAAATGAATTTACACCTGAGCTGTTGTGACCATGCCAACAAAGCCAACACTCTCCTAGACGTGCTTCTGATACTTTTCGTGCCAATACCATTCAACTGGCATTGCCAGAGATGGCACACCAACCGTCATGGGAACTGGAACACGTGACACCAAAATGCCACCAAAACCAGAATGAATGAAGACGCCATAAGAGGCTACCAGCCCCATGTGTTGACAGATGCTAATATTTAAGGAGTGATTCTTCACTCACCTGTTCATCAGAAATATTTTGAAATGCCTGAAGCATATTGGGACATGTAGGCAGAAGCATCAACAACTCCCAAACTCGCCTGGAAAGGTTTTCTGCATGAAGGTGAAGTTCTTCACATTTTACACTCTGTGAACAAGCATACCAAATATCTCACGTTAAGTCATAATTAATTCAACTTAACTGAATCATGGGATATTTACAACCAAAGATGTAGGACTACATTCATTCATAACGCTATACCATGGCTTGAGAAGAGGAGGCATTAAAATGTGGGGTGGTCTGTGTGTGAGGGAGAGCTGAGAAAAGTAAGGAGGAGGATGGAGGAAAAGGTGGTGGTGAAAATGGGGGTGCAAAGCGGGTTGCAAAAAAGGAGAGGAGGCATGGGTAAGGGGGTGAAGGTGAAAAGAGGTGCAAAGCCAAGGTTACTGAATGAAAATGCGGCTTAAAAAGTGGGGTTGGAAAGGTGAACAGGGAGCTTAATTGTTACATGGGGTGGGGAGGTTAACGTGGGGAGAATGGCAGGGGGTTGGTGAGTGTAGCAAGTAGGCACAGTCCATAGTCCCTAAGAATTTGATTAAAATTACCGTATTTTTCACTCCATAAGACGCACTTTTTCCCTCCTAAAAAGTAAGGGGAAATGTGTGTGCATCTTATGGAGCGAATGCAGGCGGGAGGCTCTGCTCAGCGCTCCCTTTAAGGAGCCACATGGAGCGTGTGCGCGGCTCTTGGGGGCTTTTCCCCGAGGAGGGAGAAGGGCAGCCCATCAGTCCCTCCTCGGGAAAAGCCCCCAAGAGCCGCGCTCCCTTTAAAAAGCTCTTGGGGGCTTCTCCCTCCTTGGGGAAAAGCCTGCAAGCGCCGCACGCACACTCCATGTGGCTCGTGAAAGGGAGCGCTGAGCAGAGCCTGGGATGCACACAGGCTCTGCTCAGCGCTCCCTTTAAAGGATATTTTTTCCCTTGCATTCCTCCTCTAAAAACTAGGTGCGTCTTATGGTTAGGTATGTCTTATGGGGCGAAAAATACGGTACCTCGCTATCTTCCATAGCCACTTCAGCAGGAGGAGGTTTAAAGGAGGCAAGCATCTCCAGCAAATCAAACAGGGTGGTCAGATGAGGTTCTTGCAGGAGTAAGAGCATCGGAATGTTGTCCTTCTGAGGAGGTGGTAAGCAGGATGCGGGAAGCTGGACGCCTTCTCCCTTTCGCTCTCTCCGTGGAGCTCCCAAGGACACAAACACCATCTTAGAATAACAAGTAGGGATTTATTTGTAAGAAGAAGCATGTACTGTAATCAACATGTGCATAAGACAGCTTTTCGAAGACAACTGGCATCCCACCCACCAATGTGCACCAAGCGGTTTCAAGCACACTATCAAATGACACCCCAAAGTCTGCTTCTGTAGCTGAAGACAAAATGCACAAAACAGTCACCTGGCAAGGAACAAGTCCGTACGCCAGAGTGAGTCCTTAATGCCAATGATCTTAAAAGTGGTACTTTAAAGAATAATACAGCCACAAGAGAAGAAACAGTGGAAAGTGATTTTTTAATTATTAAAGAGATCAACTAAAAGCGTAACAGTGCCACTGAGAAAGGTGAAGCGGGTTGCGGCCCACCAACCCTGCAGTCTTAACAAAATTAATATGTATGACAATATTATAATACTTCCCTAGGGAAAGACATCTGGTGGTCTAAAAGGGTCTCTGCTCCTCCTTCGGATATATATGGCCAATAACATTTAAACCTTACTTAAAACCCCAAGGGAAGATACAACCCCCTCCTCAGTGCCCACATCTTGAAAACATGAGATAAAATTGCTTGCATCTTTTAAGTACTATGTTCATAATTACCTTACTTCAAAGCATGGCTTTCCCCCTCAAGGCAACCAAGTAGCAGCAATGCTCACTGCTGTATGAAGAACATTTCTATTTTACATGTGCATTAGCTGGAGAAGGAAACTAAATAGACTGCAACATTCCCCTGCTGTCTGCTTTAGATTTTAGGTTTCCAGAGACCTGTCTCTTGTTTTTGCTTATGAAACTCTGCATACCAGCATGTACATCAATGTTACTGTGGAAATGAAAACTATTACCAAGTGACAATGTAAAATGTTGTAAAATGACCTCTTTGTTATGTTTGTCACTACCTGCATATCTTTAAAACCCAATTCATGAAGAGTTTTTTCATCATAGTCAGTTGTTAGTTCATGTCCAGAAGAGATCATTCTCACAGGTCCCATGAGGCCACCTAAAGAAACAGCAAAACTTGCTTCACTATTTGAACATTGAAAAAAAGAAAATCAAGGGGGGAGTTTGATTTGGTTTTTATCTGAAATTAAAACACCAAAACTTCTGTTGGTGTTCATTCATGCAGGTCTGGACTTGGCTCATTTCCTTTATCAACACAGATTATTATTATTATTATTATTATTATTATTATTATTATTATTAAATAATAATAAAATACTAATTTGGAGAAAATATTTAAGAAAAACTAGCATTTGCAGAAGAAAAGCTAACCTTGGATGAACATTAAATTCTGTTAAAATTGAAGGAGAAACAAGGCCATCCACACAGCTATTTCCCTTAGTTGTCTTTATTTCAGAAGTACTCTAAATGAGGGGCAAATAAGCCAGGCTGAAGTTATGTCAACATGCTTTAAATCATACCTGGAAAATCTCCTTTCCGACTGCTTTGGCCAAACTCCTGCAGCTGAGCCTGTTGGTTTAGCTGCTCTTTCTGCAAATTCTCGTACCAATGTGTAACTTCGGCTCTCAGGTCAGCTACCTGATCACTGGGATACATTTCAATTGTCATCTGAAACATAACCAATTTGTTTAGCTGAGAATGGTGGGAAAGCAGGGACATAACACAATGCTCTTTTGGAAAACAACTTGCTAGACTGTACCTTGTCAGGAAGCCCAGCTGGCTGGCAAACAATTCTGAGAGGCAATGACTGTTTGTCACTCAAGGCTTTTAAATGGCTGCTGATGCCAGTGCCCTCAATTTGCCACTGTCTCAGATGATAAGCAAACCTGAGAAATAAATAATATTCATCATATAAAAAGGAAACTCACTGGCAATTTGCCAGTGTGGTGTAGTAGTTAAGAGCAGTGGACTCGTAATCTGGTGAGCTGTTCAAAAGAAAAGGATATTTACCATATGTTTGGCAGTGCCCAAACACTGATTATAATAGGAAAAAAATATCACTGGTTGTGAACTCTCTAGAATCCCTTTAACAATTTTATTTTCACAAAAGAATTATTTGATGAAGATACCAAAATAATAATGCACTTACTAACAGCAGCCCATATGACTGTATGTGACAACTGGGAAAAAGATAAACCACCATTAAATTCTATGAGGCTAGTACAAGTATCCTGTGTGATCCCATGAATATCATTAAACAGCAACTTTTATTAAATAAAATTACTATGGACATAGTTTACCTTCTCCGAAAAGCTTCTAAATGAGTCTTAAGCATCAGAAGTCCTCGTTCAATAATGGTGAGGCTGGAGTGAGAATCTTGCTCAAGATTACTGGATGCTATCATTAGGCTTTCCATGCACTTGCTAATAAATTCTTGCTCTTTCTCCAGACCTGTTTTACCTAAAATATGATTTACAAGGAAACGGTCCGTAAGCATGATGAAACCTATCTGTCCCCCTAAGAAAAAGAAAGTTGAAGTACGGTATCACTGATACACAACATCGGACTGAGCAATGCACAGTATCTTAAACTGAATTATATCATACCATTAATATAATAGGAGTTAATATACTGTATAGCTGCACGGCTCACATCTCCAGACTGTGCTCTTAAAGCAATACCCCAGAATTGGTCCATACCACACAACTGCAAAAAAGAAGTGAGAAACTGGGTTATTTATTTTATACGAATGACCACCTAATTGTTATCATGTCAATGCTGTGCTGTACAATATCATGTATCATCTATGTATTTTTCACAATATAGGCAACCCCTGTTTTAGGAGTGACCAATATGTACGCGATCGCACACAACACTGAACCCAGAAGTGACCTGGAAACGTCATAGAAGACTTCACTAAAAGGGTGGAGCAGGCTGTTTCAATTGCATGCAATTTCACAGACCACAATCCCCACACAAATTGGGGGTTGCCAGTACCGGTTAACAGAGGTGCTTTCTGCCTGTCCCTTGCCCCAATTTATTGGTGTACTGGTCAGACATGTTTGGAAGCAGTGCTAAGCTATGTTTTGTGATCTATGAAAGACTCTGGGTGACTCCTCCTCTAATACGGCTGTGCAGAGAAGAAGGTTAAAAACTGAAAGTTTCCTCACTGCAGTTTGGAATTATGTCAAAACCCATGCAGAGTGAGGTTAGTTTTAAGTTATGGTTCAACTTCCTTAGCAGCTCCACTCCCCCCTTTTCATAATCCTTGGCTTCAATTAACAGGAGTAAAAGAAAAATCCCAAATCAACTGGGCAGATTTCCGAAAACTGATTACCACCCTGTTTTCATGCAAAGGTCAATAGTAATCATCTAACTTCCCACCCACATTTCAACTCTTTTCATAGGCAAGATACAACTTCAGCCAGTTCCATACTAAAGGTATACAAACTGCTTTCTTCCAAAGAGAAGCAGCATCCTTAGTCCTCAAGAGACATAATTCCCATTTCAGTATCTCTGATAGTTACAAATCCCTTGTCAGATAAGCTGCTGCTTATCATCTGCAGAACAGGAAGTCGTAACACAGGAACACAGAAAGGTCAAACTGCATTTGCTAAATCGTACCGCTCAGCAAATATTCACTAAGTATACTAAATCTATCTCATGAAGAACTGTAGAGTTATGTAAAACTTTGAAAGAAGGGCAACAGCGATATAATACTCTCGCTTACCTCGGAGTTTGAACCGCCATCATATGCACTAGTAGCCAATCGAGCCAAGTTACATAAATGCTGAAACAAGTTTAATCCAGTCATACTAATGGTTTCGGGCTTTAGCTGAGGCATCTAAATAAAATAAAAGCATGTTTTGCTTCCATCAACATCAGCCTTGTTTTCAAAGAGGAAAGTTAATAGGTTTTGTATGTAAGAAGCTATTTCCCTTCTACCTTTTCTAAAAAAAGATGCTTGTAGGTTTCCATTCCCATGGCATGCTGGTCTTTGCTTCGCACTTGATTTAAGAACCAGTGCAGAGCATCGTCATAGCATTCCGAATCTTCGACTAAACAGTGCCATAGTATGTCTACTTGCTCCAGACTCAACCCTAGAGATTCAAAGCAACATATGACAACATCCTGGTAAAAGACAGCTAATTTATTTCCCCAAAAGTCCTTCCCACAGTAAACACAGCAAGGCAGCTTGATCCCACAAACGCCTGTCTGCTGGTTTGACCTGTATCATTGACAGAATTGAAACAGCACCGTCAGTCTCTCAAATCACACCAACCCGGAAGAGCCCTGACAGCGCTAAAGGGCTACACAGCTCATCGTCTCAAACTTATTAAATGGTATAACTCTAGAACTGGAAGGGAACCCAAGGGTCATCTAGCCCAAGCCCTTGTTATATAGGAATAAAAGCTTAAAAAATCCTGACAGATGGGCCAGCCAACCTTTTTAAAACCTCCAATGAAGGAGCGTCCATCACCTTTTGGGTTAGTCCATTCCACTGTCAAAAAGCTCCTACTGTCAGAAAGTTCTTCCTAATTTTACCCATTAGTTTCGGTCCCACACTCTGGGGCAGCAGAAAGCAAGCTTCCTCCATCTTCTATATTTCAGATATCTGAAGATGGCTACCAGACTCTTAGTATTCATTTTTATTTTAGTTTTAAAGAAAGAAGCCATTTCCTTTCTGTTTCCTCCCCTGTTCGTCTGGCTGATGTAACAATGGTATTTCTATTATACAGCGCCAGCAAATCAACCTCATTGTTTAAAAGAAAAAGTATGGGTACATATATTTAGAACTTACTGAAATGATCTGGTGATCCTAGAGTTGAAAAGACACATGTCAAAAACTGAAGGCGAACTTGAACTTCTGCGCTGTGGCTGTACCTATCATGGAAATTATTTGTTATTTCAGTACATCTTCAGTCATCAACAACTGTTTTGCCATTGTTTAAACCCTTTTTCATAACTGGGGTCAAACCACTCCAAAAAAGAATTGAACATATGTGTGGTACCCACTCTTCCACCATGCAGCATCAAACCTCCAGATATAAACCACGCAAGCCAAAGGCCTTTGTAGCAGACTTCTACAAAAAACAACAAACCCATATCGACACAAGAAATACAAAACAAACAAGGGGACACCCGAATACCCTGGCTAACACACCACCAGCTACATGCCTTCTTAAATAATCCAGTAGTTAGATCAACAGCCACTAGGCCCTTGACCACCTTCAAAAACTTTCTCCTATCAACAACGGGACATGGCAAGGGGCTGATATCCACAATATACAAAACACTGCTCCAAAGCCCCACAACCCCCCTTGGCGCAATCAATAAACAATGGGAAGACGACATAGGCTACAAAATCAACCCTACCCAATGGACTAGAATGTGGTCTAAACCTCCCTTTAAATCCATATCAGCAAAAAGAAAGGAACTCACTCTGAAACTCACTTACAGATGGTACCTAACACCATGGAAATTGGCTCTGATACGCCCAGGAGCTTTACCACCCCACCCCCTCTCTTTTCTTCCCAATTCTATACTGCATATAACACCAATGTCTCACAACAAATACAACTGATCTGTAGAAAACACAACCTGAAGAAAGAGACAATGCATATATGTGCTTTTGTAAACAAGGAAAATATTTAAATTTTTTAAATAAACAAACCCATATGTGTGGTATTTGTGCCTAAGTAAGGTCAATTCATTATGAAGGGTCTACATTGTAAAGGTAAAGGGACCCCTGACCATTAGGTCCAGTCGCAGACGACTCTGGGGTTGCAGCACTCATCTCGCTTTATTGGCTGAGGGAGCCGGCGTACAGCTTCCAGGTCATGTGGCCAGCATGACTAAGCCACTTCTGGTGAACCAGAGCAGTGCACGGAAACGTTGTTTACCTTCCCACCAGAGCAGTACCTATTTATCTACAGTGGTACCTCGGGTTAAGTACTTAATCCGTTCCAGAGGTCCGTACTTAACCTGAAACTGTTCTTAACCTGAAGCACCACTTTAGCTAATGGGGCCTTCTGCTGCCGCCGCACTGCTGGAGCACGATTTCTGTTCTTATCCTGAAGCAAAGCTCTTAACCTGAAGCACTATTTCGGGGTTAGCGGAGTCTGTAAGCTGAAGCGTATGTGACCTGAAGCGTATGTAACCCGAGGTACCACTGTACTTGCACTTTGACATGCTTTCGAACTGATAGGTGGGCAGAAGCTGGGATCGAGCAACAGAAGCTCACCCCGTCGTGGGGGTTCGAACCGCTGACCTTCTGATTAGCAAGCCCTAGGCTCTGTGGTTTAGACCACAGGACCACTCACGTCCACTCTGAGTAAAGCTTAAATCAAATACCACCCAGTTTCAAACATTTTCTTCTACCCCTGCCACGTCATCTACAACATATTCTGGGCGTTCCAATCCCCTAACCCTAACCCTCCAACTAACGGGTGCTTTTTATTTTATTTCACTGAGGGTTTTTACTTAATAGAAATTGGTATCAATTCAGCAGGGCTGGTTCAACCCTTAGGCGGAGTGAGGTGGTGCCCTGCCTGCTCCCCTTCCTCCACCACTGGCATCAGTGCTGATTTTAGCCCAAAATCGGCACTGGCAGTGGTGGGGAATTTCTCCCTAACACAGATCAGACATTCAGACTTTATAAAAGTTCCTCCACAGGTGAAGGAAGTGCTTGTCACCATCACCCCTCAATCACAAGGGTCACCAAACGAGTGACTAGGAGGTTCTAAGCAAGACCTCTGCGGGTGAGATGGCATCTGTACTCTTGGTCAATTTAAGATACAAACTGTGTACAAGCAAATTTAACAGACTCCGCTGCAAACAATTTTTTAAATATAATTTTGTTTAAAGATACGTTCTTGGAACTTTGAAGTGTCAGGCATAGCTCTAATGGCTTTAGCCCAAACGTAGCAGAGTTTTCCTGCACAGCGAAGAAGCTAGTTGAGGTGGAAATGACTTGTCAGCTAGACTCAGAATAACTATTTACAGGATTTATTAAAAGGAAAAAGAAACCAGCAGAGTTTCTGCATACAAAACAAAGCAAAATAAATCCTTTCTTTCTCTCTTTCTCTCTCTTTCTCTCTCTCTCAACCATACACAGCACTTCTTCTCCTAACACACCCACCTAACACAAACTGTGCTAGCATTCCTAGATAACAGAGTTGAGTGCTGGTCGTTAACCAATCAGAGTAAGTAGCTTCTAGGTCAAGCAGACCTTGGCTTTCTTCCAAGAGTAAATTGACACTGCCTTGAGTTAATTGTGTGAAGCCAGAATCTGTAAGTTTTCATGAGAATCAATTAACAGAAACTGAACAACGTATGAAAATATTAATCTACTTATTACTTTTTTAGCTTAGCTCATATGGCTTGGGATAGATAACAACGCTTATTAGGTAAGAAGAAGGGTTCCAAGTAAGAGTGCAACTTGTTCAACAAGGCCAAGGAGTCTTTAGCCTCAACTCAAACTAATATGACAAAACAGTTTTGGAACTACAAAAGCAGGGTGATTTTTTGTTGTTCAAAGTAAAGAATTCCCACTTGGCACTCCTAGAATAGCAGAACTCCAAAGCTAGTGAAACAAAACACTCCCTCTAAAACTAACACTTAACAAACATTAAAATTCCACTCCCACGTCATGTCAGCTCAGCTCAACATGGGCCTACTTTGGAACAGATTTCCCCTCAACCTTTTTCAGCTACCATCAGTCTTATGACAACCATCTCTACACCCACAAGCGCACCCTATAAAGCTGCTCTACATATCCATACATCTTTGCAGCAAAAGATGCTCACCCTTAACCCCTTTGCCACAAACAACCCTCCAACACAGACCCATTTTCACTGAGCGCCCAATGTTCAAAGTGAAAGAAAGCTCAGCAAGCATACATTAATGAAAAGCAAACCATTTCCCCCCCTCTTTTTTGCTGCTTAATATAGTAAGATGGTTATGGGAATGAGATAATAGTCACACACACATGGACTTGATGTACTTTCCTTTAGCCAAATGCCATCTCAAATCAGCTCAAAATAGGCCTTTACAAAAAGGCTTGTTATTCACAAGTGATAAAGGTAAAGGGACCCCTGACCATTAGGTCCAGTTGTGACCGACTCTGGGGTTGCGACGCTCATCTCGCTTTATTGGCTGAGGGAGCTGGTGTACAGCTTCCAGGTCATGTGGCCAGCAAGACTAAGCCGCTTCTGACGAACCAGAGCAGTGCACGGAAACACTGTTTACCTTCCCGCTGGAGCGGCACTTATTTATCTACTTGCACTTTGATGTGCTTTCGAACTGCTAGGTTGGCAGAAGCAGGGACTGAGCAACGGGAGCTCACCCCGTTGCAGGGATTCGAACCACCGACCTTCTGATCGGCAAGTGGGTCAAAGAAAATACTGATGAATATGAATATACATCAATAAATAAGGTGTAGAAAGGAATTTTGTTTGATCAGGAGCAAATTTCAACCATGTGAAGGTGGATTTTAACAAGCTTCAGATAAATGTTAAAAACATCAAAACCATAAACAGACAAGATACACCCCACCACTGCAACACCATACTTACAATGCATGTTTATGACGTCCTTCCCTGACAGCTTGAATGTAGTACACCAAATTATCAAAGAAGAGCTTCATCATATTAAGTTCTTTTTCGGCCCACCTGTTTCAATTTAAGAATCATTTGTCATTTCATATCCATATGTCTTGGGGGGAAATTGCATACAAACAAACGATGCAAACTATCTTTCAAAAAGCTAACTACAGAGCAATCCAACGCTCCTCATAATATTTCTCAACTCAAAGGTGGCTCAGAAATCTGCAACACGCATGACATAGTCACAAATAACTGAAAGGCAACTCATCCATTTGCTATAGCCCAGGATATCAGTGGAAGATTATGCTCAACATAGTTTATTTTGCCTGTCCTCATCAGAGCTTCCTGCTTCTTAGTCCAGTCTGATCTGAACACTTTTAGTATTTAAAAAGGATTAGCAGATTTAATATAAAGGAAGAATGTCCCAGATTGGGGAACGACAAGTCCAGCATCATATCTGGCCATCTTGAGTAACATTCTGGAATTAATTGTATAAATCATAAGCACTCCATATCAAAGAAATAGTAATAAACGTAAGAGAATAATTACATTTGAAATCAGCTTTAATCTTTATTATTATAATTGCTTTGGGACATATTATCATGATCTAGTTTAAAGCAGGAATTGTGAATGAAACTTAGCAGCAGATATTGTGAACCTGCCCCTTTAAATATTTGTCAAATGCAATAAAAATATTTGTACAAACAACTTTTAAGAATGCAACAAATTTAGCCAAGTAGAAACTTGCTCCTATTACTGCAGGCAACATAATGTGCTCCTAGCAAACCATTTATGTCAGCATATAACATATGCTAAGGCCTTAAGCTGCCTTCTGACGTTACCTTCGCGATATGGGGAAGTGCTGTAACATAGTTCTTTCATGTGGTGCAAAAATAACGTCAGAAGACCCAGTTCATGTGGGAGAAATCCATTATACAAGTCTTCTCCATGCAAAGTTATCGAGTTGAGCTTCTATGATTACCTTTCTAATGTGTGAAGGAGCCTCGCAGCACTGACTCCATACTATGAGGATCAGAAGAGCCACTGTCAAACTATGGAGACTAAAGCCAGAAATGGGTAGCCTCTCTTTTTGGGGGGGGCGGAAGAGAATCAAAAGAGACCAAGATTCCATTTAACACCAAACAGGAAGGGATGGCCTTGGGCAAGGAAATGTTAAAACTATAAACTGCCCTGAAATTTCAAGGAAGGGTGGGATTAATAATCTATGCTCTGCATTTGACAAACTAAAGGTAGCTATGGAGGATCCAGTATCAGACCAGTAATCCCTCAATGATCGACCACCCTCTTCTGTACTGACAGGACATGTTGTACTTACATGGTTATCCAATGCGTGTCATAACTGCTTCCAAATTGTTGAAAGGTACCAAATAATTTTGGGAGAAGACGAAGAGAAACTACCACTGATCTGAGGAAATAGATAAATGGTGACTAAGGTATAGAGGAACATCACAGGATAAATGTTCTCCGAGATTTATAGCCCTTAAATTAAAATGTATCACGTAGCCACATTTAGAGAAAAAGATGCCTTTGTATGGGAGGAAAGGAAGAAGTAATCTGTAACTTTGGAACTGCCCTTCTAAATTAATGAAGAACTAACTATGAATGAGGCGTACGTTATTCAGAAGTGCAAGTACAGAGACCTGGTGTGGGAGAAGATTTGAACTGGGAGGGCTCTTTCAATTAGTGACACACCAAAAAGGGTTACTTACTTTCCTTTCCTTTCTATCCCAACCTTTCTTCCTTTTTGCAACCTTTAAAAAGGTAAAGGGACCCCTGACCATTAGGTCCAGTTGTGACCGACTCTGGGGTTGCGGCCCTCATCTAGCATTATTGGCCAAGGGACATAGGCGCCGACTCCATGGGGCCTGAGGGGGCCCGAGCCCCCTCAAAAATTCGTTTGGGGGGGCTCTGCCCCCCCAATAATTTAAGAAAATTATTAGTTATATTATGCTTTGTAAAATCACAAAATTATGTTGGTATTTTTTATTTTCCTTGTTTGACGATAGTTACCTTTTAAAATACATTCAGTAATGAGTTAAAACAAAGCCACTCCCGATCTAGAGAGGGGGTGGGGTTGCGGGCTCTCGATCCATCAACAATCTCGCGGGGCTGGCGTCAGCCCCGCGAGAAGCGGGGATTCCCCCTAGCTCATTAATATTCACCGCCCACGGCGGCAGCCAATCGGCTGCCGCAAAGGGCGGGCCCTCACAGGTTCACTTAAGGTCGGGGCAGCCCGGGGCTCGCCCCTTTTGTTCCCCCAGCAGCAGCGGTTTGGAGGTCTTGGGCCCCCCCAATATTTTTTATAAGTCGGCGCCCCTGCCAAGGGAGCCAGCGTACAGCTTCCGGGTCATGTGGCCAGAATAACTAGCCACTTCTGGCGAACCAGTGCAGCGCACGGAAACACTGTTTACCTTCCCGCTGGAGCGGTACCTATTTATCTACTTGCACTTTGGCGTGCTTTTGAACTGCTAGGTTGGCAGGAGCAGGGACCTAGCAACGGGAGGTCACCCTGTCATGGGGATTGGAACCACCAACCTTCTGACTGGCAAGCCCTAGGCTCTGTGGTTTAGACCACAGCGCCACCCGCATCCCTCAAACCTTTAGCTTACACAGCGCTATTCTTGTTCCCCCTCTCAAAACAGCATCTTCCTTGATGCTGAGTGTTTTGGGGAGATGAGAGAGTAAATCTGTGATTTCTACATTTTGATTTGTAGTTTGTCTTAAGCAAGCTTGTCGGAGACTTATACTCCGTCTGGGACAAGCCTTACAGAACTTATAGAAGTTTAATTTACTTAGGATTTTATTTAATTCTATTTTTGCTTTTCCCCTAATCTCAGTGGATTCCAATGGGAACAAGCAGGCCTCACTGCAGCAAGTCTGAAAGATATGGACCTTTTGGCAGCATTCTCATGGCTTTTGCTCAAGTTAGCTGGACTGGAGCAAGTTGTGAGACAACAGTGCTCATCTGACTACCAGCCTGCCACATTGCTGTTGCTAACTGGGAGGTGGGGCAGAACAAATGCCATGCTCCTGTCAGTGCATTTCCACTGCGCTGACCTCATCCCACCACAGTAAGCAGGCACAGATGTGAAGGATGGATGATCAGGTGAGTACCACCACCTCATGTGGTCCACAATGGAGGGTGGGAGTTAGAACTGCTTTCATATATATTTTCTTCACTTGCAGTTTCTTGTTATAAGCAGTTAATAATGCAAATATATTTATCTGGTAGCTTCACGATACCTGTTTCATCTACCATGCTGTAATCCCCTTTTAATATAACTTAGTAAATTTTAGATCGTGCTTTTGTTGTTTCAAATGAAAGTTTACAATTTTTACCATTTGTTAGTTATTTTAAATCAAGTTTAAATTCACTTTTTTTTTGGTGTGGTTCTGGCTCTTTGGTCACTATCCATATGCTCATAGCAGCAAATTAATACAGACTGAACTGAGAATCCATTTTTCAAATATGATTTCAGATAAAGCAGCTTTTAGAGATTTGACGGACAAAGAAACGGATCGGTAGTAAGACACTGATGCGCCACTCAAGCTCATTTACCTGTTATTTGCTAAATTTTCTAGGCAGCCTTCAATGAACCTCATTCGAATCTGTCTATCAGTAAACCAACATACTAAGGAACACAGAAGCTTCTCTGCTTCATTTATTAAACCTTCAGATAGATGAATCTAGAGCAAGTAAGAGAAAAGTTATTGACAATTATTATTACATTTTCTCTGTCAAATATTCTTGTGTGATATTTAACTTACTGCATCTTCATCCTGGACCAGATCCCACAAAAGGGTATTTCCCTTCTTACAAACATTATCCAAGTTAATATCTGTCACTGCGTTGCTGTTGTACTGGTGTTTATGAACTGCTGGCCCTGAGCAAAAGACAGGTGTTGTTAAAAATATGGAATGTGTATCCTGATTTGAATGGACTTTGTCCATCAACAGCAGTTAATAACGGCTAAAGACACAAACCTACAAATGGTTGGAACAAATACACTTGGGAAAACTAAGCCAGGGGAGGATACAGGGAGACCCAATACAAACACATGCAAAGTCAGAACTATTTATTAGAATACAGTGAGGAAGCAGAAGATTTCTCAACCCTTTAAAATAAAGGCCTTTCGTCATGTATTACCATCCACTATGGTGTGAAAGCCATACGAAACTTAGCATTCAAACTCAAATTTTCATTGAAAAGTATTACAATTGCAAATGTCTGTGTTTGCTTGTAAAGTTATTTAATTAGGATGTGAAACTGCTTCACAAGTAAAAACCTGTTGCAAAAAAAGAGAGCTATTATGATAATGCAATTAAAGACAACTGTCCCAATTCAGGGTCTGTATTTACAGTACTGAGATAAACAAAGAATTGTGTTTGCTGTCTCCCTGTTCACTTCAATAAAGGGAACATTTCTGCACGTACGTCCCTGTGTGCTCTTCAATGAGGCATCTTGGAATTAAATGTTGCTGCAGGTCAGTGGTACAGAATCTGTTTTGTATTCGGAAGATCTCACATTCAATTCCTGGAACCTCCACTTGGAGAGGATCCTGCCTGAAACCCTGAACTAGATGGACCAATGAATCTTCCTATGTGCACACAAGACCCAGTGTCCCCATGCCTGTAATCCAGCCCACAATTGCTTGTCTATATCCGTGGGACATCACAAGTGTACCCGTAGGTTGAATGCAGCATCCATCATAAATATAGACCTTCTGCAAGATGCAGGACTTACACATGACAGAACACATCTATTTAGCTCAGGATCAGATATCATGTCTACAGCAAATTGGAAGGAAGCGGCACAGGAATCTTTTTACTTGATACAGCCTTGACCTTGAAGGGCAGGTTCTTAATCTTTTTCTATGGGTCTCAACCAGAATAAGCAAACTCCTGCAGACCTCTTAACTCAGACAAAGAAATTCAAACTCAAACACAGAAAAACATCTGACTGATTCTGAGGCCTTAAGCCTGATCCTACGCCCAACCTTTGATATCAGCTGCCCCCAAGGATTTTGTGCCACAAAAGCTGCAGTGGTGCCGTTTTCTAAGCAGGTAATTCAGTTACGCCTATTTTCTTTTACCAAATCTTAATTGTTCTCATGCTACACTCTTGCTCTTGTAATGCACAGCCCTTGAGCTGTCGCGTTAAAAAGGGATCACCTGCCTTTTCCTTTCTAAAAGGTTCTAGAAATGAAATTCCCTTCTATAAGGGTGCTGCTGAAACAAAATAAATGAGTCAGGAAGAATCCACAGAACATCACTGACTGGGGACAATAAGACAGTTTGTGAATGTAGCCAAATTACTCCATAAGCAGAAGGCCAAGGATCAGCCAATCTTCCTGCAGGCCCAATGCTGTATTATCTGCCTTTATAAAGCAATCTAGCAACTCACATTCTCTTTACACTTCTCTCCATTATTCTACTCCTAGGTATGTTGATGACAGCAATAATGGCCAAGGCAAGCTGCCTTTCTTCACTTGCTCTCTCTTTTACCCTCCAGAGATTAATTTTGATATAAATGCTATTTAAGCATCCAGGGGAACGGATCACCAAATTGCCACTTTTTAGTGCTCCTGAGGCCTGGACACACGCCAATGGAACAAGCGAAAGCTTTCCCCAACATGCAGAAGAGGCTTTACCAGTCGAAGATTCTGTACATTAGGCTGTTTTTAAAGGAGCAGGGTCAGAAAAAGAGATTGAGAACCTAGACCTCTAGTATCAGCCTTCCTCAACCTAGTGCCCTCTCTATGTTTTGGACCACAATTCCTATCAGCCCCATCCAACAGGGCCCATAATAGGGCACGAAGGTGAGAGCTGTATTTGCTCATGATTTGATTTAAATAAATAGAAAGGTCACTAACTCCTATCAGCTTATCTCTACCACAGGCATGGTACTTGGGTTCTGCTTTGCTTCCTTTTAAGTAGCTAGACCACTGAAACAAAATGTGACTGCTCTTTCCTTTGCTACATCTTACCTTGGCTGAGATGCTCATGATAAATGGAAGCAAGATTAGGAAGGTGCTGCTGAAGGTGAGATGTCAGTTCAGCATGCGAGTTAATCTGTACCAGTTCTTCTTCGCAACCAGATTCCTCACCATCAAAATCTGCCATATTTTTTTCCGATTTTGCACTGACTTGGGAACTGCTACAACTGACATCATCAGCACTTAACATGTCATCGACCATGTGTCTGTAAGATACAGGCAAGAATAAGCCAGTTTATTGCTTTCAGTCCATGAAGACCCAGTAGACTACGGAAAAGCAGCACTTGCATGTATGCAAAGAGAAAATATCATCATTGAATATAATTCTGAATATACCCCCCTTCACCTTACGGTTTAAACAATAAAAACAATTTAATAAGTATGCAGTTACAAAAAGTGCTACCACAAAAAATAGGGTGGTTCCTGAAAATAAACATCTCAGGTGAACAGCATTCAGAGAAAACAATATAATGAAGTTGCCAAGCAAACCTCTGTGAGGAGTTACACAACTTATGGGCTGCCACAGAGAATGCCTTATTGCAGGCTCCACCACCCTGAGCTTCTGAAGGCAGTGAAATTACTAAGAAGGCGCTCTGATTATCTTAACAGCCAAGAGGGTATGTAGGGTAGGAGCCGGTCTTAATATTAAAATGTATCTGCTCAGCTTTAGTTACATTCTTTTAAATGGTTGGTAACTAGGACTGCGTGCATTCTGCTTGACTGTACACGAATGGCAGAATGCTTTAGCTAGTGCAGCCTGGTCAAAATTTGGGGGAAAGGTGGGAGAGTTCTTAACTGGACTTGGTGCAATTGGTCAGGGAAACTTCAGGCCCCAATTCAGCTCCTTGTACCTCTTTCCAAGATAACTAAACGCAGCAAAGATGATGCAAGGAAAGCAATAGGCATGCAAATGTGATTATGTTCCAGAATGTGTGTGTGTGTGTGTGTGTGTGTGTGTGTGTGTGTGTGTAAGTAACTTACCCTTCATGATGGTGGTGATGATGGTGGTGGTGGTGCTGGTGGTGGTGGTGCTGTGGCCCAATAAACTGCCGGCAGTTAAATAACTCATTTCCGATGGCTTCCCCAAGGAAGTCCCCGGTATGCGTTATACAAGAATCTTGAGAGCCTTGGGATATATGAGTTGTGCCGATTTCCCCGGCCGTGTCATGCTCTGGGTCCTCCCCGTGTGAACAGGGATCAAGCATTCGAATTCTATTATCCACCGCGGGCACTGAGTCAGTATTAAAAACATGGTCATTTCCAGTTCCGTTGCTGACACCACCCCTTTCTGCTGCTCCCTGGGAGTCTCCCAAGCAAATGCCTGATTGGGATTCCATTTTCCGGCTCCGCAGCTCTGCATTCCGGCCATTTTTCTGGGAGCTGTGACCTCTGTCCTCCTCCTCCTCCTCTTCATCTTCCTTCAGAGCTTCGATGTCGGCAATGTCTTCCGACTGCACCTCGCTGCCTGGGCTCCCTGCAGATTGACTCGCGTGGCTGGAGTTGGCTTCGTTGCTGGATCCATCGCTGTGCCCGCTACTGCTACCTGGCCCACTGCTGCCATCTTCGCCACTGTTTGCCGTTTCATCAGAACTCCCCTGCATCGACTCCTTTAATTTTTTTTTTTTTTAAGGATACAAAATCACCAAGCATTTATTTTCTAAAATTACTGTTCTGCACCTCCAATGTCAACAGGTATTCCCAGGGTGGGGAACAACAACCCATTATGCTGAGCAGGGGACAGAGGAGGTCTGATAGCCATCTTCAAACATTTCAAGGGCTGTCACATAGGAGATGGAGCAAGTTTGTTTTTTCCCTGCTCTGGAAGGTAGGACTTGAACCAATGGCTTCAAACTCCAAGATAGGAGATTTTTGACTCAACATCAAGAAGAACTCTCTAGAACAGTGTTTCCCAACCTTGGGCCTCCAGATGTTTTTGGCCTACAACTCCCATCATCCCTAGCTAGCAAGACCAGTGGTCAGGGATGATGGGAATTGTAGTTCAAAAACAGCTGGAGGCCCAAGGTTGGGAAACACTGCTCTAGATGATAAAAGCTGTCTGACAATGGAAAAGAGTCCCTCAGAAGGTGAGTTACCTGCATTGTAGGGGGTTGGACTAAATGACCCTAGGGGATAATCTGGTCAGAGGGGACATGATGGCAAACAGGGAGAACCACCATGGTACTTCTTTTCTAAAAGAAGGGTGGAATATTATTATTATTAACAACAACCACAACCACCTTTCATACTGACAGATTCTTTGATAACTATCAGAGAAAAACAGTTATTTCTTTTACCTCTGTATCTGAAAGCCGCTGCTGGACATGTTTATTTCTGCTGATCAGCTGCTCCTCCATTTCAATATCACTCCCTCCACTCTGGTGCGTATCACTGTTGTCACTGCTTTGAGGACTTGCTGCAGGTGACCCTATTGTGGAAAGAGCTTTTCAAGTTACTCCATGTAATGGAAAAGCAAATGCTTTAAATCAAGTGTTTCCCAATCAGGAATCCACGTAACCCACTGAGAGGATCTGTGGCACCATTCACGTAACAAAAATTACCAGAGAGAACAGGGAGTTGACTTTTGAAAAACACGGGGTCTACAGTTCTTAGCTAATTGGGATCATTGCTTTAAAGAATTTTAACACAGGATTGAGATGCTTGCTCAAACTCTCCTGTCAACACCAAAATAAATTACAATAAGGGGGTTCTGCTGCTGTTCTTGCTTTGCCTTTCTACACCCAACTTTATTCGCCTGACTTGGCTGAAGCCACGTCTGACACCGAGTTAACTGTCAACTCACTGCTGCGAAATGACTATGAACTCTTGAGATGGGAGAACAAAAAATATTCTAAATCCTCACAATTATCATCAGTTATTTTTTTATTGATTTATTGCAATTTTATCTCACTTTTTCTCCAAGGAGCTTAACGTAATATCTTTTTCAGTTGATGGGGGAAGCAATATTCAGTGAACTCTCCCACAGCCCACCCTCCGGTCTCATAAATCTGCAATGGATGGTTCCCCCAACCCTCCAGGGCAGATGGGGGGGCACAGTTGGCGACAGGGAATCATTGCAAAAGTGCTTCCATCTCTGTTATGTAGACAGAAGTTTTACCATCAGATGAGCGATACCATTGGAATCAACCCAAAGTGAGTGAATGTGTATAATTCAGATTGCCATCTGCCACAAAGTTTAACTTTCTTTCAGCCTGTGCCAAATAAAACATCTATTAACTACCTTTCTGCAAGGTGCTTTACAATTAAAAATATTAGAATCAAACAAACACTATAAAACATTCTCAAGCCATTTCAGCTGATAGCACTGAACATGGGGCTGCTGACATCTGAAGAAAACAGGAGGTGATACAAAGCTCCCTGATCTAGAGAATAATCATGACTCCCAAATTGTATTTGATTTCAAAGTGCCTTTCTGCAATAACTTACATGGTGAAGGAGCAGCTCTTCGGAGCTCTTCTTCCTCTGAAGAGGAGACAAAAAGGGGAAGAACATTCCAAGTTATGAATGAGTTAACATTCCAAGTTATTGTGAGTTAACATCATACAATATACAGTCTATAACCGGTGTGGCTAACCCGTGAGCCTCAGGAAGTTGTAGGACTCCAACTCCCACAATCTCAAGAGTGAATGGAATTGTAGTCCAACAATATCTGCAGTGAACACAGATTAGTCATCCCTGGTCTATACTAATATAGAAACCCACCCAGATGGGCGGGGTATAAATAATAAAATTATTATTATATAGGTAGTGACTGAAATACCTACTTGTTCTATACAGTATGTTCCTATTGTTATTTGGGGTTATTTATGAGCCTTTTGAAATAATATCATGATGTTTATTAACTTTCGCTAAAATCAATACAGCCCCTTTCATTAGAAGGAACTGGGCTTTCCTACTTTACACAACTGATATCACAGAAATTGGGGAAAGCCATCTTCCTAAATCACTCAAAACAAGAAACTATGGTTTCCTGCTTCGGAACAAGCCAGGGTATTAAAACTATGGCTCAAAGCTGGTTTATCAACCTGGATCGTTCCAAGGTTGCTAACCTTAGCTTGATAGTTCAGGCTAAGTAAGAAAACACAGTATAGTGAATCAGAGGCTTTAAGAAACCAACAAGCAGGATGTAGGTGAGATAGTACTCTTCGCATTTGTGCTCCAAAGCAACTGGTACTGAGGCATTCAATACTGGAAGGTAGTACAAAGCCATCCTGAATAGTCATTATAATTTTGATCACTGTAGCCTTTTCAATTTGATATACAGTGGTACCTCGGGTTACAGACGCTTCAGGTTACATACACTTCAGGTTACAGACTCTGCTAACCCAGAAATAGTACCTCAGGTTAAGAACTTTGCATCAGGATGAGAACAGAAATCACGCAGCAGCAGCAGGTGGCCCCATTAGAAAGTGGTGCTTCAGGTTAAGAACAGTTTCAGGTTAAGTATGGACCTCCAGAACAAATTAAGTACGTAACCAGAGGTACCACTGTAATTGTTACAATTATATTTTACCCGGAAAAAAGAACACTCTGCTTCAACTGTCACTTTACCTGGAACTGAAGAAGGTGACAGGACACTATGTCCCAATCCATAGGCGAAAGGAATAAGAGGTACCACCTGTCTATGCAAGCAAGTGCACTAGCAAAGGAAGATCAGCCTGGCCTGAAGTGGATACAAACGCCTGCTTACAGCTTACCAATTCCTTCTGGCCTTGAAGAAATGAGCATCCTCATCTACTACTATCTCCCTCCACGCCCCATCCCTTGTGTGTCTTGTCTTTTTAGTTTGTAATCCCTGAAGGCAAGGCCTATTGGTATGAGCCACTTTGGGAGACAACAATTTTCTGAAAAGTGGGATAAAAAATATATAGGGCAATATCCATCATTAGTCATACTCAGAATAGGCCCACCAAAACCAACAAATTTAAATCCATTGATTTCAGCAGGTCTGTTTTGAGTATGACTTAGTTGGACATCACCCAATTACTAACTGCACCTGTTTCTATAAGGAAAGAGGCTAACTGTAGGGAAAAAATTCATTGCCTATAAAGAAGAAAAAAAACATAATTAATATGCTTCTTGGATGCCTTTCAAGTGAGTATGTATAAGGCATGAGCGGGGGGGGGGGGGGAATTACATATAAAAATACCTAAATAAATTGTCTTCAAAATCAAAAACAAAACCATTAGCAATCTCTTTGTAATAAGATCAGGAGTAAGATTTCAAGTTGGTAACAATACATTAAACCAAAGAAGAAATAAACACTCACCTTTCTTATTACCCATTGGTAGGTTTGTACTGAGTAATGATGCAAATGAGCTCTGTTTTGATAGCTGAGCCTTAGCTGCTAGTGCATTATTCCACAGTGCTTTAATGAGCATGGATGCCAAATACAAGGTCTGTAAATCAAAGCAGAAACTGTACTCCCAACAGAAAACAGAACTTGTTTCTCATTATATTCAATACATGACAAAAAAGATACTTCGCAAACAAAATGGAGCTCTATATCAAACTATGTTTTATTTTGTACTATAACTGGAAAATCCAAACTCTTATACTGTAATAGGGCTAAAAGTAGTCTTCTCTAACAAGAAGCATGGTGGGGGAGAAGAATAATGGAATTGTACAGCTGGAAGTGACACCAAAGGTCATCCAGACCAACCTCTTGCAATGCAGAATCAAAGAATATAAACCATAGTCCATATAAGAAACAAAATACTAGGGCTTTCATCTTGTAACAGCATTCATGTGTAGATTTTTTTCCACTTCAACAGGACACATGCAAGAGAACTTCCTAGTGAACCAAGGCAGAAAAGAGACTCCTTCAAAATGCTTTGTTTTTACCTGTTCAGTATGTGCACTTGGATGGAGTGTTGAAACTAAATTAAGAAGATGCCTAAGTGGAACAGGATCCAAATTCTTGATCAAGGAGGGAAACAAATCGTGTATATAGCGACTACAATGCTTCAACTTCAAAAAGAAACACAAAGAGAAGAGATAAATTCAGAGAAACTGAAACACATTTTTGTAGAATCCCCCCCCCCCCAGATTTCATTATTGTGGCAATTTCCCTCTTATAAAATGTTCTGCGTATGAAAGGTAGTAAAGATAAAACTAGTGTCGTAGTAACAAAAAGGGTGTAAAATGGTAGCTGGATATGCATCTAAGAATTCAGCGTAACTTCAACGCTTTTTCGTGTGTCTTTAATCAAAGGGAACAAAGTCTAAACCAAGATAATTTAGCATTAGGATAAAAAGAGTGATGAAAATCTGTCTGGACCTTTATATTTCCATAGTATAGGGGGAGAAAGCAGGATATCACTTTTACAAGGAACTGTTAGTATTTGGACATTACACTTGTCTGCACAATTGTTGCGTAAAGAAGACAAAATCCTTAAATTAAAGGAATATAAAACTGGTGTGATAGCATGCTGGCCACACTGCCGGCTAAGTAACCATGAGTTATTTTTTTAAAAAAATGGCACCAAGACAGCTGCCCAGGAAGGTAGAGAATCAGAAAGGAGCATTTGAAAATGTTTAGGCCCACCAACTCTGCCGCCTAAGCAGTTTGCTTTGTATGGCACAGCTCTATAAAAAAGTAAGAATAGTTCTGTTCTTTTTAGATAGTTATTTAAGAACAAAATTTAAGCTCCATGAACTTTAGCCAACACATTAGTGGCCTTGTTTCTTGCTTAAGTCTAGACATACCTGTGCTGCAGCCCAAATGCAATCTATGTGCTGTGTACTAAGCCGGCCTTCAGCAGCGAGAAAATTAAGAATCACTTGGCACTGCTTAATGATCTGGAGGGGAAACAAGGGGAAAACATATAAAACATTAAAAACATAGCCTCATGGTTAACAAAGAAAATCATACTTCACTTTAAACCTACCTCAATATGCAAATTTGGTCCAAAAATATGTTCTACCACATTGTTGTTGATCAGCCAGTCTGCAAGCTCTTTAGCAATGGACCTAAATAAAATGGGGAAACCATAAGCAAGGGACTTCATGCGCTCGTATTATGCTCAGTCTCCTAAATAAAAGGCCATTGTTCTTTCCTTACAGATTTACAACCAAGGATTACTTTCCAAATTCAAGGAATTTTTCTGAACAAAGTGGAAATGGCTGGCATGCGTATAGCTACAAATTCACTTAAACTAAACCTGTGGCAGAAGATAAATAAGGAAAAAAACACGCTGTTTCATTAGAAATGCCTTTCTGGAGGCCAGTGCAAATTAAATAATTAATCCACTGAAATGAAGTAATTTTATTTCTAAGCAAACATGCTCTCCATCAGGCTATTAGCCAATTACTTTTGTGCTTTAATTAATGCCCTCTACATGCGGCTGCTCTGAAGAAACTTCAGAAACTTCATATGGCCCAAAGAGCTGCAACCAGACTGTTGACCAGGGCTGGTTATCATACTGGAACTATACAACTCCCTTGGCTAGAACAGCTCTGCTGGCCTCTTTGGCTCAGTTGCAGGCTATCTGAAAGATCATTATTTTCTCATAGGAACCTGCCCTGGCACTGAGATCTCTGGGGAGTCCCTGATCTCAGGCCCAGCACCCTTAAAGGAATGCTTGATGGGGACATAGGAGAGGGACTTCTCGATGGCTGCTTTAAGACTTTGGAACTCTCTTCTTAGAGATGTTAGACTGGCTCCCTCCTTGTTGTCCTTCTGCTGGCAGGCAAATACCTTTTTATTCCAAAGGCCTTTAGAAACTGATCGGAAAGGACTAATACTGGGATGTTTTTGTTGTTATCTGTATTTTTAATAGATCTTTTAAATATGTTTTGATTCTATTAGTGTTTAATTACTTTTTAACTATTATCTTTTCTCTGTTTTAAGCTTTTTATCTGTGTTTTTGTAAGCTGCCTTGAGCCCTGGTGTGGGAAAAAGGCTAGATATAAATATTATTATTATTAAATGCTACTGAATTCTGCAAGTCATAAACTACAAAAGATAATGGAAATCTGCTAACCCTGTGCTTCTCTTGCATTTATTAATGTTACCATCGTTCTGACATTTATTATCTTTTTTTTTTACATCAACTTTCCCATCTATTTCCAAAAGATAAGTGTATAAGCAAAACAATTTTTCTGCTATACTCCAATTATTGTATGTGTCTCCAATACAGGCCCCTAACTCTGATTCTCTTTCTATAGGGGACAGGTAGGCACAATATTTATCTTTTTATCACTATTAGGTCAATTGTTGGTTGATTCTCAATGAATCACCAGTTTCCTTTATCTCCCCTGGATAGGGCAAACTAGGACCTCCAGCAGCTACTCTCCATGCTACAACCATTTGCCCACAATGTGCAAGCACCAAGGAAATTTTTCTGGATGTCATGAGAGAGTCTTCTCGTTCTATGCCAAGAATAGCAATGAGAGTTAAACTTAGACTTGTGCTGCTATTTTTGATTTATCATTATCTTTCCTCTACTACTGCGACATTTCACAAAACCAGAAGGGGATAGGCATTCAAGTGGATTTCTCACACATTACTGTGAGACATTGTGTGTTATCTGGGATTAGCTGTCGGCTCTCATCCTAACCTCTGGCGGGCATTTGTTTATTTCACAAAAGCAACAAACCAAAACACAAGGCTGGCAGCTAGAATGGCAACATTTTTCAAAAATGCTAATTTAAGTGGTGGGTGGTGCCCAGCCACTAGAAAGCCAGAAACTCTTTTCCTATGAATTTGCAGCTATGCTCGCAGTGAAAACGTTGGACAGCATCTGCCACATCGCCCAGTCCCACCCAGTGCCTACAGTTTGGATGCAACGTGGATATCTGGGCTTCTGACACGTCACAAATTGACATGGGGAGGTGTAGAAGTGAATGTCCAGTGGTCAGAACGCATGTATTTAAATGAAAGGTACTCAAAAAAACTCACGTTTCTGTGTCTGAAACCAATGATTCATTATTACACACATCGTTGAAGGTGTGAAGTTGATTCTAAAGTTGGAATAATAAGGGAGAAGAAATAAAGTTTAGCTTTATAAACTCAAAAAGGATTTCATTCGTTTAACTGAAGCACCAATAAAAACTGACTTAATCAGATCTGGATCTTATTTTCCACAAGAGATCCCTAAACTGATGTAAAACCCTTAAATAATGACTCGAGATCCTACTTAAGATGACCCTGGCAAAATGAAGGGTCAATTTTAGTTACATTTGTCAAAAGCTGCCAATGAGAAACAGGCAAATGCTTTGTCATAACTGAAGTTGCAGTGGGAGATGCTCAGGTGGCTATCAACTTCCAAATTAAGAAAGGATTGTACCTCTCCTGGGATACAAGCAAGGACTCTGTCATCCTGCAAAACCTCAACTACTTGAATTGGGAGTTTGGAGTGGGAGTAAGAGCAGGGTCCCATTTCAAAAAATCTTCCCTTGATTCAGCTACAATCTCTACTGGCCTGATGAAGAACTCTGAGAAACTTGAAAGCTTGCAAACATTATTAGTCAGACTAATTCAGTGTTGCCTACACTGACTTGCAGTAGCTCCCCATGCTTTCAGGTCAGGGTCTTTCCCAGCCGTCCTAGAGATTGCCAGGGACCAAACCTCTACCACTGATGCTGGGGAAACCCAGTCAGATAGGCAGAGTATAAATTATTATCCTTATTATTATTATTATTATTACGCTCAACCGCTGAGCTATGACCCTTCCCTACCACTGAGCAAGGTGCTTCTCATGAAGACCATTTCCTCCTAATGGAATTCATAGTTCCCTCCACTTATTAAGGAGAGTATGGAATCATCACTGAAGGTTATAAGGATGCCTCAAAAACAGGCTGTCTTCCTAGAAAGCACATGTCAACAAAGCCAGTTCAGCTCTATTTTACATGAGTGTTCATAGTACTGCAGCTGTGTTCTGTTACAAACAGCAATCAAAAGCCCTCGGACATACAGAATAAACCATGTGTTCTCTCAAAGAAATTACAGCAGACCACATGGCCATTTCATTCACGTTACTCACTGAACAGCCTTGTTTGGCATCTGTTCCTTCTTTCCTCCCCACCTCCTCCCTCAAGCAAGAGTACACAAGGTGCAGTGCTTCCTAGGAAGGAACAAGACTTTTTAATCCTCTCTTTCACCATCCACGATGTCACTCTTCGCTGCTCTTTCCACCCCTTTTTAAAACTTGATTGGCCCTGAGCAAAGGAAAAAAATGAGCACAGCCAGATTTTACATCCACCTCCTCCCTCATCAATTTTTTGGGTGATGCCTGGACGACAGATTTAATTACGTGACCAAAGGACCATGACTTTGTTTTTGAAGACACATTAACTGGCCCATCGTAATGGAAAACAAACATTCAAAATGTGATTATTTGCCTCGTATCCTGTAGCGTGAATACAATGGAGAATGATCTGGAAACTGCAAAGTGTTTTTCTTTTTTAAAAAATGGTTCTGATATTAATTTGTCTGAAATGACCTCCTGGAATTTGCAATGTACCAACTGAGAGGAATCAGATACAGAGCCAACTGCTTACGGACAGTGAATGTTTTAGCTTACTGTAATAACGTTCCACCTGTGGCCTCGTAAGCTTCAGAAATATGAACATTTTTGAAGTTTGATGCCAGCCTTCAAATATTCCCTATTTAATTTCAGAACCACATTCTTTGAATTTTTTGCTCTTGACCTAGTTTTCAAATGGAAGAATTCACCATACAACAAGGATGGCGTTCTGTGAACAAACATTATTACACGGAGAGTTCCTGTGGCATTTAGAAAAAGCTACTGTATAAAACATGCGCCCACAGCTGACCTTGCTAAAGGCAACGTGGGTTACAAATGCTGATCTCCGTTTCCATACATAGTCTGGAAAAATATATCAAATTATTATGTTCCAAAATAGTAATTCTGGACATCTAGGTAGTAGTCTGGAAATAAGGGAGTGCATCCAAATTCAATGCCTCTCCAGGTGAAAGACAAGAGTGCTCTAATTTGCCACCTGATCTGCTTCTGTACTGGCTGTCCAATATTTGCTAGTGTCTATTTATGGCACCATCTGCTTTGAGCATTTTGGCATCTCCCAAATTGTTGGAAAAAATGATTGGATCCTTACAGGAAGCTAAACCTGTAACGGCCGCTTGTAAATGCTTAATGGATCTTTATAAGATAGACGTTAAGGAACTCAGACGTATCAAATAGGGAATTAGAATGTTATTATACAGCCTAAACAGTGGGAATTTGCTTTACAATCTGTAATGAAATATTTAGACTTGAAATTTATTCAGCAAAAATTAATATTTCAAGTATATTGTACAATGTTTGTATAGGAAGGCACTGTCCAACACAGATAGATGCTGGAAGTGTTACAATACAAACAGATACATTGAGGGATATGACATGGGATTCTCCAGTGATATACTCTTTTTTGCCTGAAGCTGTTATCCACATCAGTTTGTATTGGTAAAATCATTTACAGGTGCTCATGTATTTTAAAATTATATTCCTGTAATATGGGGATTAACGGCAGGATAAGCAAGTGGATGTTGTGAGCCCTTATGGTTATACTTATACTTTGAGCCTAAAAAGATAAATACCTTCTATTACCAAATGGTCTGAGGCTACACAGCCCTGGCTGCATTTGCATATATTTCATACAAATGCCAATTTTGTGTGGATACCTATTTGAACATTTGGAGGGCTTATATTAACTTATTTGTGAAACTTAAGATGCATGTGTCTAGGATATCTCAGCTGGTAGAGCATAACACTCTTATTTTAAAGTCATGGGTTCAAGTCTCATGCTAGGCAAAAAGATTCCTGCATTGCAGGGGGTTGGACTAGATGACCCTCGTAGCCCTTTCACCCCTTCCAACTTTACAATTCCATGCATTGCTACTTTATCTGTAATGTGAACTGATTATGTTTTTTTTCCTGTTTTTCTTTTCTGTTACAATTAGTATTATCCTTATATTATTTCCTTTTAAAAAAAATTCCTTTACTTTACCTTAATTTCTTATTTGCAAATTTAACAACAACAAAAGTTAAAAAGAAAAGCAAGTAAAAAATTGTGCAGGCTAGTAACTTCAAGGAGCTTTGTCAACAAGACCGCTGTAAGCACAATGTCAGTGATGAATGAATCTGATATTAGAGACATTTTGCTCTAGTGCAGGCTTCCTCAACCTCGGCCCTCCAGATGTTTTGAGACTACAATTCCCAGCATTCCTTACCACTGGTCCTGCTAGCTAGGGATCATGGGAGTTGTAGGCCAAAAAGACCTGGAAGGCTGAGGTTGAGGAAGCCTGCCC
This sequence comes from Podarcis gaigeae, assembly GCF_964106915.1. Taxonomy (NCBI): domain Eukaryota; kingdom Metazoa; phylum Chordata; class Lepidosauria; order Squamata; family Lacertidae; genus Podarcis; species Podarcis gaigeae. The sequence goes on from NC_139680.1 coordinate 114,300,011, forward strand.
TAGTGCACACTATACTCTGTATGACTTTAAATGCTTTTGCTTATGGTCTGCTTGAACTAATGCAATGCAATGCAGGGCTGACTGTGCTACTGCAGTTTCTTCCCTGTGAAGACATGTCATAAACCACTGTGCCAGTTGTGACAGCCTGACATACTCTGGCCATCCATGAGTTTTGTCAAAGAAGTTGAAAAAGACATTGCTCCTCTACGACACAGTTAAAAATAAACAGAGCTGTTTTGAAATGCAGTAAGTCAAGCCGCACATCTGAATTTCTGCTGTGCTCGCAAAATGCAACCATATCAAGATTCTTAGCATTTGATAGCCTAGCTTCACAAATTATAAACCTGACACGCAATCCCCCAAGAGACACCTTCTGTGTTAAGTCCCACTTTCATTCACTTTATTTGGGCGTGCTCAAGGTGTGCTTGGATGCAGCGTAGAACTGTGAACGTTACACACCAGCAAAATAATTTCTTTTTCTGCAATGGAACACTCTCCCCACCACCACCTCTTCCCTATGTGTGCTCCACTACATCTGTTCTGGGTTTCCCCGCAACCTTCCAGAACAGCTCATGGTGCATAGAAGGGAAGGAGGGGGAAAATCAGGTTGTGCTAGTACTAATCCTTGCACTAGCACTAATCCTTGCACTAACATGACTATGAAGTTGTGTATCACCCAATGTCTGCGGTACTCTACCTCCGCCCCCACTCCCAACAGCAGGTATCATTTTTTTTAACTGCTTACAAGGGCCTTGAATGTTACAAAGTTAGGCTTGGTCTACACTTGTTGCAAACAAGGTGCTAAGAAGCCTTAGGTGGTAAAGCCATTCATTCTATAGGATTTCAGACTACAGGTAGTGAAACCAATTTTAAGTGTTTCTCCATGTAAAAACGTCCTAGAATGACTCATTTCCTATTATGCTAGCTTTCTACTTGCAGGAAGTTATTCATATAGAGAACGTATTACCCCACTCCCATCTAGCACTGCTGCATCTATAGACTAAGCTTTGACTATTACACATTAGTTTATAACTGTTCAAGTACAAATGAAAACAATTCTGTATATGTCTTTTAGTTAGTTTAAAAAGTCTTACTGTTATCTGGCTGAGGCCGGCCAATCTCATGGTTAAGGTTGGTGACATAAAGTACTTAAATGCAAGATCAAGACTCTCTTTATCAAAACACAAGGCAGTATCCAGTGGCTCTTTCACTGTGCTCCACATTAAATCTGCCATGTTACGAGCTGCACTCTGTCTTAATTCCTGGTCCGACAGTTTACATAAATACCTAAACAAAAAGGTAGGGTGGGGGGGGGTGCAAGAAAGTTCAAATTAGTACCGGCAAATCAGTTTAATTTTAACATATTTTTAAAAGCCATATGCACTTCTGGAAGCTTTCAGGACTGCGGTCAAAAGGGCTGGCCTCAGAACAAAGTTATAACTGCTTAATTACACTTGGGACAACAAAGGTGTTTGGCACAAATGTATTTCCAGGCATATGGAAATCAAGGCATCCCTGCGGTTTTAAAATAATAATAATAATAATAATAATAATAATAATAATAATAATAATAATAATTTTTATTTATACCCCGCCCTCCCCAGCCAAGGCCAGGCTCAGAGTGGCTTACAAGCAATAATAAAAACAAATTGAATGATTACAACTTAAAAACAAAATTAAAATACAACATTAAAATATGGAAACATTAAAATATTAAAATGTAGCCTCATCGCAGGAGGAGAAGGAAAGGAAAAAAAGGAAGAAAGGGAGGGAGAGAGGGAATCAAATTGGCTCCAAGCCAAAGGCCAGGCGGAACAACTCTGTCTTACAGGCCCTGCGGAAAGAAATCAGATCCTGCAGGGCCCTGGTCTCATGAGGCAGAGCGTTCCACCAGGCCGGAGCCAGAGTTGAAAAGGCCCTGGCTCTGGTTGAAGCCAAACTAACTTCCTTAGGGCCCGGGACCACTAGGGTGTTGCTATTTATGGACCTTGAGGCTCTCCGTGGGGCATACCAGGAGAGGCGGTCCCGGAGGTACGAGGGTCCTAGGCCGTGAAGGGCTTTAAAGGTCAAAAGCAGCACCTTAAATTTGACCCTGTACTCCACCGGGAGCCAGTGCAGTTTGAAAAGCACTGGGTGAATATGCTCCTGTGGCAGAGACCCCGTGAGGAGCCTCGCTGCAGCATTCTGCACCCTCTGGAGTTTCTGGGTCAGCTTCAAGGGCAGCCCCGCATAGAGCGAATTACAGTAGTCAAGCCTGGAGATGACCGTCACATGGATCACTGTGGCCAGTTCATCCAATAGCAGGCTAGCTTATGGTATAAAGGCAAGTTTGGTTACCATTTATTCCCTGAACCACGATGCTAGAGATAGCCAACATAGTCTCCTTCAGATGTTGGACTACAACTCCCATAATTCCTGCCTGCTGGGACATGCTAGCTGGGACTGAGGGGAGCTGGGAGTACAACAGCATTTGACTATGTACAGTGACATCAGAAACAGGCTTCAGGTGCATGTTTTCCCTCACTTGAACCTCCTACATCCTTATCATTGTGTGCAGAAGTTAAATGCACCAGGGATCCCATGCTTAAAAACGAACATAGATCTCCTGAAGCAGTTTCAGGGGTGGGGGAGAATGAGAGAAAGCACACAAGCTCAAGTACTCCCAATCTCAGTACATATACAGAACACTATGTTAAATACCCGAGTGTATGTAAACCAAGCACCAAATCACTTACTAATATTAATTGTAAGCAATACTGTTTGCTTATTAGCTTCTGTCACATTAGATATGCCATCTGAGTGATTTGAATTTATTTTGACAAGAAAAACCCCATAACGGGTCTGCAAAACATACCTGATAACATAAGTTCTAAATGGTATAATGTGTTGCATAACAGCAGGGATGTGCAGCCATATTCTGATCTATATAGCAAATACAAAAATCGAACACTATAAATCGACATGTCACACCAACAACTGCTTTTCAGACTCACATAACTTGCCTACTGAAAAGAGGGGCATTTATTTTCCCTTCACATAACTTTTTTACATTCAAAACTTGGGTTCATGCAGAAGACGGAAATGGAATGCCAGTTTGCCTGGGTTCCCTCAGCCAGAAGGGTAGAAGGCAAGTTTTTTTGGGTTTTTTTTTTTTTTTTGAGAGAAAAATAATAGGGATGGAATGTGCTTTCTCAGTAAGTTTTCTGATGCCTTTTCCTAATAGCCCCAGCCCATAGCGGGAAAGGAAGCGCATTCAATTGGGGCCTCACTGTGGAATCTGAGGCATGGCTCTATTACACTAATGCAAGGGTGTCTTTTTTGGCCAAGAACCACTTTAGATGCTGGCTTACACTCTGAGGGCTGAGGGTCAGGTGTTGGCATGGGCAAAAGGGTGTGGTCATCACACCCACTCTCATTTTGCTCAGTCACTCCCAAACACTTACATACAACACACAGACCGCATGGATCCCTATCATGCCCTCTCCTCTAAAGCATTATGTATTGAGGGAGGGGATTTTCCTCCTCATTGCCCCCTTCAGGTGCATTCCTGTTGTGCCACTGGGCAGGGAAGAGAGACTGAAACATTTCCACCCAGTCTAGTGCCATTATGAAGATGGTAGCCACTGATGCTTTGCGCTCGTGATGGCCACCAACCTAGGCTTTAGAAGAAGATCAGACAAATTCATGGAGAAGAGGGCAATGAATGGCTACTAGCCATGATGGCTATGCTCGGCCTCCACAACTGGAAGCAGCAATGCCTCTGAATCTCAGTTGCTGGAAACCACAGGAAGGGAAGATTGTCCTTGTGTACAGATCCTGCTTGTGGGTTTCCCACAGGCATCTAGTTGGCCACTGTGAGAACAGGATAATAAATAATAATAATAATAATAATAATAATAATAATAATAATAATATTTTTTTATTTATACCCAGCCCTCCCTGGCCAAGAAGGGGTTCAGGGCGGCTAATATTAAATATAAATACAGTAAAAACATTTTTAAAAACCAAAAAACAAACAAACCACCAGTTGATTAAAATATAAGTTAGAATACACTTTTAAATGCAGCTTAAAATGCAGCCTCATTTTAGTGGTAGCCTATAGATCAAAGCCATAAGGGGAGAAAATGTCAAATATTCACCAGGGCCAACTATCCATGCTGGTCCTACATGGGCCAGCAAAAAGAGCCAAGGGAAGATTTATATACAAATCACATATAAGGGGTTCCATCAAAAAATAAAATTGGGGGGGGGGGTTAGACTGAGTCCAGCCCAAAGGCCAGGAGGAACAGCTCCATCTTGCAGGCCCTGTGGAAAGATGTCAAATCCCGCAGGGCCATGATCTCCTGCGGTAGGGCGTTCCACCAGGCCATGGCCAGAGCTGAAAAGGCCCTGGCCCTGGTTGAGGCCAATCTAACCTCCTTGGGGCTCCGGACTTCCAAAGTGTTGTTGTTTATGGACCTTAAGGTGCTCCGCGGGGCATACCAGGACTAGATTAGGCCACTAGCCTGATCCAGCAAGCTCTTTTAGATTCTCTTCTTTTTTCAGAACCGAATTGGACTGGGGGCTGGGAGACCACTGGGGAAGACTTGGGAAGTCTGAGTTGGGTCTGTAGACCAGCAGTTCACCACCTCTATACTAAAGCCTGTTGTTATGCAGCTCCAATGCTTTAAAAAAAGGATGAAAAAGTATTATTTCCCTTTGGGAACAAGTACTCCCATTTATTTGACTGTCCCTACTGTCAGTGAAAGATGGTGAATATATCTGGAGAGCTACTCATCCAGGAAATATATGTGGTGAACTTACTTTCTCTTAATTCAGTTCAATAATTCAGTAAAATATTTACAACTGGGCCTCCAATTCAACTATATAATAAGGTATTTCTCAAGAATACCTTTCATACACTTGCTCTGTGGTTATCACAACTACAAACACAGACATTCTCAAAACATCAACACAATAGAACAACTTGGTTGTAGAAGGAACAACCTTGTATTTGCCCATGTTAAATATATGCCAGTGCAACCACCTGGAAACAATATCTATGCCAGTTGCAAGTTTTAATGAGCATTGTTCAAATGAATGGACTCCACAGTAATCACCAGAGGAACAATACAGAAAAGTGGTAGCCTGTGAGACTGACACGGTGATGAAAAATAACTGGGCTTTCTTTATATTTCACATCTGGCTTAAATATGTTTAACTGGTGGTTGTTTTGAATAAAGTTAAGCCAAAAACATATAAATAAATCCTAACATTTACACCATAGTCGTTTCACTTTTACCCAGTAGTTTTCCACTAGAAGTACCCAAACCTCATTTATATTTATAAGTCCTCTGTCTGTGTGGCATCAGAACATACTTTAAATTACTGAGCTGGATGGAAAATAAATCTGTTATTGTGGTGCTGTTTATTGCAAATTACTTTGGAGCACAGGGATTTGAAAAATTTGGCTCCATTTTTTAAGGGCAACAAAATTACTTGATCTTAACTTACGACAAATATTTTCCATTTAGTTTTTTAAAGGACTACTGTTACCAGCCTGCAATTTTATTAGCCTATTTCGGAAGGAAATTGCCATTCAGGTACATTTTTTAAATCTCCAGGTTGTTTTGAGATAAAATGGAATCCTGTGAAAAATTGTAGCTATGAAAGACACATATTCTGAAAGCAATATTTTTTTAAAAAATTGATGGAATTTGTCACAAAGATATTGTGAATAGCTAAACTATTCTTCTCAGCATCTGGATTTTTAGTCAATGGTTGCAATAAAGGGGTATGCAAGCAAATATATTCCAAATTTATAAAGTGCAGCATTTTTGTAACTTAGAAGTAAAATTAGTATTATTAAAATTTAGAGGTTTTGGGACCATGGCTTTTGGGACGAGTACATGTTAACACAGAAAGCCTCTTGCCTTTAAAAAGACTTTACAGGCAACATTTACTGCATCCATGTTAAATAAATGAGAAAATCTTGGACACATACTTACATTAGACACCACAGTGATAAATGCATGTGCTATGAGAAATGGCAATGTTTCAGGGGCTCCATATTCAAAACAGTCCTTCATGAGGGAAAGACCATTTTTTCCGCAAAATAAGCAAACGTAGCGAAGCAAGTGCAGCGGTACTTCTACATCCTATGGACATAAGAACATTAAAATATATATTACATTGAAATATATATTACAAATGTCCACATATAACTTTTTCTCAAGCAAAATGACAGCATCTTAATAATTCCTCCTATAGACTATTCTGAAAGGCTTTTTGTGGGCATTAAGTCAGTCTTCCAGGTTCTGCACTGACTTTCTTTTTTATTCCAGGCACAATTCAAAGGGGTTAATGTCCAACTTATTCATGTCTTCAAAGTTTGACTCGATTTACCTAAGGGTGCTGTATGCATGAAGACGTTTGAAGGACCACATTTCACATTCATTGCGTATCTGCAAACCTTGGTCAATCTATATGAACAAATATATTTTTACTATTTCTTTCTAGCTTTGTTCTGCCTTTCTACTCACCCACATGCAAGACGGCAGTGCAATATATGACCATTCAAATTGAACACAGCCGCAAGAACAAACCATGCTCAAAAGCCCACTCAGAAAGGGAGTAGAGCCTAAGCACAATGGAATATTGGGATTGTACTCAATCCACCACTTTATACAGGTTCATTTAAGGCTCATGAGAAGCATCTCAACTACCTGCTTGTGACTGCAAAAGCAAGATCACCCAGCATCTAGCAGGTCACCCAGACATGGCTGATGGGGGACTTTTGGTTTGGTTGTCAGAAAATGTGCAAGACCCATGATTCTGACGCGAGATATATCTGAACCACATTGTGTCTGCTTGCTCAGAAGGATGGGCAAGGGTTTAATGCCACAGTGCTCAACTCAGAAATATGGAGAGTCAAAACACGCTGCTCAAAAGGACTCTAAATTATTTTGGAATGGCCAGTATCTTAGGAGAAAAACCAAGTATTGAAATTTGCTTTCACCCACACTTTGAAATACATTGCTCCTGGAATTAGGATGCTGCCAACAATTAGTTCTTAATACTTTTTTTTATTCAACCATGCTTTTTCAGGGTAGCATTGTTGGATATTGTTTCTGCTGGCTTTTACAGAACGATCTAAGGGATTCCATTGCTTCAACTGTGTATTTACTTACTTACCATTTTCAAATGGTCTGTTGCAAAGAAGCTCTTTCAAAAAGTAATAATAATAAATCATTTATATACAAAGCCCAAAGAGCAAGCAACAAGTACAAAATGTACCCTATGACCATGGGACTTCCTTCTTCAGGCGACTCCCCCAATCTCTTTCAAAACCACTAGAAGGTTTCTACCTGGGTGGCCAAAACTAAGCTGCTAGGGTAGTCCCAAGTGCAGCCCAAGGAAGGATGACAGGAACAACTGACTTTCACTGGATCGTACATTAACATTAAAGCTCAGTACAGTCAAACCTCGTTTCCCAAACACCTCCGTTTTGGAACATTTCATTCCCGAACGCCAAAAACTCAGACGTAACTGCTCCGGTTTTTGAACAATTTTTGAAAGCCAAATGTGCTACGAACGTTTCAGAAGTCTAATGGTCTTCCGGAACGGATTACATTTGACAACTGAAGTTTGACTGTACTTTATTTTCCATGCAGAAAGCACCAGGTTCAGTCCTTCATCTCTAGTTAAAAGGATCAGGTAATGAAAAAGGCCTCCTTATGAGCTCCATATGAGCTGCTAGCAATCAGCACAGCCAATACTGGGCTGGACTCACTAGTCTCACTGGACTAGTGAGAGGGGCTGTAGCTCAATGAGCACATAATATTCATGCAGAAAGTCCCATGTTCAACCCCTGTAATCTCCAGATGGGGCTAGGAAATACCCTTTTCTGAAACCAGAGGCAGCCATTGCCTGTCAGAATGAGCAATATTAAACTAGATGAACCAATGGGCTGAATTAAGGCAGCTTGAAAATTATATTTATTTTAATGGATTCTTCCAGTTATAGTGTATTCTGGATCACTCTAAGCTACTGAGATGGAGCAGGCTTCTGAAAGTTAATGAGCTGTAATTTATTAAAACTACACACATCTTAATATACAGAAATAAAGCTAACTTACATTCATATCACAGAATGCTCCCAATATATTGCTTTCTTGTGCAGAAATATCCTATTTAAAAAATAATAAATGTTATGAATTTAACCAACATGAAAGAAAAAGATAAACATCATCCATAATTTAGATAACACAGCTGCGAAACTCAATAATATTTTCCTAAGGCTGCAACAATGCATGTTTGATTCAAGGCGACTGAATTTTGCCGTTTTAAAAAGCCACACGCTTGCATACAGAACCTGGTATATAAACTGTTTTGTTTTTTGTTTTTGTTTTGTTTCTGCCTTCTAGACAAAGCCATGTTTTCTTGGGCTTCAAGAAAAGTAATGCAAGAATTTGAATTTGCCTATTACAGATTATGTTATTTCAATCCAAGGAGCCATAGATCACAGAAGTCAGCATCAATATCTACAGATCAATATGAGGGTGATGAATTGATGTCTTGATTCTTTGGAACTTGGAGCCAAGACCACTCTTGGCATAGCACATTGTGGACCAACCAAGTGTAGTAATAGTAGTGATGATGAATGGAGGACTGGGTAGGGTGCCTTCCCTTGCAAGCTGGTTTCTACTCAACTTTTACTTTCACAATATTTGTGTTCAGGCTGCAGCAGGACAAGTCGTTGGGCGTTTGAGCTGATCTACAAAATCAGGCTGTAAATATACAGTGGTGCCTCGCAAGACGAAAATAATTCGTTCCACGAGTCTCTTCGTCTAGCGGTTTTTTCGTCTTGCGAAGCACGGCCATTAGCAGCTTAGCGCTATTAGCGGCTTAGCGGCTATTAGCAGCTTAGCGGCTATTAGCGGCTTAGAAAAAGGGGGGGAACTTGCAAGAACTTGCAAGACGTTTTCGTCTTGCGAAGCAAGCACATAGGGAAATTCGTCTTGCGAAGCACCTCAAAAACGGAAAACTCTTTCATCTAGCGAGTTTTTCGTCTTGCGAGGCATTCGTCTTGCGGGGCACCACCGTAATTGAACAGGATAGCAGAATAGAAACCTAACTACCTTCCTGTATAAAGAACCCAAAGATTATGAAAAAAAAGAGTTATGCTTTGACAAAATTGTATGAACTTACAAACTGGAAAGTCAAACACTGAATCCAGTAATGGTTTCAGCATCAGAACACAGAACAGGCCACCTTTGTATGTGTCAATTAGGATAACATGTACCTCTATTGTAGGATGCGTGTTATGCTTGTAAGCAGTATAGAGGGGAAACTGGATCTGAAAGATTTTGGCTACACAAAGCAAAAGCTTCTCCTTTTCCTCGGTGCTCCATATGCTGAAGGCATCAGCGCCCTTTGTGGGTTCTTCCTCTGTCAGGATGCAAGTTCTTCCAGAGTCTAACTTTTTCTCTATGGACTTGTGTCTTTCCCCATTTTCTTCTCCTCCTCGAGATTCTCTTTCTACATTCAGCGGCTCATCAGATGGATTATTCTCATCTTGCCATGCTGAGTCTATGTTGATAGTGCAATGTTTACACAGCTGGTCCCGAAGAGCTTGAACCTGGGCAATCACTAAATTTATAAGCGCACACACAACTTGGTTGAAGATCTCCAAATGCTTATACTCCTTGAAGCAGCACAGACATTGCCTGTTTTAAAAGGGATTTAAAATGGCAAATCAAGATGGGAAATGTTGGAAGAGCTTCAGAAACAAATGACTAAGCAGTAATTCATGTAGATAACCTGGGGCTGAACGTGTCATGTTTCTTCCATCTTGTATTTAATGGTCTTATATGAAGGAAGACTGATATAAATTGACTGCAGTTACATAAATACTGTGGTACTTGCATCCTTGGTATCTGTAAAACTATAGCATGACCTGAGAGTTCTTTATCATTATAAATAAAATGAATTAATAAAAATCAGCATCAGGCGGTGTTGGGAAATGTCAGAAACAGCAAGAAACATCCATGCAGCTTCTGACTTTCTCCAATGTCTGCCAAGAAGTGTGAGTCCAACTCCACCCATCCCCCAAGCACTGAGCATATGCCAAAGGACTCTGAAGGTGTGGGATGCCATCAATTTTACCTGGTAAAAAACTCGTATGTTGTACAGGCAATGTAGGAGGGGAAAGCATCATTTTGTGCTGGAAATACAGGAGACCAGCAACAACTGGATTACATTTATGGTTGCTACTAGCAACAGGCATTGTGCACACCTGTAGATAATTATATTGAACTAAAACACCTTATACAGAAATATTTTGTATTTAATATGTATTGACTAGCAAAGTGAGCAGTAACACTGTTTTTTTAAAAAAAATACAGTGAAATAATTGCATTGAAGTTTAATAATTGATTCCAGGGGATATTCCACTTTTTCCAAGATACAAAGGCAACGTCATTCCTGTTGTTTAAATAAAAGACATTTACCCTGGCCATGCTTGCCCTCTTGGTTCTTCAGCTTCAGCAGCCAAGCATGTAATCAGGATGAAACAAGATACTTAGGCATCACTGCTCCTAACTGAGGAGGCCTTTTCTGCATCCTCTCCCATAGGTATTGCAACCACCCAGGGACGGAGGAAGAATCCCTACACCCCCACATGGACTTGGATAAGGGGGTTTAAAATATTACTCCAGCTACTCCCACTATAACCCAATATCCACTTCCCCTAGTCAGGCATGGCCAAACTTGGCCCTCCAGCTGTTTTGGGACTACAATTCCAATCATCCCTGACCACTGGTCCTGTTAGCTAGATAGGCATGGCCAAACTTGGCCCTCCAGCTGTTTTGGGATTACAATTCCCATCATCCCTGACCACTGGTCCTGTTAGATAGTCTCAAAACATACGGAGGGCCAAGTTTGGCCATGCCTGCCCTAGATGAAACACTGAGGGGAGGCAACTAAAGATAAAAGAAAAAGGAACAATCTGAAATGGTAAACAAAGAAGAAAGTCCTGCACCTTGAGGGAAAGCATTCAGAGCCAAAAATTAACTCTACTCTTCTGAAAAAAACACAGTCAAGATTGGTAGGAAGGGGTTCCTACTTCTGGTTGATCACAGGCAACCATTTTTTTTCTTGTTTTGACGTTGCCTTCCAGAAAAGGAATTAATCCTTTCTGGTATGCTCCATTTCTCCGCTGAAAAAAACCTCATCTGGCGAACCTTGCAAGGTGTGTCATTAAGGTGTTTATTGGCAAAGTAAGCCTTGCTCAGCAGGCACAGAAAATATCACATTCTAAGAGATTTATTAGATATTAATCAAAATATGCGTATGCTCCTTATATAGGTGGTGTGTTCCACAAACCCAAATGCCACTGTTTAATCAGTATGTAGGTGTTTCCCCACCAATCACAATCCTTTTCCAAAAATACCTTGGGTTGAAAAGTTGTGATTTGTACTTTCAGACACTAGTCCTTTCCACTATGATGCTGCTTTTCTGTTCAGACATAGTGCACAGCATGAGTCATTCCGAATAATGTATCACTATTTCAAACAGATACCCTTCTAGCTGTGACTAATATGTTAAATTTCCCCTCTGTGACAATTCCAGCAAAAGCTATTTTGAAATCAATAAGACCCAATAATTAACTTTTTAAATTATCTGTAGAAATCTTAAGTAGAAATCCTACATTACCACTTTCCAACATTTTATTTTTTTTAAAATAAACATGTTTTAAAATAATAAGATACCCCTGCGTCACAAGTTAACTAGAACCTATAAAACTCTTCTACACTGTCTTAAATGCCAAAAACAGTTAGCTGAGAAGGAGCGAAGTAATCTTCATGCCATAGTCCCTTTCTAATGCTTACTATTTATGTACAATGTACTTATAAATACATGGGCATGAACTTACAAACATGCATCATAAATTGGGAGCACTTAAAAAGCTGAATTTACCTTTGTGTCCAAGAATTGATATAAGCAAACACCTTGAGTGCATGTTCCTTTCTGAGCTGCAATCCATCACCACCTTCAATGTCAGATACTAAAGAAAAACAATTGAATCATCAATGCCATGAAGAACGTTTGAAACTTTAAGCTGTCTACTAAAAGCATATTAAGGTAAACAACATATTTCGTAAATGCTTCAGGGATTAGCCACAGGTGGAAAAGTAATAATTACACTTAAGTTTTTAAATCGGCATTTCTTAAGCATTCAACTTTTAAATGTGGTGGGTGGTATGTAAAACCCCAAAGTACTGGAAATCAGCTAGAAAACACCTGCTTTGGTTAGATCCAGAGCATAAAGAGGACTTGTCTCTTTTATACACTCTTCGCTGTTAAACCATCAGTTTTCTCCCCTCTCTTCTTTGATATCTGTTTGAGAGATGATCCTGGAAGTCTATTGGATAATGCGCAGTAGGAAAAACTATGGCTTACCCACCTTCTTTGCAACTATCCAAGAGAATTCCTGAAAAATAATCCACTGATGGTTCTTGACTTGCACATTGATGGTTCTGCCTTGCACATAAAACTAGAGTTGGTTCCCCTGTGTTGGAAGGGTGTAACAAAAAAAGAAAACTATTGGCACATGGAGTAGTCCTGCCTCTTGGGAAGAGGTAATGAAGGAAATTTCTGTAATAGGTGTACCAGTGACTTAAACCTCAAATTGTGTCTAGTGTCAATTTTTGATTTGTCAAATATGGACTTACTTATGTAAATCACTGACTTTTAAGTAGCTGCTTATGTGGCCATATCACTTGGCTGGAAGGAGTCCTCAGGTCCTTTTTTAAATATTTGGTTCAATAAAGTAATGGTTATTCTCATTTCTGAGAATTTGACTTATAAATTAAGGGTATCTCAGGGTTCAGTTAAACCAAGGGATTTTTGTCTCCATTTGGCGGCCATTTGTTACTTATATGACAGGCAAATCAGAGAGATGGCAAGTCACAATGAAATATGGCTTTATTTGGTATTCATAATATTTGTCTTGTACTGTTTCTGTATCAGGTTGGCTTTTGTTATAACATCTAATGCACTGTGTAGCTTCTTGACAATGTATTTTATTTTATGAAGTAATAGCTGTGAGCTCCGGGAATGTATACTTTTCCTCTTTCTTTCTTTCATAGTTCTCACTGGATTGTTATTTTACCTTTTAAAAAGCAGCTTTAAAAACCACCTCCCTTGAATATAGATCTGGGATTAAAACTACAAGCAGCATTAAGTTTTTAAAAATAGTTTTAAAAAAAGAAACTTCCAGAGCCATAGCAATAACTATTCATTCCAAACCAACTGACAGCAATAGCCTATAAATATTGAATATAAGCAAAAGATAACTGATTCTCATAGGGTCAAGCAAAAGTCACCCATGACTATCATCTGAGCACACCTGAAGAGCTAAGATCACAATACTTAAGAGCAGTGCCTCCAATTCCAACATGATGGGAACCACAAAGACATCCCAACATAATTTTGAGATTGATTCTATCAAATACAATAAGCTAGGAAAAGCCAACATGCCATCCCCTCTAAAACAGGAAGAAATAAATGCAGAAGATTGTGCAGCCATGAATGCTTCCAGTTGAATCAGGACCATATGCCTTAAAGGCCTGCCCAAGAATGGCAATTACAAACCAGCTGAAAATTTTCCATATAATTTCCATTAATGCTGGGAAAAGCATGACCTTTGCAACCAGGACTGAAACATTGGTACTTTCAAAGTAGTTGGCATTCTTCCCTCATATAAGGAAAAGTTTATGTTGCTTTCACCAGAGGGGACAATTTCTCCTAGCTTCCTGTAACAAAGCCAAGATAAGCAAGTGGATAACTGTATTGTCAGGCAACTGAAAACTTTCAAACCAACCAGAAGGTAATAGAGCTTCGACAACAGAGCAAGCTGTCCAAGAACAGTGGCGTCTGCAACTGGGAAGGTTTTGGGCACCTTATATTCTGCCTTATGGTTGGACCAGGTAACTCAGGAAAGCAATTCCTCTGAAGAATTAAGAACAAATTGTTGAATATATAGCAGCTCCCACCTCCTAAAAGCCATCATTGATTTCTAGTGTCAAAGCTGGAATTAGATAATCACCCAGTGATATTAGGTGAAATTATTTTCAAAGCTTTATTTTGCAGCAGAAAATTTTCTGCTTCACAACGTCGCTAATAACAATGAATGCATACCAACCGCAAATATAATATTAAGCAAGCTTGGTGGTGTCAAAGTTTTTAGCTTTGTTGGATAAATACAAAATGGGGGGGGGGGAGTCAGATCACCCACTAGGGTATCTGAAATATTCCAAAGCAAAACAAAAGTTAGGAAGCTTCCTGTATTTATTTTTAAAATCGGAATTTTCCATATAGGCCACAACTTTGTACAGTGGTATCTCGGGTTACAGGCGCTTCAGGTTACAGACTCTGCTAACCTCAGGTCAAGAACTTTGCTTCAGGATGAAAACAGAAATTGTGCTCTGGCGGCGTGGCAGCAGCAGCGGGAGGCCCCATTAGCTAAAGTGGTACCTCAGGTTAAGAACAGTTACAGGTTAAGAACGGACCTCCAGAACAAATTAAGTTCTTAACCTGAGGTACCACCGTAATCAACTATGGCAAATACAAATGAACATACAAATGAACAATCAACTTGAAGTATCAAATTAAAGAACATGTGGATTTGACACCTTGCCCAATAAATCAGTTTTATTCAGCCAAAGTAAAAACAGAAGCAAATGGGGGGGGGGGGGAGACATTATTTAAACTCTCTCCTCTCAGCAGCAACTCTTGCTTCAACAAGTTAAAATAAGTTATCTCCAGCTCAGCAATTTAGGCGTTATGCAATGTTTTATGAACATTCCAATGACTCTGAAGATTTTAAAAAACAATTGGTACATAAAGAAGGGGTGGAGAACCTGCCGCCCGCAGGCCAATGTTGGTGCACCAGGGAGCCCAAGCTGGCCCACGAGACAGTTTTCCCCAAACCGTGCACACTCACCCATCAGCTGATGTCACTCTGACATCATCTGATGGGCAGGGTTAAATCCTGCATTGGCTGTGCAGTTCTGTTCCCAGCAAAAACAGTAGCTGTGGTCAAACAGAGCAGGATTTAACCTTTGCCCATCAGTTTATGAGCTGGAGTTCAATCCTGCTCTGTTTGGCAGGATTTCAAGGCCCTGCTGGAATCAAGTCATGTGTGTATGTGTATGTGCCCATCATTTGAATGCTAAAATGGGGGGGGGGCACTACTTTTCAGCGGGTGATTCCAAAGCACACCACTTCCTGATTCAAATCTAGCTCACAAGGCTGATCTTGATAAGCATCTGGCCTGTGGAGCCAAAAGGTTCTCCATCCCTGATATAAAGCCTTGGCAAAAATGGGGCTATTAGTAGGAAGTAAGCAGCAATACTGTTGTTCAACTCTTAATGAACAGGTGGGTGCATAAAGGGAAATACAGTGGTACCTCGGGTTAAGTACTTAATTCGTTCCGGAGGTCCGTTCTTAACCTGAAACTGTTCTTAACCTGAAGCACCACTTTAGCTAATGGGGCCTCCCGCTGCCACCATGCCACCACCGCCTGATTTCTGTTCTCATCCTGAAGCAAAGTTCTTAACCCGAAGTATTATTTCTGAGTTAGCGGAGTCTGTAACCTGAAGCTATGTAACCTGAGGTACCATTATAGATAGAACAGAAGGCAACAATTAAAAAAAAATGATTACTTTATTTTGCTGTTGATTTTTTTCTTTTAATGGAAAAAAATCAAAGTACTTTAAAATATCTAGTTGTGTTTACCTTTCAAGTTGTTTTTCTTAAGGAAGGATACTTCAGCAGCTGATGCTTCCAGGTAGGGCTGAGAAAGGTATCTGAATTCCTGGAGAGCCAATGACACTCAGCATTGACACTACCAAGCCAGATAGACCAATGGCCTGACTGCTCAATTCTTACTACAGCTATAAATACTGGGCAAGATGGACTGAATATGACTGTCTGATGTTAATGTTCTCAAAACAAGGAACTAAGGCGTCTAAATAGAAGCCTATTTTTAGGAGTATTAAGCGTCCATCAATTCTATACTGTATTCCTTTCCCTTCACTGTAAAGGCATCAGGTGTAAGGGCTGGGGCAAAGCTATTTCATTAGTAGTGCACTTAGTCTCTAAAAAAAATAGCTCTGTATGAAACAAACTGTGAAAGTGGGCACAAGATGTGGGTCACAATACTGATACTGAATTATGGGGAAAGTTGTGGAAAATATATATGAATTTTAAGGCATGATGAAAATGGCCCACAGATGGTATTTAACACCCACTAGATTGGCGAAAATGTCTAAAAAAGAAAAAGGTATATGCTGGAAGTGTAATGAAATTGAGGGATCTTTTTTTTCACATGTGATGGTCCTGTAAAATATAATAATAATAATAATAATAATAATAATAATAATAATAATAATAATAATAATTTATTATTTGTACCCCACCCATCTGGCTGGGTCTCCCCAGCCACTCTGGGCGGCTTCCAGCAAAGATGAAAGATACACTAAAATGTCACATATTAAAAACTTCCCTGAACAGGGCTGCCTTCAGATGTCTTCTGAATGTCAGGTAGATGTTTATCGCTTTGACATCTGATGGGAGGGCGTTCCACAGGGCGGGCGCCACTACCGAGAAGGCCCTCTGCCTGGTTCCCTGTAACTTGGCCTCTCGCAGTGAGGGAACCGCCAGAAGGCCCTCGGAGCTGGACCTCAGTGTCCGGGCAGAACGATGGGGGAGGAGACGTTCCTTCAGATATACTGGACCGAGGCCGTTTAGGGCTTTAAAGGTCAGCACCAACACTTTGAATTGTGCTCGGAAACGTACTGGGAGCCAATGTAGGTCTTTCAAGACCGGTGTTATATGGTCTCGGCGGCCGCTCCCAGTCACCAGTCTAGCTGCCGCATTCTGGATTAATTGCAGTTTCCGGGTCACCTTCAAAGGTAGCCCCACGTAGAGCGCATTGCAGTAGTCCAAGCGGGAGATAACCAGAGCATGTACCACTCTGGCGAGACAGTCTGCAGGCAGATAGGGTCTCAGCCTACGTACCAGATGGAGCTGGTAAACAGCTGCCCTGGATACAGATTTGACCTGTGCCTCCATGGACAGCTGTGAGTCCAAAATGAATCCCAGGCTGCGCACCTGGTCCTTCAGGGGCACAGTTACCCCATTCAGGACCAGGGAATCCTCCACACCTGCCCGCCTCCTGTCCCCGAAAAACAGTACTTCTGTCTTGTCAGGATTCAACCTCAATCTGTTAGCCACCATCCATCCTCCAACCGCTTCCAGACACTCACACAGGACCTTCACCGCCTTCACTGGTTCTGATTTAAAAGAGAGGTAGAGCTGGGTATCATCTGCATACTGATGAACACCCAGCCCAAACCTCCTGATGATCTCTCCCAGTGGCTGCATGTAAATGTTGCAAAGCATGGGGGAGAGGACAGAACCCTGAGGCACCCCACAAGTGAGAGCCCAGGGGTCTGAACACTCATCCCCCACCACCACTTTCTGAACATGGCCCAGGAGGAAGGAGCGGAACCACTGTATGACAGTGCCCCCAGCTCCCAGGCCCTTAAGAAGGTCCAGAAGGATGTTATGGTCGATGGTATCAAACGCCGCTGAGAGATCCAGCAGAACTAGGAAAGAGCTCTCACCTTTGTCCCTAGCCCGCCGGATATCATCAACCAGTGCGACCAAGGCAGTTTCAGTCCCATGATGAGGCCTGAATCCCGACTGGAAGGGATCCAAATGGTCCGCTTCTTCCAGGCGTGCCTGGAGTTGTTCAGCAACCACTCGCTCAATCACCTTGCCCAAGAATGGAAGGTTTGAGACTGGGCGATAATTGGCCATCGTGGCCGCATCTAAAGATGTTTTTTTAAGAAGCGGTTTAATAACCGCCTCTTTCAGCGGGTCTGGGAAGGTTCCCTCACGGAGGGAAGCATTCACCACCCCACGAAGCCCATCGCCCAGTCCTTCCCGGCTAGCTTTTATAAGCCAGGATGGGCAAGGATCCAGGAGACAGGTGGTTGGCTTCACTCGTCCAAGCAGCCTGTCCACATCTTTGGGGGTAACAGATTGGAATTGATCCCACACAACGTGACTAGACAGGACTCTAGCACTCTCCCGCCCCGGCCGCACGGTGGAGTCTACTTCTTCCCGAATCTGAGCGATTTTATCTGCAAAAAAATTTGCAAAATCATTGCAGGAGAACATGTGGCCCGTACTGGGCCCCGATGTTGCAGGTGGTTCCACTAAATTGTGAACCACCTGAAAAAGTCTCCTGCTGCTGTTTTCTGCAGATGCAATAGAGGCGGTGAAGAAAGTCTTCTTCGCTATCGCCACTTGGTAGGCTCAACGTTGAGCTCTAACCTGTGTCCGGTCAGATTCGGAATGAGTTATCCGCCACCGGCACTCTAGCCGTCTCAACAATTGTTTCATTGCCCTCAGATCCGTGGAAAACCACGGGACTCTCCGGGCTCCATGCAATCGGAGAGGGCGCTTCAGAGCCAAACAGTCAATAGCCCTGGTTAAATCCACATTCCAGCGGGCCACCAGGGAATCGGCTGAAAGGCCATCAACATGGGATAAAGCATCCCCTACCACTCTCTGGAAACCATTTGGATCCATTAAGTGGCGGGGGCGGACCATCCGAATCGGTCCCACTGTCCTGCAGAGGGGATGGGTCGCAGAGAAGTCCAGTTGCACCAGGAAGTGATCTGACCATGGCACTTCTTTCGTTTCGCTTTTACTTAGTGTCAGATCACCAACATCCATAGAGGTAAACACCAGGTCCAAGGCATGTCCGCGGCTATGGGTTGGGCCAGACTTATTCAGGGACAGCCCCATGGAGGCCATGCTTTCCACGAAGTCCCGAGCGGCCCCCTGTAAGGTCGTGTCGGCATGGATGTTAAGGTATGTTGGGAGACTATAAGGTAATTAAGGTATGTTGGGAGACTATATATAATAAATTAAAAAGATAATTTAAAAAACATTCCCAAAAATGAGTTTTTCTTCTTGGGGATGGTAACAGAGGACCCCAAAAAACCAAAAGAGTTTACTAGTATACACCACCGCCACAGCTAGAACCTTATTGGAACAAAGGTGGAGAACAAGTATACAGTGGTACCTCTAGTTGCAGACACGATCCGTTCTGGGGTGCCGTCTGCATCTGGAGTGGCGCTTCTGTGCAAGCGCAGAGCGTGATAGAGCACTTCTGCACATGTGCGAAGCGTGAAGAACGCTTCTGCGCGGTGAAACCCGGAAGTATATACTTCCGGGTTTGCCGTGTTCGCAACCCGAAATTCTGCAACATGAACCTAACACAACTAGAGGTATGACCCACTAAGGAAGAATGGCAATGTGCAATGTTCGAATATGCTGAACTGGCTGGTCTGATGAACAGGGTACGAGAAAACGAAGAATACAAGGAGGAATGGACAATGTTTATTGAACATTTTAAGAACCAGTATAAACAAATACATAGCTTAGCAAGTCTTGAGTAAATGAAGTAGAGTTGAAATGGATAATTTAATAGATAACAAATTGGATGGTTAAAAGAATGTGGATTACGCGGAGTAGTAGAAAAGCAAAGGAACCAGGAAAAAGGTGAAAGGGAAGTCATATGGTACTGTATATGTATACATGCTGTATTGTTATGAAGTTGTAAGTGGGACAGGAGGAGGGAAGAGATGGGGAGGGGGTTAAATATTCTCTCTGTTCCTGTTTTTGAAAATGCAAAGAAGAAGAAGAAGAAGAAGAAGAAGAAGAAGAAGAAGAAGAAGAAGAAGATGATACTTGGAATTTTAGTAAACATTTGAAGAGAAACAGAGTAACTTGTGATCAAACATAAAGGACAACAGCTAAGTTAGGGTTCCCACATGTCTGGATTTTCTGGACATACCCGGAACATTGTCAGAAGTGGTGTCCGGGTGGAAATCAGCAAAATGTCTGGGAAAATCTGGACATACAGCAGCCCATGTTGGCTATCTTGTTTTTGCCTTAAAATGCTCAAAAACTCCCCCCCCCCCCCAAGCTCAACAACTATTGTGCCTAGATTTGAAATTTAAGCAGAGTTCCTAAAGAAGAGCACATTTAACACAGAGATAAAAACATTCACTGTGAAAGCTTAATTAACTCTGAAGCATGCACCCGGTAATAGACTCTGCAAGGTAAAAATAGTGAAAAGTCACTTTGAATCTCCAGTATCATTTCAAGATTGAAGTGTTATTATAGCATCAGCAATAGGGGTGCAATTAGTCACTTGTGTGGTCAATGAAGAAGAGTAACTGTTGCCTCCTGGAAAGCAAATGAGCACAAGTACTGCTCTCAGCCATTATCTTTTTTTAAAAATTATTTAAACTTTTCAGGTTTATACATTTCACTGATTTTACAACCATTTAAACATTTCAAAACCTGACTTCCTTCCCCCTCTTTCTGCATTCCTTAAATTTAATTTTAATATCTTCTGCATATTCAAATTAACTTAATTTCCTCATGTATTCATCTACTTTAAATATCTACTCTTATGAAACTGCAGCTTCTTACAATAATCCTGCCAATGTTCTTATCTGTTTACAATTTATCTGTAAATATTCAATAAATTATTTCCACTCTTTTATTTTAAAAAGTACGTTATCTTGATTTCTTATTCTTCCGGTAAGTTTCGCCATTTCTGCATATTCCATAAGTTTTTTGTATCCATTCTTCCTTTGCAGAGACTTCTGTTTCTTTCCTCCTCTCAGCCATTATCAATGCCAAAGGTCTCAGAATGTAATCAAGAAAACCACAAACCCTGAGTTTTGAGCCAACAAAGATATTAACAATACATTAGAGTCACAATGCCTATAGCACCACAAATGGCATTATGAAAGACAAGTGACATTTAGCCACACCCCAGATAACCTCGTTGCTAATACAAGTTTTCTGTCTTTTTATTAGATTTCTTGGCTGCCCTTCATCAGCTACAATCTCAGAGGTGCGTACAGTAGCTAAACAACAAATACCATTTGCATACACCCAATACCATCACCACAAAATAAAAGAGCATTAAAATAAAGGAAGCACTAAAATCAGGAACACATACTGACACTCCAAACAGCAGCTAATGACAGCTCTGGGCCCGATAAATTATTTCCAAATGCTTGCATAAAAGTGAGTCTTCAGACTGAGACAAAAACTAACCAAGAAGGAAGGAAGCCAAACTTCCTTAGGGAAGGCATTCCAGAACCAGGGCACCACCACTGAGAAGGCCTGCTATAAGTCACTGTCCCCCATGAGCTTCAGCACCACATCCTAAAACACAGTTAAATATTATGTTCAAACGAGGTCATTACTGGAACTCAAGTAATCATACAACAAAAGGAAGCTCCAGCATGAAACCACTGAACTAAAATTCATCAGCAAATCTGGTTCTGTTGAATTCAGATTTAATCACGACTCTCTGGATTTCCTTTGCACTGCTGGTGGAAAAATAGCACAGAAAAACTAGAAAAACAGTATCATCACAGTGGCTGCTGTTATGAATGCATCATTCTGTTGTTATCTTACATACGTGAGAGTCGTTCATAAAAGTGTCACAGGCCTCTGCTGCCCTTTGCTGGGTCTACAATTTACCATTCCTTCTCATACGTACGTGTGTGTGTGTGTGCGCATGTGTGTGTGTGAAGATAGAAAAATGCATACACCGTTATCTGCCAACTACACCTAATGCTTCATGAATCTAAGTGGGCTCCACAGTGGTACCTTGGGTTGCAAACTTAATTTGTTCCAGAGGTCCGTTCTTAACCCAAAACCACTCTTAACTTGAGGCACGGTTTCGCTAATGGGGCCTCCCGCTGCTGCTGCACCGCCACCACGCGATTTCTGTTCTCATCCTGGGGCAAAGTTCTCAACCCGAGGTACTAGTAGAGTTTGTAACCCGAAGCGTTTGTAACCCGAGCTACCATTGTATTCCACAAAGGTTTATACCACAATAAGGCTGAAAAACTTACCTAAGGGTAGTCCTGCTAGACTCAGTGGAACTTACTTCTGGAGTACACAGGAGTGCACAGCACCTTCCACCTGTCCCTTGCACCTTTTAGATACTTTGGGCTACAACACTCAGCAGCTCCAACAGCATGGCCAATGGCCAGGAACAATTTAGTTCAACAACATCTGGACAGTACTAGCCTGGTAAAAGCTATAAGTTATTTCCAGGGTCAAAAAAACTCCCACAATCCTAACTCACCACTTTGTACTTCAAGATAAAAAAAAGTGAAGTATTTGCTTACACGTACTGAGAGAAATGAAAGATAGCGAATTTAATCTGTAGTAGTGATTATGATTACAGAATGAGAGGTAGCAATTATCAGTCCCAAATAAGAATCTAGTGAATCTACTCTTTGGGACAGATCCCATGAATTTCTAAGCCTGTAAAGAAGCATGTAAATCTCAACTGTGGCTTTGAAAATAGGTTAATAGCCCATAAAATATTATATTAATATTTATATCCTACTTTTCCAGCTTCTGAGCTGAGCTCAAAGCATCTTACAATGAAAGTGATAATCAGCAATAATTTAAAAACAGAATAAACAATGCAGCAGATAAAATAATCCAAGAAGTGAAGGAGGAAAAATCCAGGGGTCAGAAGATGGATCAAATGTCAGTTAGGCCATAAACCTGCTGAAATAAATAGGTATTCAGGTGTTGCCAAAATATGGCCAGTATAGGAGTCAAAGCAGATTTCCCATGCTAGGGAGCTCCATAATCTGGGTGCTAGAACAAAAAAGCCAGTCTCACAACATCTCCACCAGCTGAATCCAGACAGTGCCTTTCCCAATGGTCTGAGTGGTTAGGCAAATTCATATGAGGCGCTTGATCCTAAGTCATATAAGGTGTTAAAGGTAATAACCAGCATCTTCAATAGGGGCTGAAAACTTATCAAAAGCCAGTACAGTGGTACCTCAAGTTACATACGCTTCAGGTTACAGACTCCGCTAACCCAGAAATAGTACCTCGGGTTAAGAACTTTGCTTCAGGATGAGAACAGAAATCGCGTGGCAGCAGCTGGAGGCCCCATTAGCTAAAGTGGTGCTTCAGGTTAAGAACAGTTTCAGGATAAGAACGGACCTCTGGAACGAATTAAGTACTTAACCTGAGGTACCACTGTACAGTTGAAATAGCATTGGTGTTATATGTTCTGAACAGTGTTAGAAACTGGGATAGAAAAGCTAGGAGCCAAATGGCTCTTGGGAGCTGAGTTGTGAGTGCCAAAACAGAATGTCTAGTCATCATTTTGTGGGTTTGGCAACACTTTTTATTTATTATTTTGATAAGCATGAACTAATATGCAATTCACATAAGTGACACTCTATAGTGGAACCTCGGGTTACGGCGGGGGTCTGTTCCAGAGGCAGCACCACAACCCAAAACCAGCACAAAATAGCGTTGTGTTTGCGCGCGCACAGCGTGATTTAGCGCTTCTGCACATGCGCGAAACTGCAAGTAACCCGTTCCGGTACTTCCGTGTTGGCGCCAGTCACAAGCAGAGGGTGACGTAAGCCGGAGGCAACGTAACCCGAGGTTCCACTGTACTCTTTATTGTTAAACGCCTTAACATATTGTCTATCCTTAACATACACTGCAAGGCTTCAAAGCACATACATTTCAGTAATCCTTGAGTGTCAGCCAGGCACAAAAAATGGCACCCAGACTTTTTGAGGTGCTAACAAATGGAGAATCTTTAGGTGCAAAATAAGCATCGCACCCTGCTAATTTCAAACCCCAGTCCTAAAAAACTGGCCTCAGTCAATGAATTGAATTTTGCACCAGGTGAAATTTCATTTCCAATGAGTCTTCAAAGGCAGCTGCATGTAAATAGTTACAGTAATTTGCAAGCCAGCCTAAACATAATAAGGCTTCCATGCTTGATCAACCACAGGTGACGTATATGCTTGGAATCTTAATAGGAATTACTCTCAAGTAATTATGCATAGGATTGCAGCTTTCCTTACCACAGAAAACCATATGATAGGTTCTTCACAAATTTGTCCTACTGGGTACTACTATAATTACTTACTAGGTTAAGTCATATTCATGCATTCATGCATTTGTACTTCAGAATCATTATTAGAAACTCATCAATATATAAGCTAGGTGCCAAATGGCTCTTTAAACCAGAGTTAGGGTCGCCAAAATGAATGACTATTTGCCATTTTGGGGTCACACGGCTTAAAAGTTGTATTTTTCAATATGACTTGATGACTCCGGAAATTCATTCTGAATGTGCAGATAAAAGATAACGGATAGAATTCTACAGGTAGGGGTATTAGTGTGTAAAAGCAGAGCAGATCCAATGATCCCCAGGCATGCATCTCCAGATAGTGGAGACGTCAGATGCCAATCCTGGCACCCAGGCATCTTTACTTGGTCGCAAGTGGCTGATAGCCAGGTGTGAAATGCACCAGGCGAATTTTGAACGCTGTTCAGCATCAATTCCTAATTATCATTTATTAACAGTATTCAGTCATAGTTGCATGCTAGTGGTGGCTTTGAAAAGAAATGATTCTGCTTATGCAAGAGGGCATCTGATTCTTGCTAATCCTTCCTACAGAATGCAGATTCCCATGCCCCTCAGGATTAGGGAGCCCGCTGGAATAGGATGTGGTACAGCACAGAGAGATGCACCTTGGAGTGGTGGCAACACCTCTGCTACTGCAAAGCCACTACCTGGGTAGAACCCAATGTGGATACATTGTAAATTTTTTAATACATAATTGACACATAGGCACCTTTCATAAATTAAAAGCAAGCCTATTCTAAACTCAGAAATCTGTTCTTCTGTCCAAAAGTACTACATATACAGGCCCTATATATTACTATAGAAAGACTCCTAAGAATTGGATTCTTTGGACTCCAGTAAGTTTCTAAGACTCCAATGGCGCCAGCTCCAGGCAGACTATCTCTATAGGGGCATCAGATAGTGTCTGCCCTGTGGGAAGGAAGAAGAGAGCAGGGGAGGAAGCGAAGGCAACAACAGGGCCTGCTCAAGTGAAATGCAGTAGGCATTACTAATTTGAAACTGTGGCTCTAAAATCTCCACTCTATGTTATTACATCAGAAATTCAACACACAAATCTGTTTCAGAGACAAAGCATAAACATCCAATATTAAGAGTTGCAGTCAGTTCATATACCTCCTCTGTGAAACATGCACATAGTATAGTCCTGATCTCAAATTTTCAGAGCTATTTGGATATGGTTGCATCTCAAAAGAGCATTCCCACATGGTTCACAAGGAACATGGAACAGCTATCCTAGGAACACAAGTTAACCAAGAATTTAATTCTAGATCAGAGTTTTCTGTATTAGCAGATTACTCATACTGAACCCACTGGAGGAAAGGGGATTAGGATAATATAAAAAAACGAACACTTATCACATGCTTAATTTTCATCAAAGGAGCAGCAGGACTATAGTCCATGTGATCTCTGAAGGTTAATGCCAATGCTGCATTAAGTTCTAAAGACTACATTATTTTATGTTCCACAAATCATTTCTAAGCATTACTCAAAGTAGCTGCTAATGGTCATGGTGACACACACACCCCACTTCAGTTTTATAAACACACTCTAAATTTTAAATTCCAGCAACATTTATCCAAAAGAAGGAAAACAAGGATGGAACCCAATAGTCTTTAGATTTAGACTTTAATGTCCTTTTTGCTTGGCACTCTGTAAAAGCAAGGTTGAGGAACCTTTTTTCTGTCAAGAGCAGCATTCTCCAAGGGGCAATCTATCAGGTGCCACATGGCAGCAGTGGGAATTGCCAGAGCCAAAATTTCCCTTTTCTGCCATAACTTTTCTCACCTTTCCACCCTCCTGGCCACTGGCATGAAATGAAATCATAGTTCTAGGGCCCAGATTGACCACCACACACATTGATAGCACTATATTAACATGCAGCAGCACTGTGTGGTGAGAGTGGTTGAGAGCCAGTGTGGTGTAGTGGTTAAGAGCGGTAGTCACGTAATCTGGTGAACCGGGTTCGTGTCTCCGCTCCTCCACATGCAGCTGCTGGGTGACCTTGGGCCAGTCACACTTCTTTGAAGTCTCTCAGCCCCACTCACCTCACAGAGTGTTTGTTGTGGGGGAGGAAGGGAAAGGAGATTATTAGCCGCTTTGAGACTCCTGAAGGGGAGTGAAAGGCGGGATATCAAATCCAAACTCTTCTTCTTCTGCTTCTGCTTGCAGTGCAGATGTAGAACCAGGGCCAACAGACAGCATGGTCAAATGGAGAAGGATTATGGAAGCTGCAGACCAACAACAACTGGAGCGCAACAGGTACCCAATCCCTGGTTTAGACAAAGGGAGCCTCACACTTCCTCTTTGTAGAATGCCTCAGTCCACCACGGAGTATAACTGTAGGAAGCAAAATTGCAGAGTTCCAGAATATCCCCACACAACTTCCCCAACACAATATTCTAGTATTATATATTCCTGTTCAGAAACTTTTAACCCAATATTGTCAACAGTATAGATGGTACACTACACTCAAAAAACTTATATCACTGCAGCTGACGCCTTTTGCCTCATTCTTGCGGTGGAACAGTATTTTTGAGGCAAATTAGATGCATCAAAAAGTATAATTGTTTTCTATTGCATTATGTGGTCTCTAGAACTAGTTGCACACAAAGAACAGGAAAAGGAAAGACGTGGCAGCAAAATGCATGTTTCTTGGGGACAATTTTCTTTTTTTATTATTTTTATAATAATATTTATTAAAGTTTCAAAAAAGTTACAAAAATGAAAAGAAAAGAAAAAAGAGGCAAAAAATACAAAATACAGAAAAATAAAGACAATTAAAAACAAATCAGTCTTTCCATGTCTTGCCTTTCATTTGCTTGTTTCCCTGACCTCCTCACACCTCCCTTTTTTGTATTCTAGTTCAATAGTTGTTTCAGCAAGTCCTTCTTGGGGACAATTTTCATCACAAGGAGATAACTGCCTCATCCTGTTCTGGTCTTTCTATATCCTCTGCTATGGCAAGTGCCTCTCATTCTCTTACTTGGGCTAGAGACTATTTCCCAGCCAGCAGGAAGGAGCAAATTTTAGAATAGAGTATTTTAGATAAGAGGAAAACTAGTCCCCTTGCTATGCAAATCCTTTTTATGTGATTCCTTCACCTTTGTCCAATGATGTTATTATTTTAACGTTCTCTTGAACGTATTATTTCCTCCTTGTCCCAATTATTGCAACTTGGTATCTAAAACAGTTCATTTTAAATCTCTCACTCTCTCATTCAAAACGGCATGCATCAAAATATATGTTTGTGTTTTCTGCTTAGTATACACAAATACTCTTTAACAATGTTCAGTGACATAGTGGAAGTTTAATTCAGCTCCCGAATCTCTCTCAAGGCTCAGCTCCAGTAGTTTTAGCAGAATGAAAAGCAATTCCAAATGCTCAGCAGGCAGGGCAGAGAACTGTTGGCAATCCCTGACTCACAAGTTTTAAACATGACCTCATTCATTACCAGTTTTCACTGGCTGCTTTCTTCCCTTTTGAAGTGAATGTAGACTTGGAATTTCCAGTTGTAATTGCTGTAATACTAAAATAAGTAAATAATGAAGAGTTTCTTGAATAAAACCATAAAAAGGGGAGCCTCCACCACACAATCTGCAATGCACAACACTCAATGGGTAATATCTTCTCACAAGTGATGCAACTATTTTTAATTTGCTCCACCACATTTTGTAGGTTGCATGTGTTACATTAGGGAGTCAGCATGTGCCATTCTCTCTCTATGCCACTACTAGTGTGATTTTGGGGGGTTCTTGAGATACTGCAAATGAAACAAATGGACATCATGACTGTAATCTGGGTCCCTTTCATAGCATAAGTTAGTAAATTTGGTTCTCAGAATTGTCAGTTACAACTAGGCATGCACCAGATGCACTAAGTGGGCAAGAAAGTGAGTACGCATGCATGCACAAGGGGGGAAGGCTGCATATACACTATACATTTAAAACATGACCCACCCCTACTCCAGGAATCCTGTGAACTGCAGTGGTTAAGGATGCTGCTAATTGTAGCTTGTGATAAGTAAACCAATTCTCAGGATTCTTTGGTGGGATGTGCTTTAAATGTATGATGTATACACAGTCAAATATTTATGATAAGCTCACTTCATGCAAAGCATTGCAGATACTGTATTTGAAAAGCCATGATTTTAGATTCATTGCATAGTTAACCTGCAGTCTTAACTCCACTTACCTTGGTGTAAGCCACTTTGGTTTCATGTGTGATTTTGAGTAGACATGGTTAGGCTTGCAGCCTAATCTCATGGAAGTTAGTGGGACTTACACTGGGGGGAAATTCATGAAAATACAAATGCAGTGCCAACATTCTTTTCTGAATTTCAAGTACTGCAATTACTTTTTTTCCCTCCACTACTTTTCCTTAACCAGTGACGACTGTTCACAGAATATTAAACTACAGCTTTGCCTTAAGTATTGAAATCAGAATTCTTTCTAATTGTCTTAATGCTATTTTAGTGTGCTCAATATGGATACTCAGATCTTATGAAAATAAGTTTCTAAACTCAAACAATCGAAAGCAGGCATAGGCAAACTTGGCCCTCCAGATGTTTTCAGACTACAATTCTCATCATCCCTGACCACCAGCCCTGTTAGGTAGGGATCATGGGAGTTGTAGTCCCAAAATATCTGGAGGGCCAAGTTTGCCTATGCATGATCCAAAGCCTCATTAACACCTGTGCAATAAATCTGAGGAGGACTCAATGACTGTTAACTATATAATCTACAGTCATTCCAGACTGATCTCAACACATCAGGGTTCTTTCCCTCCACCTCAAAGTTAAAGCCGTACCAGTCCATACCAACAAACTATATAATAGAAACAAATATATAAACACTTACAAGCGGTAAAACCAACCACTGCCTGAAATCAGAACACAATCAGAACAAGTCAGAAGTAAGTCACAGGCTTTACTGAGACTATGCAAGCACAGGGTACTAGTTTTGGATCTACATCTAGCATCAGAAATGGACATACCAAATCCTCAAATAATAAGGGCTATAGAACGCACCACTGGCAAAACATTTAACTCTTCAATAACAAGATGCAATAATTACACATACATAATTACATGTTAATAACCAAACCAGCTGGTAAAGCAGCCTTTAATTAGAAAGTTATTAAGTTCTGGTCAAGAGTTTTCTTTGATCTATTGCTCTCCCAGGAGCTTATCCTAACAAAAACCCTATATTGCATTTATTAGCAGTCACCAACACCTTCCAAATACTGTACATGATTGAGAAATAAGTGTATATAAACATTTTCTCCATTTTCCTTCAGCCTGCACACACAGAAGATAATGTTCTCTGGACACCTTTTATAGGAACTGTACAAGGATTTCCCCTCTTTTACATCAATTTCATTATTTACACATTCTAACATTTTAGGGAGATTTGCCTATCAACATCCACCATCTATCTATGGTACCCATGCTTTCTTTATTAGCAGTTCTTTACTCAGGTCATCCACAGCAATAAAAAGTTCCAAACAGCTTGCATAAACTTGAACTAGGAATCCATTTTAATCCAAACCTTACACATATTCACAAGGAACCAAGTCTCAGTTGCAAGGGATTTAGACAAAAGAATGCATATCAGACACATTCTACTTCAAAGATGACTGTTCAAATCCTTTACTAAGTATACAAAACAGGGATGTTTGTCTGCAACTAACATCCCAGCAAGGGAACAAGAAATTCTGGAAACAGGAGTCCAGGTGAGTTTGAGAGCTGCAACATAAAAAAAAAAAATAGTGCAGATATGCAGAAGATGGGAGGAGTTAGGTTTTTGAAAGGAAGAAAGAAAGAACTTTGAACACAATAAACTATTGCAGTAGTTTACTGGAGGAAGAGTGTAGTAAAAATTTACAACAGATACAAAAAGGCATTACGTTAAATGTTAATAGTAGTGAACCAGAATATGACAGAACCAGAGGCAACAGTGCAAAACTCACTATATGGATCCAAAATAAAAAGGCACACCACTACCACCTCCTCCTTCCTAGTCACCCCAACCCTTGACAGCCCAAAAACAAAACACCCCAAGGGGTTACTCCCGGTTCAAGACCCCTTTGTCGCTCGTCCCCGCTTAGGACCTCAGTACAGCGGGCGAGGCGGCGGGAGGAGAGCGGAGTATATTGCAACTAGAGCTTTACTCCTCCCTCCTCCTGCGCTCAGAGCACATCCACGCAGCCAACTCGCAGCACAAGCCGGGCTCGCCTGCAGCCTCATCCCGACCACAGGCAAGCAGGAGAACTAGGCCTCTCGGCTGCAGGGCGAGAGGATGCCGGCAGAAATGCCACGGGAAGAGCTCCAAGAGGGGCTTTTAAGTTGCTGCCGTCCCCCCCCCCCCTTGCACCCTCCAACTGGGGCGCGGTGGGGGCGGGAGTTGAGGAAATCCCCTCGCTACCAATAAAAGCTCCGCAACCGTGTCCCTTCGCCCTCGTCTCGAGGGGTGGCATTGTGGGGTGGGAAGGGTAGAGAAGATAAAACCGTTCCCCATCTTCCTCCGTCCCCCCACCGGCCGCTTTCTCGGGCCGAGTCCCCGGGATTGGCAGCCCTGCGGCGGGCCCAGGAACCGACCTTCCTGTTCCCACTCTGCACAACATGGCCAAGCCTGCCTCTCCCTCCAAAACGAGGCCAAGTGGATTTTTCATATATATATATAAAGGTGGTGGAGGTGAAATGGGAGGGCGACGCGGTGCCCGGTATTCCCCCCCCCCCTCCATACAGGGGAGGTCCGTGCAAAAGAAAAGAAAATGGGGGGGAACCGTCGGAGGATGAGAAGGGGTGGGATAAATAAATAAATAGATAGAAAACCGTCTTTTTCGCCCCTTCCTCCTCCGAAGCTCGGAGGCCTCTCCGACTTACTCTCGTTTAACACCTCCAGCAGCTCGGCGCAGCTCTCACACATTGTTCATTAACCAGCAGCAGCCGCCGCCGCCTCCTCCTCCCGACCATTGATCGATCCGCTCCCGGTCGCCGCTGATTGATTGATGGGCTGGCGGTGTTGGGGTGGGGGAGGTGTGGATTGAGAAGAGAGGGGGAGGGGCGGCTGTGACAGAAAGAGAGAGAGAGAGAGAGAGAGGGAAGGGGGGGGAAGAAGGGGGTGGGGAGAGGAGGAGGAGGAACAACCGTGAAGGAGGAGGAGGATATGTGTGTGTGTAAAGTGGGTGAGAATGGGGAGGGGGGGAGAAACACAACAACTACGAGGTGGAAGGAGGGGGGGGGGCGGCGACTGCCCGATGCAAATGAGCCTGGCGGCGACGAAGAGGAACGTGAGGGAAGGGGTGGGGGGAAAGGAGGAGGAGGTGGAGGAAGAAGAAGAGGAGGTGGAGGAGGGACGGCGAGTCACTCACTGGCTCCCAAGGCCTCCACGCGCCGCCATTTTGCTGAGGGGGAAGGAGGAGGAGGAGGGCTGAGGGAGGGAGGGAGTGAAGGGGGCGGCGGAGAAGAGGAGGGAAACCTACGCGCACGCGCGCACACGCACGCACGTTCGGCCCCGGCTCGGGCGTTTCCGGGCCAGGGCGGCGGGAGACGAAGTGTGAGGTGGTGGCGGCGGCGGCGTCGCCGGCGAAGGAGGAGGCGGAGTTTCGAGTTTCCTCCCTCTCTCCCTCTGGGCGGGGCGAACAGCGCGCGCGCGGTTAAGGCACGGAAGGTGGGGGGATGGGGGAGTTGGGCAGGTTAAAATGGCGGCGCGCCTCGCGCAAGGCGGAAAAAGCGTCCTGACGTCGCCGTCGTCCACCCCCTCCCGTTCCCTCGGAGGGAGTCGGTGCGCCTGCGCGCGCTCCTCGCGAAAACGGGCTCCCGCGCTCGCTCTCTCTCTCGGAGGAGAGGCCGGGGCGGGAGGAAGAAGAGGACGACGACTGTTATTGGGTGTCAAAGCCCTGCTCTGGAAAGAAATATAAACTCGAGAAATAAAAATGACACAGGGAATGGGGGAACACGCGTACAAATAAAACAATATATATTGTGAGGGTAATCCAGTCATGAGATTACCAATGCGTTAATCACAGTGTTCAGGTTATCCTAGGACCTCATTCCCACACAACAGGCTCCTATAGAAACATAAAACTCTGATGTTGCTTCAGCAAGAACCAAACTGAGACTGTCTTCTATAGTGGAAGCAGCTGCTTTCCAGTTATTATTAGCCCTACCTGTCCTGGGAAGTGCTTCTTTCTTTAAAGGGGCCCAACCTGCTCTTTTAGTCTCCTGTTGCAACAGAGCTGGGAGCCTCTGAGTCAGATGGAGTCCAGACCCTACAGGCACACCTGGTGGAAGGACTTTTGGGGGCTGGCTCCTCATATTCTCCCTTTTCAGGTTCAGAGTCCTAAACTTTGTTCACCCTGCCCCGCTGGAAGAAGAGGAATCTAACTGCAGGATCATGGCCAGCATAGCCTGCCCAAGTTGTTAAGCACTTATTGACATCACATCCAACAGGGTGAATAGGTTTGGAGAAATTGAGAGATGTTAGGCTATGTAACAGGATGCGGGTGACGCTGTGGGTTAAACCACAGAGCCTAGGACTTGCCGATCAGAAGGTTGGCGGTTCGAATCCCCACGACAGGGTGAGCTCCCGTTGCTCGGTCCCTGCTCCTGCCAACCTAGCAGTTCAAAAGCACGTCAAAGTGCAAGTAGATAAATAGGTACCGCTCCAGCGGGAAGGTAAATGGCATTTCCGTTGCACTGCTCTGGTTCGCCAGAAGCGGCTTAGTCATGCTGACCACATGACCCAGAAGCTGTACGCTGGTTCCCTCGGCCAGTAAAGCGAGATGAGCTCCGCAACCCCAGAGTCAGTCATGATTGGACCTAATGGTCAGGGGTCCCTTTACCTTTACCTTACTGTTTCAGAGCATATATTTTTTCCAAAACAAAGAAGAAGTCATCAGTTGTTGTTTAATTGTTCTTTCGCAAGACCCTGAGAAAATGGAGTCTCTGTTGGGCCTTCCTAACCACTTGAGTTATATTGTTTTTCCAAGTAACTCACACTCAGTAAGACACGCTGAGATCAAGACTTCAGTCTACAGATTCATGACTAATGCTCCAAATATTACCATCTTTTTGCTATAACATAGGTCTTTTTGTGACCGTAGTCACTGGTATGGAGAACCAGCACCTAATTTTCACCAAAAAAGCACTGAATGGCTCCTTTTATGCAGATTCTGTTTGTCTAGGGGAGCAGCAACCACCACTCTTCCCATTTAACTCTGGAAGCAGAGCAGGATTGCAGGGAATTGACTTGTCTTGATAGCAATTGGAATGCTCCTAGGAGGGATCTTGATCCGTCATTTATGCTCTGGTTAGAATACTGCAATGTGTTAAAATGTCCGACTGCCTTTGAAGATAGTTCAGAAACTTCAGCTGGTGTACTATTCAGCAGCCATGTTGCTGACCAGGGCAAGATGGCTTGGGCATATTACACCAAATGCATTGGTTTTCCAATTAAGTTTCCAGGCCCAATTCAAAGTGTGTGATGGCCTGGGATTTGGACTCGGATGCCGAACCTGAGGGATCCCAGCCTGCATAGGATTCCCCGCCTCCAGAACCACCTGAGCCGGGGCTGGGGCCTGAGCCTGAAGGGTCCTCACCTGTGCTGGATCCTCAGGTGCAGGCATCAGCTGAGTCTGCTCTGGCTCCTGAGGTGATGGAGGACCCATTGCCTGCAGGTGCTCCACTCTCAGCCCCGTCAGGGGAAGAGAAGGTTGCCTCTGGGTCCAGTAACCCTCCAGCCTCTCCTGAGCTGCAGGGGCTCAGGGCAGAGAGGCAGAGGGAACTAAGTTCCCACAGGAGGAGTACTCGCCTCCAGGCCAGGAGAGGCGAATCACCAGAGGATCGGGGCTGCCCAATGCCTCGGGGCAGATAAAAGCCAGCCAGCCCCAGTCCCAAGTTGCGGGTGCAGGATTGTTGGTTGCTAGTTCCTGCCTGAACCCTGTCCTGCTTTCCTGCCTGAGCTCCTGACCCGCCCTGGTTCCCTGCTTGCAAGCCTGTTCCTGACTTCACCCGGCTCCCTGCCCTGCGCCCAGCTTCAGCTTCTACGGACGTTGCACCATTGACCACGAACCGGACTTGGACCTCGCCTCTCGGGTAACCCACAGGACCAGCACAGTGTGCTAGTTTTGCCCTCTGAAGCCTTAAATGGCTCAGGACTGCAATGCCTCAAGGACCACCTTTTTATGAACCACCCTGAACTCTGTGATCATCATCTGAGGCTCTTTGTGCACGTCCTCCACGAGAGATCTGTAGGGTGGTAGCATGAGAATGGGGCCTTTTCTGTAGTGGCTCCCCGTTTGTGGAATGCTCTCCCCAGAGCCGGCTCACCTGGTCCCTTTGCTACATATATTTAGGTGCCAGATGAAAATATTCCTCTATAACCAGGCCTTTGACTTATTAAACTATTTATAGCCTTTTAAATTATTTTCTTTTTCTGGGGCGGGAATTGGTTCGTATCACTAACCAGCCTGGAAAGGTTGTCAAGGTGGACTTCTGTCAGGAACTGCTGGAATCTGTCACTGCCCGTTGTGGTGAGACCCTGAATTGCTAGCATCAGCCTTCTAAGACTGAGTGAAGTACAGGCAAGCCACACGTTTAAGTGAAAATGCATATATTTGAAATACCATTGAAAAAGTCTGCAAACACCCTGTGCCGTGGCCCCCCTCCTTTTGTGACATTTTTGGGTCACAAAAATGTGCTGCTACTATATATTTGCCATAATGTATACAATGCCCAGTGTTTATGCATATTCTCCACTACTCACACTTCCTACAGCATTCATTATTTGCTTCTCGTATTAATTTATTTTGTCCTCCACCGTGTCCACGCCTGCCATCTTAGGCATATGACGCGGACTGATTTCAAGTAGTATGCTGCGCAAAAAGTTTTTGTTGGAAACGGAAGTCGACTTAGCACTTTGGAACCTCAATCTAGTTTTGGTATTTTATACCAAGCATTAAAAGCACTTGAATTTGATTTAAGTGTTATTTTGCTTTGAGAGGTACTAAAATGAAGAATTTCCAACTAAAAATTCTGAATGGATAATAAAGGCACAATACAACTTTATTTTGATATTCAAATTTTATATAAAAAGATTAACACTAATCATCTACCCTCATTTTCTTTAACAACGGCACATGAATGTTGCATTTTAAAAAAAGTAGTGAGACAGTCTCAGGACTGTAGGCAACATGGAAGCCACCCGTCCCAGGAAAACCAAGACAAAGTTGGCATTTGATATACAGAAGAGAAATTCTGGAGAAATGTTAAGCAAAAGTAACATTGATACTGCCAAATGTTAATTTTTTTGTTTTTGGTCATATTATACACTGCTTGAGAAGAGCCACAAAAACTCGGGTTAAAGGGGAAAAAAAGACAATGCTGGGCAGGGCATTTCGGGAGATGTGTTGAAAACCTACGTTTAAAGAACCAATTTGCAGAGCCACTTTCCTGCAGAGGAAGGTCCCACGGCCATTATGGGAGTCCCTGCCAGGTGTTGCAGGGTCCGTAACGGGATTCTTCTGCTACTCTAAATTCTACTTGAATTTTAAGGCGATCAGAGCGTTTAATCCAATAAAAGAATAAAGCCAAGGAAAGGAAAATAAATGTAAACCAAGTTTATTTTGCTTTTTAAGTAGTGTTCTTAAAGCACTACAGCATGGTAAACAATGTAATTAGTAGAAGTCATCTCAAAAGCCAGAATTCTTCTTTAATGAGCTTGTTAAAAAGATGCAGCCTAGTCTAACAGGATAAATATTTTAACCATTTCACTTCGAGTTAATGAAGGCTCACAAATGAGCAACACTCCTCATTGAGGAAAACAAAAAGCTGTTGTCGACAAAGCGACAGCACACACACAAAAACAAAAGAACTGTGTAAAAATAACTAACTGTACTGTGTTCCCATACTCTTTTTTTTCCAAGTTGCTTTACAATGGGATGATATGCACATGATCTTGCTGCAAACTTGCCATACAACTTGCAAATACCAGTAAGCCTAGCCTTGCCACTCAGCCCAAAAGCTGCTCATGTCTGATGCAGCACTCACCATCCTATACCTAACAATTAATCTGATGGACTATACTCATTTACCCTTTTCTTCTAGACTGCAGGACAGGCTAGTAAGAAAGTGTTCCCTAATTGGAAAAAAAAATCTGTGTTCTAACTGGAAAATGTATAATTTTGCAATAGACTTTACAAGTTATATGTTTTGCCTCTTTTACCCTTAGCCACAAAATGGGCATGAAGTGTTTTTTTTTATTTTTAAAATGCCTTAATTTCCAACTTCATGCAAATCTAAATAAAGATGACCAAAACAAAAAAGCTTAAACAATGGAAGGATATTTCACAGAAAATTTCTTATACAAAAACACATAAGAAAAAAGGGCCACTAGGTGACATCTTAAATTTACAAATTGGCATCATTTTGGTCAACAAATATCCAAGTCCTGTTTTCTTTTACAACAAAGCAGCTGTACAGAAAGAAAACAGTGCAACTGGTTATTTTTTAATCACACATTTCCTCAGGAATTTCATGTGGATTAAGGATGCCAGGGACAGACATCTGAAGTTTGTGTTTCTCCTCTTGAGCCTGTCGAAGAGCTGTCTCTCTTTCTTCCAGGAATAAGTCAGACGTGTCTTCACCTGCAAATTCCTGTGGGAATAAAGCAGATGAGAAAATCCATTATAATCCAAACATCCAGCAAAGATCATTCAAAGCTAGAAAGGCAGAAGGCAGTTACAATGCAAAGTTGCAGACTTGGATGGAGATATATATATATGAATGAGAGAGATAATTTTGTGCAATAATTTGTTTAAAAACCACATTCAAGAGTGCCCTTATTGGCATCTGCATGTTTGAAACAGAACAGTGACTTCACATGTTAGAAAGCAAATGCCACAATTAGTGCATATCCCCTTTTCATAACCTGATAGTTCTGCCCTTATATTTTTGGTCTTCCAACTCAATCACCCTCAAGTCTCCTGTTCCCTTAAGTGATTCCAACTACTCTCCCTTGCTTGTCCTTCATACGTGAAAGCAACATACTTCCATCCAAGTCTATATAGCGCTCCCTCTCTTTTATTACATGTTGTCAAAGCCTACCTCTTCCATGAAACCTTTGACTGAACCCTTTAGTTTTGTTTCAGTAAAGGGCTATGTTTTAAATTTATTCTTCCCCCATTTTTGCCTTTCTACCGTATCAAAAAATTAAACCGGAAGCTTTTTAAGGCAAGTACATGTCGTTTTGCTTAAGACTACTCCTTAAAGCTAAATTACATGTTCTTTTCTTTAACTGAAGAGTAAGTAAAGAAAAGCACACAATAATCACAGGGCAATATCATACTAGGTGTATGGGCATTAGTCTTCCTGCAGGTTGGAATTAGAAACTAAAGTTACCCTAGCACTTTAGAAGTTGGCTACCTTTAACAATATGACAAAATTCACAGCATCAATATAGCAAATAGAGAGCTTTTGTTTTGTAAAATCATCTAGCAACTGACTTGGCATACCAATCAATGGAGCATGACAGAAACGAGCAATACATAGGTCTCAACAACAACAAAAAGCCCCATAGTTTAGTCTACTTGAAGTCTCATATGCATTCAGAGTAAGAAAGGAAATTCCAGACATACCTTTATCTGTACCAGGAAGTCCCTAAGGTGTTCCTTGAAAGCAGGAATATCCTGATTTAAACTGAAGAGTCCTGTTACAAACAGTTTAACCTGTGCACTGAAGTAATAAAAAAGAGACACACAGAGAAGAGCAATTAAGACCACTAGTAGTTGCACTCAAGTTCTATTTAACCTTTTAATTCTAAACACACTTACTCTTGAAGATGAGGAAATGCAGATTTAAGGAGATTAGCAACATACTCCTGAATAAACATTTGGTTGCTCACTGGATTTCCAGGGTTTAGAGGAGTACTTATTTTTCCTTCTTCTACTAAATTGAACATGTATGCAAGAATTGATGCATGCATTGTCAAACCTGGTGAAAGCACACAAAGGAGAGTAATATTTAGATTAGAATGTATACAGCAACTGAACTCACTGTAGCTCAAGCCGTAAAGGTCTTCCATCCCACTCCACAATTACTTACCAGCAGTGTGAGACGTGTCTGTTACAACAGAGAAAATGTGCTGAAGAATGTCACAGAAATAAGTCTGGTAAAAACTCTGGGCAGCAGCTTCTTCTTGTGCAACGTTTTGTAAAAGTGTATAAAGGATCTGAAGGCCTAGAAGAAAGTACATGAAGCTATTCAAAATTTTCGTGCCTGTAAAAGTTATGCATTCTAGAAACCAAGTGAAGTACATCAAGTATATGAGCTACACAGAAGCAAATAAGTTATTAGTCTGGGAATTCCACTATTTAAATTAAATAATCAGACTCATTACTACCACATTTAAAATGAATGGACACATTTGGAGTGTCCACTTCACCAAACCTGGACTCAATAGAATTCCCATAAATTCTTGAGGGAAGCTTAAATCAAGTTTCAAATCTGTTTAGGCGGGTATATAGAACAGCCTCTTTTCAGAAATAGGTAAGAACACCCCCCCCCCAAAAAAAAACCTGGCCCTCCAGACGTTTTGGGACTAAAACTCCCATAATCCCTAGCTAACAGGATCAGGGATGATGGGAATTGTAGTCCCAAAAAATATCTGGAGGGCTGAGTTTGGGGGTGCCTGGGTAAGAATCTACATGCCCACATGTTCTAGGCAGAGGATAGTTCAGCACAATTAGCTGACTTACTCAAGCATAAGAGTTCAGAAAATTAGGATAAGTCACCTGTATCTGCAACGTTTCTCATTGTGTGCTTGAAAGCCCAAATGATAGAATCCAGTACTAGTTTGAACTGTGCAGGTGGGATGGCCAGGAATGCTGGGAAGCAATGGGAGTTTACTGCTTGTAGTAGCAAGAAAAAGTTTGTTCTGTGTTCAGGATATTCTTCAAAGTCCTAATGGCAGAGGAAGGAGAAAACAGAAAAAAATATAATGTAAGTTACACAATATAGTCTGACCAAAACTAATTTTTAGAACTTCACATTACTTTAAAAAGCACCCCAAAGTAAAATAATCTAGGGCAGCAGCTGTACAACAGCTGCCACAGTTGTTTAAGAGCCCAAACCTAATTTTGAAAGAAGTTTCAAAACAATTCAAATCATGGTTTTATTTACAAGTTTTCAGCACTAGTGCATACCTGAGACAGACCAAAACTTTAAACTATACTCTACAGCCTAGTTTAATCTATCCTTTTTAACAATGGTTAAAACAATTGTTTCCTTAAAGTTGCTTCCAGTGAATGACTGAATACAGCAAAAATTCAATAAGCCATGAAATGAATGGAGAACTGTCAGAACATTTTTTGCTCAGTTTAAAGTTCTGGTATGCTTATTCAGGCAAGATTTTCAGAGATAGGTACCCTACATAAGTCAGGCTTAAGTATTTTGCCTTTCTTTTTACGGAAAGTCAACCAGTAAGTTTTTTATAAGGTTCCTTCTTAAGATTTTATTTCCACCTCCAAGAAGAATAGCTCTAACAGCCACTACATGGCAAGCCTCTTCATGAGCAGCAGCCTATAAATGCTTCACACATACATTTGCAAGGAACACTACAATTTCAAACAGAGACAACTGAATGTGGTTCACAGCAGTGAAGAAACTCAAAGCATTCCTGTTTGTTGCAGGACTTTGTGAATTACCTTATTGATCATATTTAATGTGCATTCAAAGACAGCATCAAATATCTGAGGTATTTCAGCAGTAATGTGTCCTCCCAGCTTGTTTACTATGATAGCCATTGTACTAAGCACTTCAGGCTCTCTGGCAGCTGGAACATTCCTCTGGTAATCAATAAGAACTGCATCCAGCAAAGGTGGAACAAAGTTTTCAGCTACCTAAAGAGAGAGAAACAGTTGTACTGTAACACAAGGCCTACTATATGTTTGAGTGTGCATTTGCCATTCATTGAGGTTGCTGACACTTGAGAAGTCCACTTACCATCTGAGGATCATTGGATCGGCTCACCCAGCCAGAAATTAGTTTTAAAGTTTCCCTTTTTACTGTTCTCATACTTCTGATCAGAGGTTGCTTCGTAACCATTTCTCCTGGAAGAGTTTGAGGTCAGTTACAACCCAGGAATACATACTTTGTAAAACAATCCAAAAATATTTTTACCCCCCTCTATCTAAAACCAATAAAACAATGAAATATGGCAGATAAAATTCAAGGCAAAGCAAGCAGCTGTCAAAACCTTGTAAAAATCAATTTGAACTTTAAACAATTTCAAAATCCAGTATTAAGATCACAAGAACTTCATATAAGCTCCAAAAACTTTATAGAAACTAATGTCTTAAGCAGAGGCCGCATCATGTATTATTTAGTTGAGATTCTTGCATTGCGCGCGCGGGTGGGGGGGTGGACTAGATGACCCTCAGGGTTCCTTCAAACTCTACAATTCTACCTCAGAGTAAAAGCTCTGACCCTTTTATTACAGGGGCTACTGGAAGCATATACCATCCTCGGTACAAATCCCATCTCCCTTCCCACTCCATCCTGTGAAGGCTTTCCTCAACACTGACTTTAACCATGGTTGATCTATTTTCAAACACAGAAACCAGAAAGAAAGAAAGAAAGAAAGAAAGAAAGAAAGAAAGAAAGAAAGAAAGACTAGTAGCAAGTTAAAAGTTTGTCTTAGCAATGGTTAAGGAATTGGTAAAGTTGCATATGCACCAACCCTTCATGGAAGTTTGTATGACCATTAAAGAAACTCCCCATCTTAACAATCAAAGCCAGCAAGCTGAAAAAGGAGCATCACTTTCAAAAAAACGTCCTGCCTTTAACACTTGCTTTTGTACTGCAATGCTTCCTCGTGTGAAACCATGTTGATTCTTATATAGGCAATTTGATGTGTTGTAGTAAGTTCTATGACCACACCATGCAAGGGTTCCCCTATCCCATCCATTCATTAAATTTAATCTTGTACTAACCACCCTTGGCTTTTCAAACAACATACACCATTCCATCACTTCATCCGTGTCTTTTACCCAAGCTACCGTATTTTTCGCTCTATTAGACGCACTGGACCATAAGACGCACCTAGTTTTTAGGGGAGGAAAACCAAGAAATAAGAAAGCAACGCAAAGCCTCCTGAGCGAGGAGGGAGCGCTCCTCCCTCTTCGCTCAGGAGGCTTTGCGGGGCTATCCCTGAAGCCAGGAGAGCAAGCGGGATTGGTGCGCACCGATTCCTCTTGCCCTCCTGGCTTCAGCGAACGCAAGCCTCCTGGCTTTCCCCCCACCTCCCGCAAAAGACAGGGATAGCCGCGCGAAGCCTCTGCAGGGCAGCAGGATGAAGGCTCCCCGCTGCCCTGCTAAGGCAGAAACTAGAAGTTCTGACTTTTGGGGTAGCCCGTGAAGCCTCTGCATACTCCAAATACTTATGTTAAAGCCAGTAATACTCACCGTTTGCCTGAATAGCTGCAGAAATGTTTTCACTGAGGCACTTGTACACATTCAGCATATCCAAGTAGATTCTGCCCAGCTGAATCACAAAGGGATGCCCAACAGCTTTACACGCCCGCACATTTGTTTTCAGAATGCTCCCCAATTGCTTAACAGTTTCAGAGTCCTTTAGGATATCAACGTTCTGTGGAACAGAAGTAAACCATGTATGTGTGTGTGTGTGTGTGTGTGTGTATATATATATATATATTTCCTGCTACTTGATTCGGTATTTTATTCTATCATTTTTAGCTGTGTTGCATGTCGCCTGGAACACTATGTTAAAACGAAATGTAATAATAGTAATAGTAAATTAAATCTCTCCCTCCTCCCTGGCCAGCATGAAAATAGTCTGCTGGTTTTTTTTTGGGGGGGGGGGGGAGAGACAGAGAGAGAAAATTAATTCCTTCATTCCCAGCGCAGAAATGGCAGACTGATGAAGCCATGCCTTTTCTATTAATTCATTAATTACATTTGGATACCACCCTATACCAGTAGATCCCAGGGTGGTTCTTCTATCAGCTGCATTTGTAACCTGCTCAAGTTTTTCTTTACTAGCCTGCATTTTGCTTACTAGGAGGGTGGTAGCAGCTTGTAAGTTTGGGGCGGGGCAGTGCCTAAGGCGGCTGCCTTTAGCCACATTAACCGATGCCTCTCTCACACACATAGCAAATGTTCTCATATTTCGCACCACATCTCCATAGAATTCCACCACAGAGTCTTGGAAGGCAGGTCAATCTCATTTCAGCACTGCCCACCAAAGGATGGGTCCAAATGATATGCATAAAGTTAGTAATGACATGCTTCATCAGCCTTCTGTGAACTGGGAAAAAAATATATATACTCCTTTTGTCCACTATGATCTATGAAGGTTGCTACAATTTTGCTATGGCGAAGCAGAAACTGCAAGTTACACGAGGCCAAATGGTAAAACTGAAAGTAAAATTAATGTGTTTTAGATCCATACATGGAATGAAGTAGTTCGTGTAACTTTACACAACTCGGGGCAATAAAAGCTTTGAAAATTGGGAGTAAATTATTTGAAGCACCACTGATTTTGGTGACCACTGCCATGGCAGCCATTTTGTGGCTGGTCAAGCCATCATGGCAGCCATTTTGTTGTGGCTCACATGACACACTCACATATGCAAGTGTCTCCATATGTTCAAAATAAAGGAAACCCAATAGAGAATATACTTACTTTTGTGGCCTGTTGAATTATGCTGTCCCATACTTGATTAGGAAGTAACATGTATTTCTCTATCAAATGCTCTTGTACTGTCTGGTCAGTCTGTGCTCCAATCATGTATCCAACTGCTTCGTAGAAAGTATGCACCTAGTTGAGGTATCAAATGTACCAAAACATATAGCTGAATATGCTAAAATATGGTAGGCCTATACATGCATTTCAGACTGGTATTTAAAACAGGTGCATTTATTTAAATTATCTGTTCAACGATGAAGCTGCAAATTCTTCTAAAATATGTGAATTATTATTGCTCAAAAATAAGTAGAGCCTTTTTAGGACAACCTAAAAACACAACTTAAAAGATGTGAATGCTATAGGACTATTTTGGGCAGAGGAGAACTTAACAGCAAACCAGCCATTC
Source organism: Podarcis gaigeae (assembly GCF_964106915.1). Classification (NCBI taxonomy): domain Eukaryota; kingdom Metazoa; phylum Chordata; class Lepidosauria; order Squamata; family Lacertidae; genus Podarcis; species Podarcis gaigeae. Next base: position 114,343,196 of record NC_139680.1, read on the forward strand.
ACAGCTTGCCACTGCTTTGTACAATGCACATGTGTCCCAAAGCTCCAAAACCACTGTTTTAAGTCCAAAAGTGCTCTTCTGTGAGTGCAAGAGCTCCTTCATATGCAAAACACTGACACAGAATTCATTCCAAGCTTTCTCCATACATCTTTCATTTTAAGTCAGGGGTGGAGAAACTATCAGCTCAAAGGCTGCACTTCTTTGTAAGTCAAAACCTTATAGGGGCTACATTATCAGTGGGCAGAGGCAAAATTGACAGAGCAACAGATGTGTCCACCCTCAGGCCCAAGGTTCTATATTCTTGTTTTTATAAAGTTGAGTGACATACCTGTTGTGGTTGAAGGTCACAAATGATTGTATTAATGTTGTTCAGGATCTCGTCAATGAATGGCATGACCTCTCCCACCTGGACTTGAACAAAGTGTCTGCGGCATTTCTGCGCTATTTTTATAAAAGTATCGCAAGCCATGTCTTGGACACCATCGTGGGTTTCTATAGCAGAGCAAGAGAAAAGTTGTGGATACCAAAAATTACTGGATACAACGTGCTGCTGTTTCTCAGGTTTCATCTTTCCACAGAAATCTTGCAAAAGTTGGCCTATTTCTCTTTCCTAAATAAATTTAAGTAATATTTTCGTGTCTTCTATTGGGGCTTAAGGAAATGAAATTGGAATAGAGGTGCTACTCAGAATCTTGAGTCAAATGAACACATTCCTGCTTCTCAAAGTCTTATAATGTTAAGGTAGTCTAGGATCAAAAGCAGTTAACTATTTCAAAATTTAGACTGCAAGAAATATTTGTTACTGTGAAAACAAAGTGAGAATTCCAGATAAATTACCATGCATAAATTCAAAGAGCTTGTTAACAACAGTCTTCAGAAATTTCCAGTGGGCTCTCAGAAACCTTGGATATTGCCCTACTATATACATTATATTGGATGCAATAATAGCTTTATTATCCTTCCCTCGCTTTTGCTCGCAAAGTCCCAGAAGGTCCTACAAAAAGAAAGAAAGAAAGAAAGAAAGAAAGAAAGAAAGAAAGAAAGAAAGAAAGATGGAGTTGTACTGTTAGAAGTTAAATTTAAAAGCATTTTTTCTATTCACAGTTTGCAGCGTCCAGAATATTTTAAAGAACCTCTACAAAGTCCTCATTTTTCTTTTCAATAAATGCCTGCATTACCGTAGAGGCTTCTCCTTTTCTCAAATAGAAGGGAAGTACACTCTGGCCCCCACTAAGGGCTACTGGGATGTGTGCGTGTGTTTTGATGGGGTTCTTTTGCATTATTACAATCTATTGCAAGTTGCCTTGAGGATCTTCCATCAAAAGGTGTTGTACAAGTCTTAAAATAACTTCAGTTATTTTATTTGAACCGCCACTAGCATGTCTACATTTAAGTGTGTTGACTCCAAGACAATAATTGAGGCTGCATCAGCAACAGAAGCTACGTGTTACCTTTATGAAATCCCGCCTTCCTTGGAGTTAACTTTGGCCACTGGTAAGATTAGCATTCCCTAGAACTTTTGTTCAGATAAGGTAAAGGTAAAGGTACCTCTGCCCCTACGGGCTAGTCTTGACAGACTCTAGGGTTGTGCGCTCATCTCACTCTATAGGCCGGGAGCCAGCGCTATCCGCAGACACTTCCGGGTCACGTGGCCAGCGTGACAAGCTGCATCTGGCGAGCCAGCGCAGCACACGGAACGCCGTTTACTTTCCCGCTGGTAAGCGGTCCCTATTTATCTACTTGCACCCGGGAGTGCTTTCGAACTGCTAGGTTGGCAGGCGCTGGGACTGAACGACGGGAGCGCACCCCGCCGCGGGGATTCAAACCGCCGACCATGCGATCGGCAAGTCCTAGGCGCTGAGGTTTTTGTTCAGATACTGCTTTTTAAAACAGACTATGTTGCACCTCTTTCTGGAAAATCTGGTTTGCTTCCCCCCAAGAGCTACTAACATTTCTCTATCCAGCTATATGCTATACATGGTGCTGACTCTGAAGATGGTTTAGAAACTTCAACTGCTGCAGCGGCCATATTTGAGCACATTACACCAATCCTGGCCCAAATGCACAGGCTCCCAATTAGTTTCTGGTCCCAATTCAAACTGCCGGTTTGAATGAACCAACCCGGACACCAAGATAATCATTTCAAGCCCATCTCTGTGTGCCTCCTCCACAAGAGGTCCAGAGGATGGTAATATGAGAATGGGTATTTTTTGCAGTAGCTACCCATTTGTGGAATACTTTCCGCAGTGAGGCTCACACGACACATTTGTTACATATAGGTGCCAGGCAAAAACATTGTCTTTCTCCCAGGCCTTTGGCTAATTAATTGATGGCCTTTTAAACTGTGTGGGGGTGGGGGTGGCTGGGTCGTGTTTTTGTTTGTTCCTATATTACATATTTTTGTGTTTTCATATTGTAAACTGCCCTGTGATCCTCAGATGAAGAGCAGTGTAGAAACTTAATAAATACCTTTATTACTGTTACAAGAAACCTCTTCTCATCTTCTTCATGCATTGCCCCACTGATTGAGCCTATGGCCCAACATAGAGTGTTTAGATTTTTCCATGACCATTCGGTACCATTTACTTGATTGTGAAGTTTCTCTGTCATTATTCGCTCAGTATCTGCGTAATCCAAATGGGTAAGGTAAACTAGAAAAAGAAAAATTGGTCATCTATGAAAATGAGCATTACATATTCTCAGGGTTTCAGAGAAAAATCTATGCTTAAAAAATAGAGTTAATATTAAGCATGCATTAGCTAGATTTTTCTAAAAGCAATATAGGCCCTAGTTGGTCTCCTAGGCTTCTGTAGGCATTTGTGACCTAATTTTCCAAGCACAGGATGACCACCAAGACAGAGCTTATATCATAAAGACTTTATCTAATAAGGACTGCATGCAGTACCTGAAATTAAAATCATAGTTGACAGAAGAATGTAGAACAAATCTGCATTAAATCGTTTACAAAGACACATTTATGGCCCTGGGATGATCATGCAGTTGCAGGCAACTATTTTTTAACTTACCTAGTGTTTCTCTCATGTTTTTGTACAAATTGATAGAATCTGTGTCTTTCATGAATTCTCGGACAACTTCCCCCTGGTCATTTTCTACAACAAGCACTTCCTCTGGTTTTGCCATGCGGCTTACCATCAACAACCGCACCTATATTTGAAAGGGGGGGGAGGAGAGACAGAGAAACACACACAAATTGTATATTCCTAAGTTTTTCCGTACAAGAATATTGCTAAATATCTTTACACTTATTTTTTTTAACAAGCAGCAGGTGCATTCACCATGAGGCAGGCACACATTCCAATTAATGTTATCTGACTGCAGCAAGTAGGCTTCTTACCTTGTGACTTTATAAAGATTGATACTGTTTTTATTTTAAGCGCCATGAACCATGAAAGCCCACCTAATATTTTTCACAATACTAGGGGAAACCCAGCTGGATGGGCGGGGTATAAATAATAAATTATTTATTATTATTATTATTATTATTATTATTATTATTATTATTATTATTATTATTAAGAGAAATAAGCCCAAACTTTACGAGCTGAAGCAGTAAACTCCTATGAAATGATTTTGGAACTGCTTCTGAATAAATCAAGCTACCAGACATTCAGAAGAATGCTTAAGCCCAACTATGACAGAGATTGTAAGCAAGTTGGACGATTCCTATTACCTTAGACAGAACTGGAAGATAAAGTTGTCTCCGGGGAGGAACATCAAAATGCTGAGTCCCCGAAAGTAATGGCGAAGCAGATGTTGAAAATGGGCTCTCTCTATATAGTTCAGCAGCCAGGTGATTCCAGTACTCCAGACAAATCTTAAAGATTTCAGTTTCTTCAACTTCAGATACCAGCAGCATGTAATGAAGGGCCTAAAGCAAATTTATGGTGATTACTTAATTGACATATGAAAGGGCTAAGCATATATAAAAACTGGCAACTTTTAAGATCTGATCGGTTTTTGGTGGAGCATCTCAAAAATGCTTTTGACTAAGTTCTCAGCCCCAAAAAATACAAGTTCACATCCTAAGAATGAATACAAAAGGGCAACTGGCATTGTGTCAGCACTAAGTACTGACAGCAGGAGAAAGAGCTCTTACTATTTCACAAGGTAAACGATTACCAGACTAGAAATGCTGGAGAAACTCCCTTTGAGAACTGCACATCCCAAACCCAAATACTGGGATCAAGCCAACCGTGCAGCTGGCAAAGGAGCTCACATTTGAGACACAAATTTACCCTGTCTACTAATCCAAGTTAAGTCTGCCATCATGCTTTACTCAGTTCTTGACCCAACTTACTTTTCAGTAAAGCCGATGAGATACAAAGGACACCAAAACAACAACACATACAAATAAGAAACAAGCAAACTGGGAAAACTTACTTCCATTAATGTCTCCCTTAGATTTAAACGCTTTTCTATAAGTTGACCATGCTCTTTCAGAAAGGTACAGAGAAACAAACTGAGATTCTGGATGAAATTCTGCTCATCGTCTTTTCCATTGGAGTATGCAAGTCGAATATTGGTGTTCAAAGGAAGCATCTAAGAAGAATGGAACTCAAAATTATAATCTGGCAGTCGTGTAAATGCCAGTGGTGTCATCAACTACACACACTTTGGCCTGCTTCACTTTGGCCTGCTGCCATAAATAGCTCCACTGAGATCAATGAGATTTCACCCCACGTGGATGTTTCTGCACAACTTGGCATACGGTCCACTGATAAGATCCATTAATTCCTCGAATGTTGCATACAGGGGAAAAAATACTGGGATGCCACAAGATTTATGTCAGGGAAGAGTTAGAAGTTTCCAGTTTCTCAGAGGGAGAAAGCATTCGCCAAGGGGGGAAGGAGAGCAGTGAAACTAATAGAAGAGAGCAAAAGGAACAACAGGGAGGGACTGGCTGTTCACAGGAAAGGCAAGAGTTAAGTTCTAGCTCAGATTCGGAGGAGGGGAGATACAAGCCAGCTCTAGCCAGGAGGTTAGAAGAAAGAGCGGGGAAGGGAAGGGCGCCTTCGCCATTTTGAGAGAAATAATATTTAAGAACCGTTTATAAGACTGTTTTGTTAATACGCAATAAAAAGTTATATAAGAACAAGAAGTGTTTGTGTGGTGATCTGAAGAGGACAACGACCAGGCCTGACAATTTACTCCCAATGAACAAGCTGTTGCCTGCACGGGAAATCTTGGTATCCAGTTGAAGAATTTGAGAGGAACCAACTGCTTCAGAGTAAGAACTGCCACCCACTCTAATATAAGCTTGGGAGGAGGAGAAATTACCTGTTTGAGCTGCATCATCGTCAAGGTAAAGAGTGTGACAAACTGTTCCTCATACTGACTTACACTGACACCAGCAATCTCTGTGAGGCACTTCAAGGAGACATTTCGGAACATAGGGACATTTAAAAACTGTAAAAGAAAAAAATATGCATGGAAGTTAGGTACTCACTTACTAGCTACAATCAGCACCCCATTTTCCCTCTCAGTGGTTATTTAGGTAAAAGGTAAAGGTACCCTTGACCATTAGGGTCCAGTCGCGGACAACACTGGAGTTACGTGCTCATCTCGCTCTATAGGCCGAGGGAGCCAGCGTTTGTCCGCAGACATCTTCTGGGTCATGTGGCCAGCATAACTAAGCTGCTTCTAGCGAATCAGAGCAGCGCACAGAAACGCCCTTTAACTTCCTGCCAGAGCGGTACCTATTTATCTACTTGCACTTTGACGTGCTTTCGAACAGCTAGGTGGGCAGGAGCGGGGACCGAACAACGGGAGCTCACCCCATTGTGGGGATTCGAACCACCGACCTTCTGATCGGCAAGTCCTAGGCTCAAGTGGTTATTTAGTTTAGAGGAAATACTCACTTTGTATATTAGCGTGCTGATCAGCTTGGTCTCAAAAATATAGCCCAGTGGAATCCAGTTGAGGAATCGAAGCAAAGTTTCCAAAGTCGCATGAACAAGGGGAGCATTTTGAGAGTTTTCCTGTTAACAAAGCTACATATAAGCAAATCTGTCTTTATAATAATGTGACCATTTTACAAAGATTATATTGCAATAAAGCTTACCATCACAAATTGACACAGCTGAAATATCTGTGAGAACTCATTGCACATACTAGAAGAAATAGAGAGAGAAAATCAGCAAATAACAACTTTATTATTTGTACTCTGCCAATCTGAATGGGTTGCCCCAGCCACTCTGGGTGGTTTCTAACAAATAAAAAAAATAATAAAACATTATATTAAAAAGCAACATTAAAAGTTGCAATATAAAATGCCTCTACCATGTTTGATACGTCATACTACTGCAAAGACTTTTGTTACTACTTTTAGAGGTTTCGCAGGATAGCCCAAGCAAACACCAGCAGATTACAAAGTACCAATTCAAGCAAAGGCAAGAACCTGCAGATATGTGCAGTAAGCCTGCAACTTACGTGCATTTAAAGGTAAAGGTACCCCTGCCCGTACAGGCCAGTCGTGTCCGACTCTAGGGTTGTGCACCCATCTCACTTAAGAGGCCGGGGCCAGCGCTGTCCGGAGACACTTCCGGGTCACGTGGCCAGCGTGACGAAGCTGCTCTGGCGAGCCAGCACCAGCGCAGCACACGGAAACGCCGTTTACCTTCCCGCTATAAAGCGGTACCTATTTTTCTACTTGCACTTTGACGTGCTTTCGAACTGCTAGGTGGGCAGGAGCTGGGACCGAAAGACGGGAGCTCACCCCGCCGCGGGGATTCGAACCACCGACCATACGATCAGCAAGTCCTAGGCACTGAGGTTTTACCCACAGCGCCACCTGCGTCCCACGTGCATTTAACTTGTGCATATTCAGCTTGCACGCTTGGCAAATAGTTAAATATACAGGGGAAAACAGACTTTGGCAATCCCACCCACCACTGAACCCAATGTGTTCTTGGACTAAATACAATTTTGGCTTTAGGCACGATCCCTAGAACGAAACCCCCATGTAAGTTGTGGGCTTACTGTATTGCTTCTGAAGTCTATCTTTTAAGAGCAGAAGTTGCAAAATAGTTTTATTTCTACATCACAAACTTAGAGACAGATAAGCTCTGTTTAGAGTTTAGGGAAAGAGGCAGTTGCAATATATTGCCTCCAAATATCTGCAAGGAAAGCTGGTGGATAAAACAGATGAGCAACAGCCCACTTAGGTATAGTATATGGGGGAGAAAACACTACTTGCCTGTCCTTTAAGTGTTTGGCTTTTACTTGAGTTATTTGTCCACTGGAAAAGTCAAACACCTCTTCACTAAGCAGTTTTAAGATCACCATGTTGTTCTGACAAAGGCTCTCACTTGTCCTGCTGGCCCCAACTATGTCACTGATGAATGTTGGCCAATGTTTTGGCCATTCTTGTTTTAGTATCTGCAAAGCATGAGAACCCCATGTCGTATAAGATTAGTTTTCTACTGATAAAACCATCATAACTAGTATTTTTAGGTCAGAGACGAAACTTACCTGAACAAGAATCATGTTTAACTTCCCTATGTATACTTTCTCTTTCTAGAGGAAGCAAAGAAAAAAAGAGTTAGGGCCGGGTTTCACTTCATCAGAAAGGAGCCCACTTTCCAGTCCCCCAGAGAAATCTCACTTACTTCAACACATGATGGATCGGATGAAGTCTTGATAATTAAGCCAACAACGTATTTTTTGATACCTACAAAATATTTTTTTAAAGTTTGTAAACTATCAAACAACAAATCACTGATAAAACAGGATGCATCAAGGAATTATTAAAAGCCCCAAGTATACAGTGTCCCTGAGTAAAGCTGCCTGAATACATTAAAGCCAGGAATAGGCAAACTCGGCCCTGCAGATGTTTTGGGACTACAACTCCCATCATCCCTCGCTAACAGGACAAGTGGTCAGGGAAGATGGGAGTTGTAGTCCCCAAACACCTGGAGGGCTGAGTTTGCCTATGCCTGCATTAAGCAGTAATGGGATAAGAGAACAGATCCTATGGAGTGATAATTGATTAAAGAACAGGAATGGGAATAATTAAACAATCATCCCAGTTTAGAGAGCGAAGGAATGAAGCCCCTCCAAGATCTGCATTAGGATTGATGCCTTTTCTTAAGTTCCTGAATTTTGTGGACTTAAGGGTTAAGCAAAGCAGCCAAGATTGTGGATTGCTTCAATTTTTTTATGATGGTGAAACCCTATAGGACTCTAAAAAGCCATATCCAAATTGAGAGAATGACAAATGCAGTTCAGTGTAAAGAGATACACATTGGCGCAAATATCCTAAATGCACACATACTGAAGGGGCCCAAACTCACAGCGACTAATGAAGAATGCTCTTGAGGTCATGGTGGATGGCACAATGAAATGTTGACCTAGTGTGCAGCAGCTGTGAAAAAGGTGATTTCTGTGCTAGGGACCATTAGGGAAAGGGATTGGGGTGGGGAGAAGGTGCCAATATTATACACCAGGACAGAAGTCAGCAACCTAAGGCCCATGGGCCGGAAGCAGCCTATGAGGGTCGCTTAACCGGCCCATGAGCCACCCCGAACCGAGCCGCCCTCTCGGCAAGTCCCTGTGTGCTGCGCTAAACTGGTGTAGCACAGCATAGGGACTCTCTTCTGCGGCTCCAGAAACCGTATCTGCGCATACCCAGACGCCGAAATCACATCTGCGCATGCCCGTGGCGCCAAAAATTGCTTCTGCGCAGATGTGATTTTCAGCATCTGGGCATGCGCAAACGCGATTTCCGGTGCTGCGGACATGCGCAGATGAGATTTCCTGCATCGTGCTGTGCCGATCCGGCCCATGGAGGATCTCCATGGGAGTGATCCGGCCCATGCCTGGTAAGCTTTGCTGACCCCTGCACTAGGAATACTGCCCTGCTTCTCTCATGCAATCCTAAGACATGGTTTATTAAACAGTGGTTATTAAACCACCACTTAGCTTTATGTGTGAACCCTGCCCTTGGGCTTAACTATAGTTAATGGCGAATAAGCCACAACCTGAACTGTGGCTTGTTGTTGGCTTACAAACAGATGTAAAGTTCATTGGGTAAACTATGGTCAAACTGCTCTCATCAAATCAATTTCAGTTCCAGTGAAAGAAAACACTTTAGACTAGTAAATTCTTTATTTGTCAACTTAATTTTGGAATGGGTATCTCAAGCATGTCATCCTGCCCCGATAGAAAAAATTAACCCATGAACTGAGAGCAAGGAGGAATTTTTTTGCAATAGACAATTTTCATACTGGCTGGTCAGATTTTATTTCATATATTATGATGAAAGAACATGGCTATTAGCTGCCTGTAATACATGGAAACCTGAGAAGCCACCCCCCCCCCCCGATATACAGGTTGAACGTCTTCTGATATACCTTGCATTCATCAGGGAGTGGGAGAAAGGGGTGATTGGGGAAACTATTCAGTTTATTATCACCAATTTAACCATCATGGTTGCCCATAAAGAATTCTGGGATTGCAGTTAAGCAATGCTTTTGGATTTATTTTTAAAACTGTACCAAAGGATGGCTCCACGGAGCCTTCTGAATGGGCAGCAATGCAACATACTATACCACAAAAAGCAACAGATCAATACACACACTTGACATTTCATGCAGTCAAGACAGTCTTGAGGATCTCCCTTTCAGCAGGTTCCCCTGACCTTCAGAAGACGTGGGGGATCACCTTCTGCCATAACCCTACTACGTGCTTCTTTTCGCTGAATCTTACACAAGTTATTTAAAATTTGCATAGAATGAAGAAAAAAAGCCAAGAGTTGTTAGAAAGGGAAAAGCTGTATACAAAGCTTTCTCCAGTCCTTCGCTGTTCCAACTACTTCTGATTCTTGGCATTACAAACAAGTCTAAATAAGCCCATCCTTTCCTCACAGGGTGGAGCTCACTCAAAAGACTGTCACTATGGAGCAAAACCTTCCTCAATTTGCAGAAATTCACACTTAAAATAACTAATAGTATTTATTTTCAGAGTGACAGCTGTCATGGCGTATTTCTTCCAGCATACAATCCAAAATATTTTGCTCTTCTCTTTTGCACTCACTTGTATCCACTGCTGCCATTTCACTCATGCAATAAATGTCTGCTTATGCAACAAAATTTTCCCCCTACAATTCTCTCCAGGCCTTTATGCACCCTCAAAATATGCTCCAGAGGGCTGGGGGACCTTGGGTACTACCCATATTCACTGTGAAGACTAGTGCAATGCAGTTAGTTCTTTTATCATGCCCTCTGTAATGGGAACATGTTTCACAGCCCCCACTTTCCTTTTGAGTTTCTCTGTTATGTGTTTTTCAAATCTGACCTGAAAAGGTTATTTGATGAGGATAGTTGGTTTTGATTCAAAATAAAAGATAATACAGTACAGTGGTACCTCAGGTTAAGAACTTAATTCGTTCCGGAGGTCCGTACTTAATCTGAAACTGTTCTTAACCTGAAGCACCACTTTAGCTAATAGGCCTCCTGCTGCCGCCGCGGCGCCAGACCCCGATTTCTGTTCTTATCCTGAAGCAAAGTTCTTAACCTGAAGCACTCTTTCTGGCTTAGTGGAGTGTGTAACCTGAAGCGTATGCAACCCGAGGTACCACTGTACTGTTGTTGCCCGATTTAAAATTAACAATCTATCTTGGCATTAGGTAAAGGACTATAAGCAAAATACAAAAAATACCATACTTGAACTAATCTTACTTCACTATAAACTCCGCGGTATCAAACCAGTAATTCATCTACTGTCTCCTTTTGCTGTTGGGAAGAGGAAGACATGGAGTGGACAAAGACCCGCAATTGGTTTTGATTGGTGGGCAGGGAGCAAGCATTCCAATGCAGAAGTAAGTAAGCGGTAAGAGACTTGCACTGACACCATGCACCCAGTGTATGAAATACCCTCAGGCACCAGTTGCATTTTGCAACTTGGCATGGCTTACTTGCAACCAAGAGTTGTATGGTTGCGTAATAAGGCGACTAGTGATGTGAGGTGAGAATATTCTCTGGAGAATATTCTCCACAAACTGTTAATTCTGATGTGATAACCAGTTTTACAACCCACATTTAAAAAATCTAGTAAATAGTAAGACAGGCTTTGATATTGCCAGTGTAACTAATGAATAATGATATATATTTTTTTATCCTGTTCCATTGCTGGGCATTGTGTCATTCACCATTGGCGGTTCTGAAATGTGAGCTACAGAAAACTTTGTTTTTAAAAAGCTATTCATTTAATTTGATGAACATTTGAATTCATATGTATTTCAACTATATGTAATAGCTATTTTTTTCTATTTTGGTGTGACCTTATTCTTAGTAATTCTATACCCTTGGCCATACAGTGCGTTTTTTTTGTTTTTGTTTTTTACAGAAAGTAGTTTTAATGCTTTATACACTTAAAGTACCTAGGCATATAGAATTATGTGTAACAGCATAATTCACTTTGCTGCAAATATCCTTGATCCCAAGTATAATGGCGTTCATTTACCAAGAGATGAACAAATTCAAGATACCGAGTTCAGTGATCTCAAAATATCAGCAAGTGCACCAAATGATGCACAAGATATTTTGGCAGAGCTGGCAGCATATCGTGCTAAGCTAAGGAAGTTTTTTTTAGCAAGTCATATATATTGTAGTTGGTTGAAAAAGTGGATGCAGTGGATTGGTGGAAGGGAACATGCTTTGGTTCAAAGCTTAGCAGAATGGCTGTGGACATTTTAAATATGCCACCAACAACAGCTGCAACAGAACTTCAGTACTTATGAACTTATTCATTCAGCAGACGACAGAGCAGAAAAGCTTACATATGTAGCTCATAACTTACAACTCCTAGAAGAGAAGCACAGCTTCTAACAAGCTCATTGAATTTTACACAACCATCAACTTCGTTCTATGATCTCACAGATGATCAGTGTGGAACTGAAAGCTCTGCTACCAGTGGAGACCAAGATGGTGACTTATCCTCTTAAGATGTTTGAAGAATCAATATAAATTTATAAACATTTGAGACTTGTTACTTAAAGCCTATTTTTCACATACATTTCTTTCTTGTGACAATTTATCAGTTATAATTTAAATATGTTGTGTGTTGCCCTACTTATCTAAGCAGATAGTAATTTGCATTTCTGATGTTATGAAACTGGTCATTACTGATTATTTTTCTGGAAACTGTAACATGTATTTTAAACTTTATATTGATTTTATTAGTATTGTACTGAAAATACTGTACCATGCAGAAATGCTTATTAAAAGTTGATGGTAAATATACAGTTAGTGGCAGGCTTAGTGATTAACCTGAGTCATTCACACTGAATTTTCAATTTCAAGTTTGGTGCAAAAAAAATCAAAGAATGTGAATTCGCTGCATTGCCCCATTGTACAAAAGTATCTGTACAGTTTTTGGTTGCCATATGAACAAGTTTACCCATGAAGAAACATGTATATTAACTAATTATATAATTTTCAATGCATTAAAATGAATATTCTATTTTAAAAGAAAATTCTCGAATATTCTAATTAATCATGAATATTCCCCAAAAGATTATTCTCGAGAATTTAACATCACTAAGGGCGGCTGAGACTCAAGAGTAAAACTGCCACTGTGAGTCAAAACAGGACCCTGTGCAACTCAAATAAAATTGTTGCCGCTGCTGAAGTGAAAATGACATCCCGCTCAACTCACAGGTAAAATGGAAAAAATCGTATTTTTAAAAAAGCAACTAGACATTCGGCTATGGTGACCATAACCTAGGTTTAAGGCACATTTTGGCAAATAGCTGATATATCTGAATTTCTAACACTGCTTGCACCATATGCAATGGCAACTGTTAACTGCCACAGCATGTCTGCACTTAAGCATACATCCATAACCATGAGAACCAGAAACTAGCTATTTAAAGAATAAAAGCATGTTTGCAGGATCCTATGCCATTTTTTAGATTCTGCCACATTTCACGTAAACATCAGCATGATCGCACACTTGTCAAACTACCATTCATGTTTATAGGGAGGCTGCAGTAATAAGGAACTAGAGATTTCAGGTATGAAAGCTGGACTTCAGCTGCCATTAGAATAGTTATCATAAGAAGGATAGTTGCTGCCTCAATTAGGTATGTTGCTGCTTGAGCAATGCAGGGAGGACAAGCTCCTTTGCAAAAGGCCATTAGAATGTATTGTGCTAAGGAAGACCAATGTGCTTATGGGCACTGAATTTAAAATAACTGTTGTGCATTCATAAACAGTTATCATGAAACAAGGGTTTGTGTGCCGTGTCCTACAAATCTGAATTACAGTCATACCTCAGGTTACAGACGCTTCAGGTTGCGCGTTTCAGGTTACGGATACGCCGAAACCCGGAAGTACTGGAATGGGTTACTTCCGGGTTTTGGTGCTCGCGCATGTGCAGAACCGCTAAACTGTGCTTTGCGCATGCGCAGAAGTGCCAAATTGCAACCTGCGCATGTGCAACGGGTTGCGAACGTGCCTCCCGCACAGATCACGTTCACAACCTGAGCGTCCACTGTATATAACCTATGGAGATGTTAACACCCAACCTGCATATTGCTGTTAATTAAAAAGCTCCTGTGAAACCTAAGCACCCACATAGATGGTCCCCTGCTGCGTCCAAATGATTCACGTTCTAGCCATGTCTCCAATCATCCTCCACTGGGGGTGGGTAATTCTGGTCTGCATCTCTAGATCATATATGAATGTGACTGAATGATTCAATCACTCCAGATGCAGACAAAAATTTTGAAAACCCTGACCTTAAGGGGTGGCATGCGTAGAACACAAATTCATACAGAAAAGCAGCATGGAGGGGGTTTTTTTTCCTCTTGAAGATTGTCCAAGTAAACTTCTGTGTGCAAGAATGGAACTTGTCTCCAATTGTAATTGAGAAAAATAAATGGGCTGCAGCATCTCTTGCACAGCGTACTCCACTGGTCTGCCTTGCCACTAGTTCAGCCACTACCCTACACCCATTTCTTTGTTGTAGCCAATTCTGTCCTGGTTCTTTGATCCAGTGGAGGCTTCAGTCAATTATAAGGGTAAAGGGAAGACAATTTCCATCAGTTCTCCCTTTGCACTGTAGCCCCTCTGATCTGCTCCAGAGCTGAGAGACCCTCAGGAACAGTGTGGAGGGTGGCAGAGGGTGAATTGGTGGACATTGCCCTCATGGAAACCTCTGCTGGATCAAAAGAGTCTTCTGTGAACAATCACCACCACTGAATATGCTATTAATGTTTATCAATTTAACAACATCAGATTGCTATCATATCCATCTCTTCCCTTTTGTCATCATGCCTCCCTGGTGTCTTCAGGGCACACTTTAAAGTGAAATGAAGCAACCCCAGAATGATAGATTATGTGCCTAGCATAAGGTAACTTGCAACTTATGCACATTTAACTTGTGCAAATTCATCTTTCCACAACTGACGGCTGCTTGGTTGAAATCACACAAATTAAATGTATGGGAAGCGGAGAGCTTAAAAGCTCTTTTGCACAGGGTTTCCCAGCACGGAAGGAGATTTTAAGCTCTTAAAACTTGCTCACCAGGCTTTGGGAGGCTTCTTGCAAGATCTTGGACATCCCCTGCAAGATTTTGTGACACTCCCTGGTAAGCAAGTCTGAGAGCTTAAAAGCTCTCTGCTGTATGTGTGTACTATTTACACACTGTGCCAGTTCTGGAATGTCAGAATACTTGCAAGTGGGTGCTTATAAGGGGTGGCTTGAGTATACATGTTTTTATGCATATGTGCCATCTCCAGAACATAACCCCTGCATAAAATGTGAGTGACCTGTACCAAATTTGGCAGTTGTGTAGTACAAATGTAGAGCCTCCAATACATACATATCTGATGATTCTGACCAATGATCTTACCAATTGCAGTAAAATCTTGAAGTAGCACTTTCTGACATTATGGCACTTCTGGGAAGAGATGGGCAGTAATGGGGGGGAAATCCAGGTCATATCAGGAATTTAATGCTCATATAATTACTAAAATTTTATTTATATATTATTACATTTATATCCTGTCCTTTCACTCAAAGTAGACCAGGACAGCAACTGGATGAAGGCATCCAGCCCATTAAAATATTTTTGCTTAAGATCTGCCTAGCCCATATATGATTCCATTTGATCTAAAGGGGTGGTCATGGGGGGAATCTACTTTTACACCAACAGTGTTGAGGTAATGCAAGTGTTAACAGCAGATTATAGTAAGCCTGGAACAGTGAGTGCTTTTTCAGGAAGAACTTTCCTAGGTAGCATGACAGAAATATGGAGGGTACATACATAAGGAGATAGTCTAGGAAGTGATTCTAGCAAATTTAAATAATTTCTGAACTGGTGGTCATTGCAAAAACAACAAAGAGTATTGGGGCACCTACAAGACATATATAAACTCAGGTGGTCTATATCAGGGGCCAGCAAACTTTTTCAGCAGGGGGCCGGTCCACTGTCCCTCAGACATTGAGGGGGGCCAGACTACATTTGGGGGGGGGGGTGAACAAATTCCTATGCACACTAGGAAGAATGCGGTTGGGGAAGGGCAGGCATAATAAAACAAAATAATAAAATAAAATAGTGTGCATTAAAGTGGGGTGGGGAAGGCTCCTCAACAGACAAGCTCACCCACCACCACACTGCTCATCCTCCCGCCGCCCCCCCAAACCACACACACACAGACCCACAATTGCCCCACGGAGAAAATGTTGGCAAGTTCAATATGAGAACGGCTAAGGCGAAGGAGGGATGGCGGCTCCGGAGAAGTGGCACCGGTGGGGGGAGCTGGAAGAAGGGGCAAGGGGGGCGATTAGTCCTCCTCTCCCACCCACCCCAGCTGCTTTCTTGGTTTGCTGCTTGCCTCATTTGCCGAAGGGCTGGCGGCGGCATGAAACGGGCATTCTCGCCTAGAGAAATAGCTGTCGCTGCCATTGCTTCTTGTGAAGCGGTCAAGCAGAGTGAGCTTGTCCGCTCCGCTCTCTGGTCCACGGGAGCACCAGGGCAGCGGCAGCAAGGGGAGGAAGATTATTATTATTACTACTACTACTATTTTCCCAATGGCCTGACTTGGAGGGAGAACAAGAGGAGAAAGGCTGGTGGGAAAGGAGAGAAAGAGAGGGAAGAGGATTTTTTTCCCCTTCCACCATCTAACTCCGCACGCTCAGCTTCCGGGGGCACAATACAATACTAATATTATTAATGATATTGGGATAAGTAAGCAAGCAAAGGTGGCCCGGCCCTCTACCCGAAACAAGGAGTGGTGGGGCGTGCGAAGGAGGCGAGTGTTGCCGCCCAGACCTGCACTTGTTCTTCTTGCTGGAGCTGCCAGTTGTGGCGCAGGGCTGCATGGTGGCAGCAGTGCCATTGTCATCGGAAGCCAGCTTGACTGCCCAGACGGCGCTTCTGCTGAGGTAAACCAGGCGTGGCGTTTGATAGCCAGAGCCACTCGGCCTCTTCCTCCCGTCGCCATCGCCGGGAGTCTCGGCTTTGCGGCGGGTTCTTCAATGGCCGGGCAGGTCGAATCTAGGACCCAGGAGGACCCCTGGTCTACATAGCCTACTTCATGATATCCAGTAGGCTCTATCCACAAAAGCTTTTTAGCAGATTTTATGACATTCTGTATTCTTGGACATTGCCAAGGTACAGTGGCGAATTTAGGGCTATGCAAGCACTGGGTGTTGAGCCTTCTCAAAGCAGGGAAGGTAAGTGAGGCATCAGACTTTGGGAAGGAGGTATGAGTCTCTGGTTGGTTGAGTTCACAATTCTGCTTTATTTTTAAAGAAGCTTTTTTTTGTTATTAAGTTACATATTTTGTGCTTCCATTTTGTATTTTTATGTTGTAAACCACCCGGTGATCTTCGGATGAAGGGTGGCATATAAGTTTAATAAATAACAGTAATAATAACCAAGAAAAACCTGTCTAGAAGTCAAGAATGCATAGTAAGACTAAGCATGTGCTTGGTTTCTAGGCCCCATCGTTTGCTTGCAGGCCTAAGACTCAACTCTCATGTTCATCAATTCCTGATCTCTCACAATCCAGCCTTAATTATTTTTACATTTATATCCCATCTCCTCCCCCAAACAACTTTGGGAGGTATACAGGTTCTCCCCCTCACCACAGTATTTTCACAACAATCCTGTGAAGGAGGTTAGACTGTGTTGGGGGCTGGCCCAAGGTCACCCAGTGAGCTTTATGGTCAAATGTGAATTTAGACCCTAAAACTCTTAATGACAGTACACTGAACTCTTAGAAGTACCTCTCCATTTGCATACAATCAGCATGTATGCAAACGCTGACACATGCACTGTTTTCACCACCACAAGGGGATGGGAGCGTACACACGTCCTGCAGAAACGTGTGGTGCATCAGAATGTAACCCCTGCATAAATGGGGAGTTGTCTGTACACCCTTCCCCAATGTAAATTACAATTTTCTTTAAAGCATAACATAAAATCAGAAAAACACAAATACCATACATTAATCAAAGATGCAATAAAACAGCACCAAAACCTATCAGTACAAATTCATCAGTTGAATGAGTGGTATAGTAAATACTGCTATACTCGGTTCTGGATTCAGAAACTAGCCTAAAAATGGACTTGTTAGGTAGGTTTTGGCAAGTATTTTTTTTAGGCACAATTCTTATTCATGAATTTGGAGTATTAGTGATCTCTTTCATTGAGACTTTTCTATTATGTATAGTGCTTTCTGTATGCAAAAGCTGTGGGCATAATCCAGTTGGTACGTCAGCACTAAAGAAAAGGCTGGGAATCAAGTGAATGTGTTTGCTAATGGAAGAAGCTGCAAGGCAAATATTTGCAAAGTACCCCTTCCTTCTGCAGTGTTAACATCCCCCCAAATATCAGCTCCAGAGCATAGGGGAGTCTTCCATAACAGGCTGGAAGATGGTTTAACCAACCAGGCTCCATCCATCAGCCAAAGCAGCAGCTGCGGGGGTACTACTTAAGATTACACAGTCCATTTAATTCCTAACTCAGCTCAAGAAGAAACTAAAGAGAGACTGTGATGTAATATTCATCCAATACTGAAAGACATTTAAAACATACTTGTCATTTACCGGTTTTAAAACCAGGTTAAAAAGCCACACCAAAATTTCAAGTAATGCACTCCAATTTGCAGCAACCACCTTTTTGAGCCCTATTCTACACATTGACTCTACTCTGGTCTGCTTAATGTACAGCTGAAGCTCAGCTATTATGAATCATGACATCACATAAATCGATGCTCACCCTGACAGCTCGTATACCAGCTTTCCAGAGTCAGTATCACATACTTTGATGTTGCCACTTCTGCCCATCCCAGCTTCAATTAAAGCAAGCAACCAGACCAAGTGCCAAAAGTTGACAGTGTGCAAGATTGCTAACTATGCTTAGCACTAGACAAGCAGTTCTTGGAATGGAACTGCAATCAGTTCCATTTAGCGCCACCTCTCATTCCTACGAGCTGCAAATACAAACTCCATCAGCACTCTTACAAGAGTGCACCCTCCCCATCCTTCACAAGGCAATTTAATTCTCCAATAGTTCCATTCTTCCTTGTAACTGAAGGAGGAATTACTGGCCCAACAAAATGTGTTCCATCTGGAAGCAGCTATGCATGGCTCAGAAGTGGCCCTTAGCTTGGATCTCTGTGTTGTCAAAACATGTAACTCCTTTTTATTAAGGTTTTTATACATCAGTACTTTTGTCAAGCATTGGAAATTCCCTTGCCAGTATGAAACAGCTGTCTAAACGTACTCTGCTTTGGTGAAAACAATGCTGTTTGCTCAAAACAACAGTGCCAGGATTGGGGAGAAATCAACCAGCTATGCATTATAATTCACTGGCCAAACACAGATGTTTTAAGTGTGGATAAGGAGCTTGCCTGACAATGAAATAAGCAGCTAAAAAATGAGGGGGGGGAGGGGGAAAGTGAGAGGAGGGTAGTTATATTGCATCAGGACAGTCATTTGAAGTTTAATCAGTGGCCACGTTTGGAAATCAGGACATGTTAAAATTTGCGTCTCCATTCATCCCACAGTATTTTTAAAAATCTACATGACTTCATTATCATACACTGACACAAGGTCCAATACCTGATCTATTAGGCACTACCCCAGTGCAATATCCAAAAACATACCATACGAGCATCAGTGAGTCTAAACTGTACAAAGAAGTCACTCATATCTACCTTCACACTGGGTTCTTGGAAGAATCTTCCATCTTGTTTTTATCACGTTTTCCAAGATCTGCAGGCCATAATACTGAAAATTGGAGAAGTGAAACATGTGAGTATGCTGGATGATTTAACAATAGCTTTCAGGATTCTCATTCAAGCTGACATCATTCACACTTAACATCTAAGATTAAGTCTGTTAAAAACAAGTCTATTCACCCATTTATTGAGCTTTTCCCATGCATTTTCCTTATTTTACCCTCTTATATTCTAAAGTCCTGCTGCTTTTGATCATGGTTACATTAGAAAGGGAAACAAAAAAAAAAATGTTTTGCAAAGCCAAATGACTTATCTGTAAGGGGGAAAATGGCAGCCACATAAAAATGAATAGCCTAAATGACTGCTCTCAAGTTCAAGCACACAACCAAGTTTAGCAACTTGGATGAGCATGGGCTTCCTGGCACTTAAGCTGTTAAGACCAGGGCTTAACATTACATCTAATAACACTTTCTGAAGGATGTATTTTCTGCACTTCACTGGTGTGCACTTAAGGAACAGCAAGACAGCTCATAGGTTGTTGTTGTTTTTGTTTTTTTTTTAAAAAAAGATACAGTAGTCTCTCCCCTATAGCAGCTATATCTACTGTTTAACTTTTGTGCTCAGTCAAAAGTTCACCATTTCTAGATACACTTCTAAAGTTGTTTTACCACCCAGATAAGCCTCCCAAAGGCATGGTTCAAATGGATACATTTATAGGAAATGAGAAAAGCTCTTCAACCCATTTTATTCCATTTATCTCAACGTAAATATGTCCAATAGACCTCTATGAAAAGTTGTATCAGACTAAGGTCATCATTAAAAGCAACAACACAGAGAAGAGGAGGAAAAGGGGTCAAAGAGATGCAGCTTTCCCTTTAATCAGAAACCAACACTGAGGAGACAGGAGGCAATACCTGAAAGGCAAATCTATGTTTTAACGTTGATGGCTGGTGAAGATTTGGCTGAGAATAAAAGTTCTTCAAGTCTGTTAGTGTCTATACAAAGTAGGGTAATTAGAATTTCAGCCAAAGGGATCATGTAAGCCTCATTTTAAATAAATAGCACAATGTAGACTGTCCCAAACTACATTGTACTCTCCAGTTGGTTGATGGTTGTTTACATTTTAACTTCCCACTCTCTTCTACGGTATTAGTATTTTATTTATTTTATAACGCCACATCTTCATAAAAGGAGTAAATTTAGTTATATATCTGTGATATTTCTAGCCTAGTTAATGATATTCCGTTTGTAGAAGCCGGTGAAACATTTCAATCTGAAGATGCAATTCAAGGAAGTTATATGCAAAAGGTGGGAAAGAACATGTGCAGCTGAATATTTGCTTGTTGTTTCTTTAGCAGGTCGCATTGCTGAAGTAAAGAGCTAAGTTTGTAAAACTGAATTGCAGGTTGCCTCCTCAGCAGTAGGAACTGGTGCCAGAGAAGCAGCAAGCAAAGCTTTGGCAATGCTTGAGGTTCTCTTCTCCCCCCCACCCACCGATGCACATAACTTCTTTGTATTGTGGCCTAAATCTCAAGTGAACAAACATTTCTACTGAACAGTGATGGCATTCATGAAGCAGCTCTGAATAGGTTCCCAAGCTGTTCATCAGCAGTCAGTGCAGTGTATGCACCACATCTATGCAATGGGGTGACTCCCTATGGGCAAGATTTCACCTGTAATAACTCACTTTAAAGTTGCTCAGTGATACACAATCTGTGCAAATATCCCCCTTGCCTAATGCTCAACCCACTTCTTTTTGGGACTAATCTTGCTCAAAATATCTATCTTTAACATAGTGAGGGTGCCCATCAGTGAAGCAAATGATCCTGAAATCCCTAAATCTGCCAACAAATGAGTTTCTAAATGCCACAAATAGGTATGTCAAATGGAAGGCCAGAAAGGGTTTTACTATAGTTCAGAATTACCACATTCCCACCCTGCAGCAAGCCCTAGAGACGCTGAATGGCAGGTATACATCCCTCCATTCTGCCTAGTTCAGAAGGCTATTTGGTACAAGAAAGGAGATGACATAAGATTATGAGCATGTGAAATTTTGGCTAGTCTGTCAACACATTCATCAACAGTTTCAACTGTAATTTTCCCTGTCTCATCTTCACGTTGAAGCATCTTCTTATTCTATTCCCACCTTACTAACAAAGCAATAGATTTAAGAATAATCACAATGAATATACAATGTATTTTACCAAATCATACCTAAACCAGCCCAACCCAGTATGGTCTACTGGTTAGCAATGGCTCTCACAGGACACAAGCAAAGGGTCTTTCCAGGATCCTGTTAGCCGGAGATACCAGAGACTGACCTAGAACCTTATTTATGCAAAGCTCATACAATAATTCCTCCCCTAGCAAACTACTGGTAACCACACTAAGAACTACTTTGCAGGCTACATGTAAACAGTGATAGATGCAGTGACGCTTGCATCTTTTTTTCTATGCTTCCATGTAACATGAGACATCTCTCTTCCATGAGTAGCATGCATGCACATGCACAAACACATGTGTGCATATAACATGCAGTGCAGACCTAATATAGAAGGGAGGGAAAATAATCAAGTTGCATTATGACCAGTTTGTTTTCTCTGCTTATTGTTATGCCAGCAGCCAACAGCTATTTTTCTCTCTCCAAAATTAATAGGTGTCACATTCCTGTAGCAATTATCTTGCAAAAAAGAAGTTCTCAGGACTACCTACAAAAATATGCGTACAAAACAATCCAAGGTTCTATATAGTTTTTTTCCCCTCCCATTTTTGTTATATTTATATTGTAAGCCTCAAAATTTTATTTATGTAGGCAAAAGATGGGACAGAAATTGTAGATTAAGGAAAATATTTTAATACAATGATCCCTGTGGCAGAAATTTTTAATGGGACACTGATTCTATGTACAAAACCCATACCCACCCCACCACCCAAGAAACCAAAACAAGGAAAAAAAGCAATTGATGAACAGAATTCAGTTAAAGGGAATCAAAAGGGTAGACCTTGTGGAGGCCTGCCGTCAAAGCCTAGCTGTGTCAGTTGCACAGGAAGACACCCCTTTTCTTCCTATTACAAGCAATCAACATAATGGAACATTATGATTAATATCAGGTAGTGTTAACAGCTTTAAGAAAAAAAATGACTGCATAAAAGCCAAATGTCATAGTGCATAAATTTAGCACCAAATCATTTGCAATTTATGTAAATTGAAGAATTCTTTACCTGTTGCTTTCTTTCTGTTCCTCTAATCATCTCATTTTTCACAAGACAAATTTGAGTTTTAAAAAATACTGTTGATAAAATCAACTTTAACATTAGTAATGTCTGTGAGTATAAAAAGCAAAGTTTACCAGGCAAGCAAACAGGCAAACATGGTTACTTAAATTTAGTACTTTGAGGAAGTTCTTAACTTTGCCCTAAAATTTACAAAGCCTTTTTCTTCCCAAAAAAGTTAAGACTTTCCTAAGTGCCATCCAAATTCTGAAGGAACTAATCAGCATGGCTGTTTTCTATCTCAACACAAGTTATGGCAAATTTTGTGTGTTCAATGAATGTGGCCATGCACAAGTTTCTCCAACTATATGACAACCACTTTCACATGTTTGGCAACTCATATTTAAACCTTTAAAGTTTCTGAAGCAAAAACATAATTGCAGTAGGCTGAAGAATGTCTACTTTAGCCAGACTATCCTGGTGGTATGGTTTGATTAACTGTACTGCAAGCAACTACAGATTGTATTCAACTGAAGTGTCTGGGGTGCCTAGCCTGCTTTAAACTGCGCAGGACAATACCAGTCTTTCAAAAAAATATTGAGGGATGTATTTTGCCCTCAGTTAAGTGCACATGGCTCTCATTAACAGAAATGAAAGCCAAACACATTATCTAAAGACATGATACGGCTATAAGATTTTATAACACTCAAATCTGTTCATAATTCAACAAGAGTTTTTATACAATTCCCAAGTGACTTATCATTTTTCAAGCCTTTTATAAGAAAAAGTAACTGACAACCTCATGGATCAGACTAAAGGATTGAAGAAGCAATAAAAAAGTTAAACAAATGCTAAATCTAAAAATTGGGATACCTTCCTCAAAGCCTGAGTGGAAGAAAGGTCAAGATCAATTGGATATCCTATACTTACTTTGGTGTTCATATTCTGAGAGAATTCCAAAATAGTATCAACTCTTGTCCATGCATCAGGGTGCTCCTTTAAGTGAGTCAAGACCTCCTGTGCCATCCTTTGCTAGAAAAGCGGACACAATGAGTTAACAGCTTTCAAAACAGCTTATGGCACATGGTTTTACAGCATTACTTCCCAAATTTTGGATAGCTGAGGCAAACTTTTTTCGGATTTAAAAATTAGATGCACACTTCTCAGTAGTGGCATCCACCCTGCGAAACACCCTCCCATCAGATGTCAAGGAGATAAAAAAACTACAGTGGTACCTCGGGATGCAAACGGGATCCGTTCCGGAGCCCCGTTTGCATCCAGAAGCAAACGCAACTAGCGATGGCACGTCTGTGCGCGTCGCTTTTCACCGCTACTGCGCATGACGTCATTTTGAGCGTCTGCGCATGCGGCGAAACTCGGAAGTAACACACTCCGTTACTTCCGGGTTGCCGCAGAGCGCAACTTGAACGCGCTCAACATGAAGCATATTCAACCCAAGGTATGACTGTACACAACTTTTAAAAGACATCTGAAGACACCCCTGTATAGGAAAGTTTATGTTTAATATCTCGTATTTTTCTATTTTGTTGGAAGCCGCCCAGAGTGGCTGAGGGAACCCAGTGAGATGGGAGGGGTAATTAATTAATTAATTAATAATAATAATAATAATAATAATAATAATAATAATTCCAGTACTAGAAATCACTTCACAACCCACATTTCTCTGCAGGCTAACCATTAACCAGGCTGTGCTTCTTAAATGAAACGAGATATGCCCAAAGCAGCAACTCAAGCAAACATCACCAGCAGCCTTCTCTGAACACAGGTACTGGGTTTTTTTTGCACCAGAAGTGAATACATAATCCGGTCATATGAGACAGATATTTAAAGCAAATGCCCTGTCCCCAACAGAGACTGACCAGGAGGTGGCAAGGCCAGAGCAGTAGGGCACACAGTAGGCAGCCTGCTCTGCAGATGGTACTTTGAGAGAACAAGAGGCTTCAATGATTACATTTCTTTCACGTGGGACAATCACTGTGCTCTCACAGTACACTAGCACACCCTGGCACAGTGCTTGGGAATTACTGGTTAAGTAATTAAATGCACTTTTCATGGTGGGGAAATTTTAGGCAACTGTGTGTCTTTATCAAAAATTCTCTAGCTAGGATAGAATATTGATCTACAGTAAAGAATCTGCCAATGCCACTAAATATGCTTTTGAAAGTCCAAGCTATAATCTTTATTTCCACTCATTTCAAAACAGCTTTTAAGATACAAAAAGAAAAAAACGTTTCATAGTTGTTTCTCAACCACTGATAGCAAATAAAAACTAACATTGACGGTACATTTTTATTTAACAGAGAACAAGCACACAAAAATTTACTCCAAACTAATGTAGGACTAAGATCATCTGAATTTCAAGACATAAACTTTATGACACCTATGACAGGTAGAAAAAGCACACAGTGGCACTTCTTGACAGTTGGAACAATCTCTGCTCTCCTCCCCAACCACACTATGTGTGTGTGTGTGTGTGTGTGTGTGTGTGTCTCTCTCTCTCTCTCTCTCTCTCCTAACCCCCAGAGCAGATTTGGGAGATATATGGGGCAGACAGGAGTGAAGAGGTTGGGGAAAATCCAGTTCTCCTAATGGGAGTCCTTGAGATGAGTTCCACTAGTACCCTGGATGACCTGAATTGGGACCACACACTTGCACAAACTTTTCCAACTGTATACGAATCACTACACTTTTGTTCAGAGATCCACTAGAAAGTAAGAAACACCCTAAAATTAGACTGGAACACAGACACTCAATTCTAGAAATCTGATCACTACTTTCCAAGGCATGATGCAACTATGCAAGACACCCTACAGCAAGCTGCTGTCAAAGATGCAAGGCATGGAACTTGAGAGTGTGTGTGTATTTGGGGTGGGGTGAAGGGGTATTGCAAACCACCAACTTGAATATCAACTTCAGAATCAGCTGCCAAGAACCATCTTAAGAGAAAAAGGTTCCTGGTGCTCTGAATCCCAATCTATTGTATACCTTTCAGTTGCTTGGTAGAACTACTCAGGGTCTGAAGTTCTAGTGTTTAATTCATACCTTCCCACTCACCATGGTGAATGCCTCAACTAGAGAGGAAAGCAAATACAGATTCAGGGAAATGCTTCTATAATGCACATCTTCCCCAGGCAAAAGATTGTGGAGCCTTCAAGCTTTAAGTGCTTGCCAATTTAAAACAGAACCCCTTTTATGCTCTTCGGCAATTCTGCTTCACTGATGCCACTAAATATGCTCCAGTCACAGATAGGTAGCCGTGTTGGTCTGCCATAGTCAAAACAAAAAAAATTCCTTCCAGTAGCACCTTAAAGACCAACTAAGTTAGTTCTTGGTATGAGCTTTCGTGTGCATGCACACTTCTTCAGATACCTGAAGATACCTTCAGAAGTGTATCTGAAGAAGTGTGCATGCACACGAAAGCTCATACCAAGAACTAACTTAGTTGGTCTTTAAGGTGCTACTGGAAGGAATTTTTTTTGTTTTGACTATGGCAGACCAACACGGCTACCTATCTGTAACTGGAACTATGGAAGGCACCACATTGAGCCGCATGAAACTAAATATGCTGCAACTCTGCCACAAGTCCAGGAGGGGAATTTGTATCTGGCCAAATCATTCTGACCTGCAAGTTTGCCATACTACATAAAAACTAATCCAGCTGGACTATTCAGCTCAGTCCAGCAACTTAGGCTGCAAACATGAGTAGTGGAGAAAAAGCAATGGATTAGACCTGGTACCCCCAAACTCGGCCTTCCAGATGTTTTGGGACTACAATTCCCATCATCCCTGACCACTGGTTCTGTTAGCTAGGGATGATGGGAGTTGTTGTCCCAAAACAGCTGACGGGCCAAGTTTGGGGATGCCTGGATTAGACCATCCTTCAGATATTGTTGGACTACAACTCCCATCAGCCTGGACCGCTGGCTATGCTAACTAGGAATTATGGGAATTGAAGTCCAACATCTGGGAAGGCCACTGTTCAGAGATATGGAGGGATGAGGAACACCATGAAAGTAATAAGGGTACCTCAAACAGAGACCAGTGTGTTTATGGCTGCAGATTGGGGTATATACAGAAGGTCAGACAAGTTTCTGTCTAGGCAGCAGAATGGGATGCTCACTGCCCTATCAGAGGACTTGGACTGACTGCCCAGTCTGATTTCAGTGGCTCTTTTTAAGTTTGATGTCAAAATAGGCTTCTAAGCACTTTAGAAGTATAAAAGCAGATTACACAGAATTTATAATTCTGAACAGAATTTGGAAGAGATCACATAATAAACATTTAAACTACCTCAGAGACAAAGACATACTATAGGCAAAGGAGACAGCAATTTGCCTTCCACTTAAAAGTCCTATGAATAAATGGGACATAAAACTGGACCAGAACACTTATCTCTAAAAAATTAAAAGAAACAAACAATAGTAAATTCAGTCATATTCCATCTTTCTGTTACTGGCATGAAAAACAAGACAAGAAGCCACCAAGGTATTTTTCAACGTAACTGTAGCATTCCTGCTGGCTTATTCTCTTCAGATGCAGCTTGACTGCTAGTCAAATTTTACTAGCATATGAGAAGTCTTCAAGAGAACCAGCTATTTTTTCCTCTACAGATACGCTTTAGACATAATAAACTGCAGGTTTCTAGTTCTCAAACATATACTGTACCTGGGCTCCTTCTCCATGATACAGGCAGTTCACCACATTATCCAACAGATTTATATCCAATTTCTGGTTGAAATCCAGCAGCTGCCGTGCTGCATGGTCTGCTAACATTGTCATAATTGCTGGCATAGATTACTGCAAATTTAAAGAAAGAAATCAAGTTACAGAATTTACTTATGTTTAATATAACAGAAATTCAAAGTTCTTCCCAACTGCCTTTAAGACCACTTCAGCTCCCATCTTTTACTACTGGTAACATATTCAAATGTTTAAATTTTTCTTCAGTGTAAGCCAACCATAATTGTCATACTAAATTTTGTAATACTACACATGAATAAACTTATGCCTGGTTAACTTCAAAATAAAATAATGCTAGTGCTTAAACCAGGAGTTAATGAGTCACAATGTGTTCATTACACCAAATGCTGAAGTATTTTACAAAAATGTGTGCATCTTTAAAATGTGGAAGAGTGGCATCTGATTCTGCTTCTCTTTGAGCCACAAATTAATAATGTAAAGTGTAAAAGAAATGGTCAAAAGAAACAAGAAATGCTAAAGCATTGACAGATTTTTAAAGTGGGGGGGGGGAGGCAGGGGAGAATGCTAACTTACTGACCCAAGAAGATCATTAACACATGAAATTATTTATGTTGAACAACTAAGTCTACCAGAACATATCACTGAGTGAACAGCAGTTAAAGGCAACAGAATTTGCTATTACCCATAACAGTCTTCTCAACCTACCATCCAGAGAAGTAGACAGCAGGCATGCATAAAATTTGATCAAAGCTGAAAAAGTGGTGCTAATCCTGCTATACAGTAACATTAATATGGTGTCCCACTCAGAAACCTTAACATCACATTCTGGAAACTTTACCAAAAACACAGTGCACCCCTAAACATATCTACTCAGAAGTCAGCAGCATCAAGGTTTACTCCCACATGACTGCAATAAGGACAGCCTAAATGTCCTAAAGGATTAAATTCTTACAGAAATACATATACAAGTTTTGGCAGTGGGACTTACAGCACAAGATCAGCATTAACCAGTTGAGCAGAATAAAATCATAGCTAAATAGTTAATGGACAACAACTGTTGCTGAAGACAGCCTGGTGAACTGTAATAAATGGCAAACTAAGGCTTCTCATCACACACTTAGAAAAAAAAGTGCATTGAACTCATAGGGATTACGGTACATTTGCATTGGTCTGGGCTGCATTAACCATCATAACCATAATAGTGACAAGCAAAGAAACAAATTTGTTTTCTGAAGAACACACTATATTTAATTAGATATAAGCACAGCAGTTATGGTTTACATCCACAATGCTATTGCTACTTACTACATAACAATTTAAGTGTTCTATTTCTCACAATATTACTATTTAGAACAAAAACTAAGGCTACCCCCCATATTTGGTAGTACTTTCCTTAAGTTCCCTAGCTCCAAGTATCAAATTACCACACCTCTTCTATGCTTGGCCACACACCCTTTATTGCTGCATCTACTGTTCCTGACTAGACAGTTACACACAACAGCTCAGAAACAGTTTTCATGCATCTTCCACCTCCAACTAAAACACACAAAACTGCATGTTAGGTCTTATAAGTCTTGCAAATGCAGAAAGACAAGAGCGCTTTGCCACTTGTAATCTCTTTAGCTCAGATAGGTCATTTTAAAGTACAGTAATGGGTGGGAAAGGCTAGAATGCACCAAGTGCACGTATATGAGAAGTTCAATAAATACATTAACGAATCTAGACTGAAAGTCACTGGAATGCAAAGAAGTTTAAGATATAGAATACTAGAAACGTCACATAATTTCTATCCAAATAAGCTATTATATTACATGTGAACCCTATCTAACGATCTGCCCAAGGAATACCATTTGGAACACATGCTGTCAATAAAGAAAGGTTTTCAAAGGGCTAGCTTTTGCTGTATACCTATGCGATTTGTTCCATATCATTAACCTTACCTAGATTGTGAAAATTGGTTCCTCCCTTTGCACTCAATTCCTCCAAGTTCGTTAGCAACTTTACTGCCACTTTTTAAATGCACACTTTTGTTGAGTTTTATCAGAAAAACAACTACCACATTGAGAAAACAAATGGTCAATTACAGAGCTCACAATGTATCAATCCTGTTGACGTTCAAAGCAGTATTCATTGAGGTACTTACTGCCACTAACTGATTACAAAACAGCTACCAGACCAGCGTTACCGAAAGTAAGCTCTCCAAAGTTCTAAGTATGCCCACATCAGAAAGCCCGTACATTTTCAGGAAAGTTAAACCAATCTGCACACAACCAGAAACCTACAGGAGGCTGCAGAATACGAAACTTTGGACTGCAGTCTGCCCCTCCCCCTATAAATGCTTCGCTAACGTTTCCTCGAAACAAGGCATTAACTTCCGATTACAGAAAAACGTGAATTAGAGGAGGCTCGCTGAAACCAGTAATAGATACGTAACGTAAACAGATGCAGCAAATGGGGTACATCCGAAGACGGCAGTTACACACCCACCCACTGGAAAGGCCTCGGCTGCCGCCCTTCGCCAAACAGCAGACACACTGCAGCACATGCAACATTCACGCTGCTACTACTACCGACACACAGCTAACGCTTACGATCTGCACTTAAAAGAACAACAACCCCAAACCGCCCGAAATATCTAACAAGGGTCACTAGCCCCGGGCACGCGAAGCTTTAAAGAGATTTTTGTTGCCTTTCCTCCCCGACAGCCGTAAAGAGCAGCTGGGCCACTGCAGCCCCTCCCTCCTCTATCCCTGCTTTCTATACAGGGCCCCCACGTGATCCAGACGGACGTTTCAATAGTGCTGCACAGTGAGAGAGGCACAAATATATTTCTGGAAACTTCCACTCCCAATAATTCAGATTATGCTCCTTAATTTCTCCACCCGCTCTCCAGCCCCCCCCCATATACTTCCCCCACCGAAAGAAGGAGGCCCTACCTCTAATCTCCCGCCAGGCCGCCTCGCCCTCCTCCTACCCGCGTTGCATTTTGCCCACCCAAGCTCCAGTTTCCCAACCCCACACTTGCTGCTTTGCTCCATCCTCCAGGGATGGCTTTGGCTTGCTGGGACCTTTCGGACTCGCCTTCCCCATCCAATTACTTCAAGGCCTTCGTTTCTCGTCCTTCCAACTGCTCCCACGCTTTATTTAGATCAAGGCAGGATCCAAACGAAGGCCAACCCCAAACAGAGGTTTCTCTTTCCAAGGCTCGTGGCCTTGGTTTGCATACACACACCCTTTCCTCACCCCCCCCATTCCATGAGGCTTCACAGCACACCTCTCCACGCTTAGCCATGCCCACATCTTACACCCCCTACCCCAAGGAAGAGTCCCCGGACTTTGTTTTCTAAAGCACATCCACCCTCCTCCCCATCACTGCTTTCTCCTAGGAAAACAATGAGTTCATCAACATAACGTTTAGGCCTTGAGATTAGCACGCAACATCACTTCCAGGGCTTCACACCGTTGCTATTTCCATGCTTTCCGCTTGTCCAAATGCTGCATCCTAAAATGCATGAAGTTCTCCCCCGCCCCGCCATAAAACTTCACCCCCCTGGGATTGTATCCACTCCCTACTTTCTTCTCCCTCCCCATCTTTCCCAATCCAATCTCCCACTGGTGTACCATCATGCACAAGTTTCACAGATGAACTCTCACTTACCTAATTGAGTATCACAGCTACTTCTCGTAGAGAGGGAGCGGAGAGCAACAATAAAAAAATAAAATAAAAAAAATCCAAGCAAAGCCAAGAAGTAGGAGGAGGAGGAGTGGGGTGAAAAGACCTGTCCAGCCTTTCTTCCTTTTCAACTCCCCCCCTGCAAACAACACACACATACACTGGAGAAACAAAGCGTCTATTTTTACATGCGCCCCCGAAAAGTCTGCTTCTTCCAAGCCCACCCGCCCTCGGCCCCCAACAACCACAACAACAACAAAAGAAGCCCCACTGGACTTGCTACCAAAAAGAAGGGGGACGGGGGCAGAATGGGTGAATTACCAGGAAGGGAGGGGGGAGCCTGGGAAAGAAAACACACCCACCCAACGCACACACTCAAAAAGTCACTTTCTGCCTCCCAAACTCAGCAAAGTTGCTAACACACCCACATGGAGGATCAGGGCTTTGCCACCCATTCAAACACATGCACACACCTCCAACACCCCCCCTTCCTGCTCCCCACCCCACGACAAAAAGAGAGGGGGGGAGAATAATACAAAAGGGGCAATAAGACAAGAGAGGGTTGCTTCGTCCAACAAGAGGGGAAGGGGCAACTCCTGGGCCCTCTCTCTCTCCTCCCCCTTTTCCCTGCCTCTCCCGCCCTTTCCTCGAGATTCAGTTGTATGGGGACGCTATACTCTCTCACGCTCGCGTATATATACAGAGACACACGGCAAAACTATAAATATATATAGATAGATATATGTATGTATATATATTTCTCTCTCTCTGTTTTTTAAAAAAAGCGGTTCCAAGAAGCCTCCAGCGCAGGTGAGGCAGCCACGCTGCTTCGAAGGGAGATGGGCCAACCCCTTTGGTTGGGGCCTACAAGACAAACACAACACCTCGTCCCCCGAAAACGAGGGGAGATGGGAGGCAGACGATGGACCGAAAGGAGGTGTTTGCCTCAGCGAACCACCCCGTTATGAGGGTAAAAAAAGAACCCCACACGGAATTATTATTCTTTTTTTGGGGGGTGGGGTGTCCTCAAGGAAACTCCAGTGAGCGTGGAGCGAGTCAGCCAAGTCCCCTCACGGAGGTCCGCTCATCGCCCTTGGCTTAGCCCCCTCCCCGACCCCGAAACCCACCCACCCCTTCCTCAGCCGCTCCACTCCTGCGCTTAATGAACCCCTCGCCCGCCTTTCACACGCACTCGCGGAAACACGCGCGCGCCCCCTTCTCCTCACGCAGCTCGCTCCTCAGCGCCCCCCCTTCCTTCTCTCTCTCCACACACACGGCAAAAGGCGGCAAAAGGGGACCAAGCGCGGCGGCGGCTTCTGCCTCTCTCTTTTTTTTTTACCCCCGCTCCCCCCTTTTTTTTCTTTTCTCCCTTCTCCCCCTCTTTCGGCGGCGGCGGCGGCGCTTCTTCTCCTTCCGCTCGTCCCCCTCCTCCGCCTCCTCCTCCTCTAGTGCCACAGACTCGGAACCGGCTCAAACCGGTTCAGACTGGGAGATTCCATCTCGGTTTAGTTTTCAGCCCATGGCGCCTCGGAGCGCGCGGGAGGGGCGGGGCGGGGCGTGTGCGCGGAGCCTCCGCCCCAAACCGCCTCGCCGCCCCATTGGCTCCGAGCGGGTGACGGAAGAGGAGTGGGGAGGGCAAGAGAGAGAGAAGAGGGAGAGTGGAAGAAAACCCAACGCCAGAGACACACAGGCACACACACACACGCACCACATTGCGAGGGACGCGGGCGGAAAAGGTAGCGCGGCGTCTCATTGGCTGGCCGGCACGCCCGTCTTTCTCCTCACTCCTCCCCCCCCCCACGCAAACCGCGCCCCGCCCTCCGCTTACTCATGAAGAGAGCGCGCGGGCTTTTCCGACAGGCCACGCCCCCTTTTAAAAAACTCTCCCGCAGAGGTTGGCTGGGAGGAAACGTGAAGAAAGGCCGTATGGGTGGCGGTGACAGTAGTGGGGGGGGGGGCGAGGAAGGAGGGAGAGAGAGAGAGAGACAGGGTGAGCGGGCGCGCGCAGCGTGGGCGGGACAAATCAGCTCCTTGGGCCGCTTACATGATTGGACGCGGGGGGCTGTCTTTCTTGACATGTCTGCCCTTCCCGCCCACCTCCTCCTGCTCCGTGCCTTCAAATAGCCATTCTCGCGGGCTTAATATGCTTTTAGCCGCAGCAGCAGCAGCCGCCTTTTGATTGGGCGGCCGCTTCAAATGACGTCTCGCGCGCACGCGCGCTTGAGGTAGGCCCTTGTACGGCTCGGCTCGCGGCGCCGCCGCCGCCGCCGCAATTAGATCAATGAGCGCGAGGCGAGGCGGTTGAGGAGAAGGAGAGAGCGAGCTACAGCGCACGCGCACATCGCCTAACGGGCCGGCGGAAGGAAATGGCTGCCTAAACAATAGGGATTTATAAAGGGAGGGGGAACGAGGGGCCGTCCCTGAGGGGAGAACCCTGTGGAGTTGTGAGAGGACGGCGGCTCTTATTTGTTGATTTATTTAGCCTTGGAGGCTCAGGGCTCCTCACGACCTACTCGCGGTCCCGCTCCTTGTCACAGGAAAAGGCGGCGTAATTTTTAGTTTTTATTCCCCCCCCCTTTCCCTGACCCCTGTGGCAGCGAAAGGTCTTCTTCTTCTCCGTGGGACGCCTCTACTTTTGCTGAGTTCATGCCGCTCTCTAGCTTCACCCGGTTTATATGAATCGTCACTTGCCCGTTTTCGTAACTATGTTTTTACTGGTTTTTACTCCGCTGTCGCTTTTCCTGTGTTGTTTCCAAGGGGCCTTTAGGGTGAAGGGTAAGAATTCGATCGTTTAGCGGGGGAGGGAGGTGATGGGGCCGCTTTTGTTCTTGCTTTTATGTATTTTGTGAATTATTTTTATCTTGTATTTTTAGGTTGTGAGCTGCCTTGAAATATATGGTTGGGGCGGACGGTATACTGTACAATTTTAATAATAATAATAATAATTGTTCAGCCCCCCCCCACTTTGGAACTCTGCCTGTTGAGATCCAGTGGGCACCTTCGCTGTACATTTTTTTTTGGCACCTGCTATAAACATACTTGTTTAGCTACGCCTACCCGCATGCTTAGAAAGTCGAGGTAATTTTAATCTATTTATTATTTTAACTTCTGTATGCTTTAAAGTGTGGTTGTAATTTTTCCTTTATCGTTGTGTAAACCGCTTTGAATATTTTTATAGCAATCAAGAGGTGTAAAAATTTTATGAAATGATTAAATAAACAGATAAAATGAAGCTTATGTTCTGATTTAATTTCCACCGCCATCCTTACCATAACTTAGTGGTTAAGAAACTGAGCTATGAATTAAGAGTTTCCAAACTTTTCTGAGCCTTGAATTCACCCTCAGCCTTGCCCCCCCCAACTGCAATATTATTGATTTGACCTTTCTGCATTGGTGTGAACGTTACAGCTAGGTAAGGCATTTGAACTTCTTTGAACACTTGGCAATATACCCTTGGCAATATACTCTACTTATGTATGTTAACCAGTGCCTTTCTAGGGGGGCGCAGGGGGACACATTGCCCTAAACATTTTGTGAGTCTAAGTTTGGCCTCATTGAGGGGCATGAGTAGGAAAACGAGAGTACCCCTAGACATATTTTTTTAGGAAAAAAGCACTTATGTTAACCCTGCTATACAGATGTGTGTCAGTATTTCTTTGTTTCTGTGGTGGTTTATAGATAGTGGCAGGGTGGGGGGCATTCAGCATCTATTAGGCGGAATGGGAAAATAAAATGTAGGACTACATAGAGCAGACGTTCTTAACCGTTTTTTGGGTCCAGGTCTCATTTGATGAAAGCTATGGACTCTTCCAGAAAAATGCACAGAAACACATACACACAACATTTTGCATACGGTTTATTGCATACAGTTTATTATTCTTTTGTATACAGTTTATTAGGTCCTCAGAAAAATAGAATTGTGGAGTTGGAAGTGACCATGAGGGTCATCTAGTCCAACCCTTTGCAATTCTGGAATATTTTAACCAAAAAAACTCATCGCCCTGAGCTATCCCTTGGTCTGTGCAACTATTTTTTAAAACTGGCTAATAGTTACCACTTAGCACTTGGCTAGAAATGCTGTTAAATAAAAGGAACTTCTCTCACTTGTTTCTGTTTCTTTTTTCTTTTGCAGTGAATGGCCAGAGACTATGCTGTGTGCCCCCATGGCTTTGCTGCTACAGAGACAGAATGTTGAGAGTGTAAGCTAGGAACATAGGAAGTTGCCGTATAGTGAGTTGGGCCATTGATCGATCTAGCTCAGCATTGTCTACTACAGTGGTACCTCGGGTTAAGTACTTAATTCGTTCCAGAGGTCTGTTCTTAACCTGAAACTGTTCTTAACCTGAAGCACCACTTTAGCTAATGGGGCCTCCCGCTGCCGCCGCGCCGCTGGACCACGATTTCTCTTCTCATCCTAAAGCAAAGTTCTTAACCCAAGGTGCTATTTCTGCGTTAGCGGAGTCTGTAACCTGAAGCATATGTAACCCAAGGTACCACTGTACACTGATTGGCAAACACTCTCCAGGGATTCAGGCGGGGCATTCCCAATCCTGGCAAGGGTTGGTCCTTCTATGGAAAAAGCAGAAGCCTCTGAGTTAGAACTTTCCCCAGCTTTTGAAGTGTCACTGGAGAGTTCTGTTTCTAGAACCAAATGGGAACTGACCTTAACTAACTCTTGAGTTCGGGCAGTTGGTTGCCTGCCTTAATTTGCTACCAAAACTCCCATCCTGTAAGTCTGTGTGTGCTGTAGGAGAGGGGCAGGCTTTGTATGTACTGTTTGTATGTACTGTAATCAGTGGAGTTCTGCCACTGATGTTTGGTGCTATCCAGTGCTATACATGCCTCATCGCCATGGTCATACTGGATAGATGCATCACTGAAGTCTATTATTTTGCTATATTCCAAGGCCATTTATTCCTATCCTTACTTCAATGAGTGGGGGGGGGGGGGAATGTGGAGTACTTACTGTGTTTGCCTTTGAAAACTCCCTATATATGAGCTAGGGTTTTAAATTCTCATAACTCTGGGATCAGTGCTAGCCACAACACACTGCCGTATTAGTAACCGAGTATTGCTGGACCATAAAGAAGGCTGTTCGCCGAAGAATTGATGCTTTTGAATTATGGTGCCCTGAGTGCTCACTGGAAGGACAGATCCTGAAGCTGAGGCTCCAATACTTTGGAGAAGACTCCCTGGAAAAGACCCTGATGCTGGGAAAGATGGAGGGCACAAGGAGAAGGGGACGACAGAGGCCGAGATGGTTGGACAGTGTTCTCGAAGCTACCAGCATGAGTTTGACCAAACTGTGGGAGGCAGTGGAAGACAGGAGTGCCTGGCGTGCTCTGGTCCATGGAGTCACGAAGAGTCGGACACGACTAAATGACTAAACAACAACAACATTGCACCTCAGGAGTGGCGGCTGTGTATGTGGTGTTCAGGAAAATAGCTGAAAATGGGAAATACAGTGTTGACAGGATCTTAGCAGAGAAGGATGTGTAGTTGTGGTGTGAGGGCCTATGTTCATACAGCACTGTATGAAGACCACAAATTACTTTTTCAGCTTACATAATGACTAGAAATAAACTTTGCTTTTAATCGCAAGCAAATATGGCTGGTTGTGTCCTTTCGGTTAATCCAGAAGAATTATTTTTCTTTGATTATAGTTGTTCGTTCACTGTTGTAGATATAAGCGGAAATTAACACTACCACAAACAGACATTTCAACAGAAACAAATACAGCATTGGCAATATTTTATTTCTGACTGATGGTGTGGATAAGGTAGGTAGGTGACTGAAAGTGTTGAGGAGCAAGAAGGTGTCTTAAGCTGTCTTAAGTATGTGCTGTACAATATCCTTAGTGCTGTCTAATAACTGTATAACTGTAGCAGTTGTCTGGCTTTTAACCAGCTAATACGTTACATATTGCAAAATTTCTGTTAAGGTGGTTTGAATAGAAGAATCCTAAGTGTGTAAGAATTTGTAAGAAAAAAAATGGACCTAAGTTCAAGTCCCATTAGTGTGTGGAGGATTAGGTCTGTGCATGTTAGTGTCAGCTAAGCTTGGTCAGTGTGGTAAAGCTCACCAGGAAAGGGACCTTTATTTCCTGGCTGTAGTGGAAAGCAAATCCATAAAGACATTGGTATAGAATAATAGAATTGTGGAGTTGGAAGGGATCATTGGCAGGTCATCTAGTCCAGTGTTTCCCAACCTTGTGCCTCCAGATGTTTTTGGCCTACAACTCCCATCATCCCTGACCACTGGTCTTGCTAGCTAGGGATGATGGGAGTTGTAGGCCAAAAACATCTGGAGGCACAAGGTTGGGAAACACTGATCTAGTCCAACCTCCTGCAATGCAGAAATCTCACTAGAGATCATACATAATAGAGGCATACCCAGGGGCTGGTAAAATTGGCACCTGCTGGAGGCACAGACCCAGGATGGGTGCAAAAACGAGGCATTGGAGTCCTCTCATGACACCCCACCCCACCTTGGCTCAGCACTCAAGGATCTGTTTGCCCTCAGAAGGAATCTGCCAGGATCTGCGAGTGGAAAAGCTACATCTGCTGCTGCTGCTGCTGCTGCTGCTGCTGCTGCTGCTGCTGCAGAAGGGTATAAAAAGTGGTCCTCAACAGGTTTCACCTATTAATCACACCTTTCAGGTCTAGGTTAGGTAGAGAGTAGCAATACTGTACTCTTAATGGAGGAATGCGCTTGCTTGAAAAGCTACTGCTGTGAGTTAGGTATTGGCTACTGAATGCTTTTACAGAAATACCTAACATGCCTTGCATTATTTACACCTGCAACCTGACACTCCTGTTGTAGTAGCAGAAAAGCAGCACCCGAGGGGCTAACAACACACATTTCAGGGAAATGTATGTAGTGTATGTAACAGAAAAAATGGTCTTGTTTAAAAAAGGAAAGCTGCATTGAAAGGCTCCTGTTTTAAGCAGGTGTGGGTGCTTATTCTTTTTCTTGCTGCATCAAATGTTGGGAGAGTATAAACTGATGGTTGCTTTGGGAAGAAGGGTGTGATATAAATTTAATCAATAATAGTTTTATTTATTGTTGCATTTATATTCCACCTCAAGATGGCGTGCTTTGTTCTCTTCCTATTTTATCCATGCAATAACCTTGTGAGGTAGGTTAGCCTGAGAGGCTGACTAATCAAGAAGATGGTGTGTGTTTATTTCCCATGGACAAATTAGCAAAGCTCCAAACATTTTGCAATAGAGAAAAAAGGGAGTATCGGAATGCGTTCATTAGAAGCAAAGGTCTTTCAACAACAATTAAGTAGTGCAAACCGGACAAAAAAAGCACAAATGTTCTTACATTAATGACAGGCTTCTTAAGTCATATGATCCAGCTAAAATGAAATCATTATTTAAGACATGTTGCTATAAAAAAAACACACTGAAGAATTAAGACTTCCGACATAAAATAATCGCAACATTAAAAAGCCTAGAAAACAAATGTTATTACCTGGCAGTAAAAAATAAATGTGGCACTAGGCTTTTATTCCTTCAGTAAAGTATTAAAAATTCTGAGTGTTTGTATAAAGGATTGTATAGTCCTGCTCTTGTTTGTCTTATATTACTTTTTTGCAGTTTGGCTTGTTCCAACGTCCCTTAAATTCTTTACAGTTCTCTCTGCTGCTTTGTTCCCTTGTTTATTTTTATTTTAAATATTTTTATATTGCTTTCCCTCCAGAAAAAAATCCATTCAATGCTTTGATGATTAAGAATACAAAGAAAAGTAATTGTTTTTCTTTTTCCATTTTCCTGTTTAAAAAGCGAAAATATGCTGGGAGCATACTTCCTTGAAGTGTCCGCTAAGTAGCAGTGTACATACGCTTCAGGTTACAGACTCCACTAACCCAGAAATAGTACCTTGGGTTAAGAACTTGACTTCAGGATGAGAACAGAAATCGTGCTCTGGCGGCGCAGCGGCAGCAGGAGGCCCCATTAGCTAAAGTGGTGCTTCAGCTTAAGAACAGTTTCAGGTTAAGTACAGACCTCCAGAACGAATTAAGTACTTAACCCAAGGTAGCACTGTATATAGAACTGCATAGCAAAGATTTTTAGTTCTATCATTCCTGACATACCCATGTAAGTAGGTGACACATCTAGCTGGTAAGCTGTGGTTGGAATCTGCTTTCTTGTTGGGTTCTTTATTATATGTTTGACTTTTGTAACCTCTGTCTTTCCCTTATGACTCCTTAGCATTCTACTGTTGGGATAATTCACTCTAATCATTCTTCAGACCTATGGTGCCCCTCTCCAGATCCTTCCCATATCCTTTCCATCCAACCCAAACTCCTTGCCCTTTTTTTAAAACCTTTCTGTAGTCTCACTCCCTGCTCTCTAACCTTCCTGCCCTCCTTGTTACATCACTGCCCTTCACTAATCCAGCTCTTTTTCTTTTGCCACTCCGAAGTTTCTTCCTCTCTCAGATGACTTCATCCATTTTTTTTAAAAAAAGTTTTTATTGAAAGATTTTCATGGATAAGAAAGG
This sequence comes from Podarcis gaigeae, assembly GCF_964106915.1. NCBI lineage: Eukaryota > Metazoa > Chordata > Lepidosauria > Squamata > Lacertidae > Podarcis > Podarcis gaigeae. Next base: position 114,382,528 of record NC_139680.1, read on the forward strand.
TACATGTAACACCTCTTGTTTTCAATTGACAGAGTCCTTTCTATAGATCAGTTACATCCATGTGAAACACTGCTACCATAGGCATTGTGAGGTTGCTGACCCTTATCTTTGTAACTCCTGTCCTGAGTAGCCATTTAGTGCCACCCATTCAGTATGAAGTTTGACTGAGTGCCTGCATACTAATAGAACAATAGCTCTGAAGAAAAAAAAAACATTATTTCCAGGTGATGCATAAGCATGGCACAGCAGGAATATCCTGGAAAGAGACATTCCTTCATGTGAAGGTCTATGATGTCTGTCATGCACAGTTTTTCTTTTTCTTTCTTTTTATAAAAAGACCATAGGTTCTTTAATTAGCTGAAGGCTGGAAGAAGAGGAACATTTTTTTCTCTGTTGCCAAAATATATAATGAAATTACACCCCATCTCTGCTTTTAATAGTGATAAGACATGCAGCAACATTGAAATCAGGCATTCATGAAACCTATTTGTCAGAGAATATCTTTTGAAAGTTATTTTTAAGTTGAATCAAAAAGTTCTAATCCATAGGCAGAAGGGAGTCTTCTGTGAGCAGAAGTGTATCTTTGGATCCAACACAAGATGTAACATTAAATCGTGTAATCTATTTCTTACACAGTATCCTGAAAGTTAAGTATAAGATTCTTAATTGGATCAGAATCAGATTCACCACTACAGGAATATGCTAATGGAGCACGGAATCTATTGTCCATGTAAGACGCTTCATCATATTGTCCATCATGAGAGCCAGTTTTCCGTCTGCCTTCAGTTGAAGCAGCAACTGGTATACCAAGAGTTGATGAAATTATGATATTGTCAAAAATGTCACTGGTGCTGCCAGTTACAGAGTTGTGCAGAACACTTGGAAACGTCTCATCTGCAATACATTTGAAGTCTTCTATTATACTGTCTTCTCATAACTGCCCCAAAGCAAAAGCGAGCGCTGGAACTGCAGCTCTTGGGCGCCTCCGGGCACACACACTGATGCGTGAGGACTATGCACAGTTTTTCTAAGCTGGGATGGCCCTGCAAGTGCCGGCCGGACTCCCAAGCCTCAGCTAGTACGGCCAATGGTCAAGTGGGATTTGTAGTTTGGTATTACCTCGAGGGACAAAAATCAGCCAGCATTTTAAAATTACCTTTTTAAAACAACACCTGGTTGATTAAGAGCACTTTTTAAATCATCTAAACACTGAAACCCTTTTCATCCTCTCCTCTTTGCTCCACCCCTAGTTGAGATTCGTAAGACGCTTTTTGAGGAAGGGACTTATCGTGTCCTCCAATATATTACAGTTTATTATTCACAACATTTGTATATCACTTGATTATAATAAAACTTCAAATAGGTTTTGAAAAGCAAGGTTTTCAGTTAAAAGCAAGTACTGAACCACTTGAAAATAATTAATGTCAACAATACACCAAGTTGGTTTAAAACGCATGACATGTCTGGGTAAAGGGACCCCTGACCATCAAGTCCAGCCGTGGGCGACTCTGGGGTTGCGGCGCTCATCTCGCTTTATTGGCCGAGGGAGCTGTCGTACAGCTTCCGGTCATGTGGCCAGCATGACAAAGCCACTTCTGGCGAACCAGAGCAGCACACACAAACGCCGTTTACCTTCCCCGCCAGAGCGGTACCTATTGGTCTACTTGCACTTTGACATTCTTTCGAACTGCTAGGTTGGCAGGAGCAGGAACCGAGCAACAGGAGCTCACCCCATGGCGGGGATTCGAACCACCGACCTGATCAGCAAGTCCTAGGCTCTGTGGTTTAACCCACCTGCGTCCCGGGTAGGCCTGCCTAAACAAAAATGCTTTCGGCAGACACAGTCCAATAGTACTCTTAGCAAAATACTGCACAAATAGTGGGATCTTGAGACTTTTAGTTTCATAACGGTAGTTTTCAAGTACAGTGCGATGCATCCAAGCGGTTGGTTTAGATTACCCTTGGGGTCCCTTGCAACTCTAAAATTCTAGGATTCTAACTATTTGGAGCATTGGTCTAGTATTGCAGAGACCAGGTTCAAATTGCCACATGGGCAATTTTTTGGGGGCTCTTTTCTACCTCACCAGGTTGGCGTGAGGTTTAAGGGGGGGGGGGGATATATGCTGTCCTGTGCTTCAGAGGAAGAATGTGTCCCATTTCTAGCCTGGGCTGCAAACGTCTGTTTCTTGCAGGGCTTTTAGCAGGATAGAACCCGCAGAGATGGATATGATATGCCCTACAATGAAGTATATTCCACTAGTATTGGATGCAATGGCTTGAGCTCATTTTGCCTGGTTCCAGAACGGGACAGTACATTAAAGCCTTTTTCATTTGTCACTTAGAGTTGTTCCACCCTTCACATTTTTCCTGCGCATAGAAAAATGCCTCTCAGCTTCTAACTTGTGTCTGTTTTAGCAGGAAGGGCTAGGAATGCTATAGACATTACTTTCCTACTTGAAGGGTGTGTCATGAAGCACAACTCGCAGCGTGAACGAGGGTCATTACCCAGCAAGTGTTGCCACATGTATTCCATTTAATGGGTATTTTTTGGGAGGTGGCGGCAAACATATTTGATGTTCTGCTTCGCTGTGTGGCTGGGAAATGAAGCGCTAGTGCCTGTTGTGAAAATAACATTTATTTTGGATCCCTTAGGGTTGCAGACTCCATGTTTGCCCCATAATGCTAAGGAGTATGAAGGGAGGAAATTGCAGGGGAGTCTTAGTTTCTCCAGCAAGATTGTCATCTACGACTATTCAAAAGGGAGAATCACCAGGTGTGGGGACAGTTAAGCACTTTTTCTTCACACTCAGTGATTCTTATCCCATAAACAAATTCTCATTTGCTCTCACTTTCGTTTTATCTCATCAAACACTTTGGAAACACATCTCATGGTTTCTGTTTTCCCAGCAGCCAACATGGTACCTGATACTTATAACATAAAAAAAATGATATGACATTACTTCATCTTGGCCAAGAATTGAGTATATGTTTGCAATTTACCAACAAGGTTTGGTGGGTGAATTTTCATGTTTTCCTCTTCCTGCCTCACCTCTTCCTTTCGTGTCTTGTCTTTTTATTTTCATTCTATGTCTATTTGGCAGAAAAGCAGGGTGGCAATCCTAAAGCATGGGTAGGCAAACTAGGGGCCGGATCTGGTCCAATCACCTTCTAAATCTGGCCTGCGGACATTCCAGGAATCAGTGTGTTTTTACATGAGTAGAATGTACCCTTTTATTTAAAATGCATCTCTGGGTTATTTGTGAGGCCTGCCTGGTGTTTTCACATGAGTAGAATGTGTGCTTTTACAGTGGTACCTCAGGTTAAGTACTTAATTCGTTCTGGAGGTCTGTTCTTAACCTGAAACTGTTCTTAACCTGAAGCACCACTTTAGCTAATGGGGCCTCCCACTGCGCCACTGCCGCACAATTTCTGTTCTCATCCTGAAGCAAAGTTCTTAACCCGAGGTACTATTTCTGGGTTAGTGGAGTCTGTAACCTGAAGCGTATGTAACCCGAGTTACCACTGTATTTAAAATGCATCTCTGGGTTATTTGTGGGGCATAGGAATTTGATCATTTCCCCAAAAAAATATAGTCCAGCCCCCCACAAGGTCTGAGGGCCCCCTGCTGAAAAAATTTGCTGACCCCTGCTTTAAAGAACTATTTAGATCCCTCTTTGCTAATAAATACACTTAAGGTGACTTGCAGTATCATTTTAATGTGTTTTATTATGGGACTTAACTATCTCCGATAACAACTGCATTAAAGCAAGCAGCAGTGAGTTCAAAACGCAAAAAATAGCCACTTGAGCAGATAGTAACATGAGGCTAAGCAGCACCATTTCATATTTTTCAATTGCTGCCTCCATGTTTTGTTGAATTTCAATAGCTTGGCACTTTTGCTAATATGAATACTTGTTCAGCTGAAGGGCTATTTGGTCCCCTCTGTCCGTTGCAATAAGAGCAGCTTCAGAAGTGGGCTCTTGATAGGGTGGTATCTGTGAAAGGTTCTCTCGCTTATGGAGTATAGATTTTGGTTGAATATATAAAGGATGAGGCTACCTTTTATGATATCCTAGTCCCAGGCTGTATACACCAGGACCAGCACCTTGAACTTCTCCCTCTGGGAATGGGAACTGAAAACAGAGAAGGTTTAGAATTACTAAATCTGGAGAGCTAGTACGTTGTGTCTTGGGAACGTGAGATGGGAAGTCCCAAATTTCTGAGTCATTAATTGGCCTTGAGCAAGCCTCTCAACGTCAGCACTCTGCCTACGTTAAACACTTAATTTTTGTTCCATGCATGTTAGGTTGCCAGTTCTTTAAACTTGACCTTTCTGATTGTACCTCTATTGCAGGTTGGAGACTAGGGGGCAGTAGGACCATGGAAAAAGTATATATTTTCGTAGTGTTAGTCTGTGGAACATGGGAAGTTGGACCATTGGTTCTTCCTGCTCAGTATTGTCTACACTGATGGTAATAATAATAATAATAATAATAATAATAATAATAATAATAATTTATTTTATTAATTGAATCTATACCCGGGAGTCTCAGGGTGGTTCTCCTCCATGCCTACCTGGAGATGCTAGGAATTGAACATGGGACCTTCTGCATGCAAGCATGTGCTCTGCCATTGAGCTAAAGCTCTTTGGGGAATGGGACTTTTCCTAAGAATGTGTAGGTGGAGCTTGGTTTCCATCCTGCTAGCTAGGTCCTCAAACAATGGGCATTACTCTGCGGACTACAGTAGACCTTGTGATGTTGACTCAGCAGCTCCATAATTTGAAGGTCATAATCTTGGCACAAGCTGGAAATCGGCAGAAACTTCTGATCACCACACCCAAGGAGGGTTTTTGTCTCAGTGAGTCCCAAGGGCTGATTCACACAATCTGTTTGAAATATGTCTCTTACTTGGCTTTTAGCCTTTTGTAGGGTTAGTTCATTTCAAAAAGGCAAGAGCATAGAATCATAGAATTGTAAGGGACAAGAAGGGTCATTTAGTCCAACCCCTTGTAATGCAGGAATCTTGCCCCATGTGAGACTCGAACCCACTACCCTGAGATTAAGAGTCCCATGCTCTACCAACTGAGCTATTCATGATAACAGATCTCACACATAATACCATATTTTTTGCTCTATAGGACCCACCGGACCATAGGAGGGGAGAACTGGGAAAAAAAATTCTCCCCCTCTCTGCTCAGCGCCCCTTCAGCGAAGCAGCAGGAGAAACGGAGCCCCTTCCATTTCTCCTCCAGCTTCGCTGAAGGGGTGCTGCGCAGAGAGGGAAAACTGTGCAGCGCCTCTCCAGCGAAGCGAAGCCTGGAGAGCAAGAGGGATCGGTGTGCACCGACCCCTCTCGCTCTCCAGGCGGCTATCTGCAAGCCTTCGGAACGCGGCGGGAACTCCTGCTGTGCTCCGAAGGCTTGCGGATAGCTGCCTGAAGCCCCCGGAGCGCAACCTTTGAAGCCTCCACAGAGCAGCCATCCCCAAGCTAGAACAGCAAGACGGAGCGCTGCCCAGCACTCCGTCTCCCTGTTCTGGCTTGGGCTTAGCCTCGCAGCCTGCATTCGCTCTATAGGACGCATACACATTTCCCCTTAATTTTTGGAGGGGAAAAAGTGCGTCCTATAGAGCGAAAAATACGGTAAATGGTGATAAAAGCTCTGCTTTTCTTTTACTAATATTTGAAGGAAAAGCCAGATGTTTTTCTTTCCATATTGCTAGCCCAAGAGACACTCAAAATGGCTATAAATATTTCCTTCTACAGTGTGGTTCTTCATTGGATTCTTAATTTATATCTCTACCCTCACCGATGAGCACAAAATACAAGAAGACAGTACCTCCTCCCAAGCTTCTCCCTCTGACCCCTCTCCTCAGTGTCCCATCACCAATCCCTGGGCTCTGAGTCTTCCTTCTCTGGGATTTCCCTTGGGGCTCCTCCGGCTGGTGCCTCTCACCCCTCCTCATAGTCCCGACTTACCGTGCCTCGGGCCAGTGTCTCCAGCGCTGATCGTGCGGAGGGCTGGGGAGCGCATGCCCATACGTGTGTGCACACACTATTTCCGGCGCACTTCTGGGTTGGAGGAGCGCTGGAATTAGCTTGTGTGCATGTGCACAAGCCAGTGTGGTGTAGTGGATAAGAGCGGTAGACTCGTAATCTGGTGAACCGGGTTCGCTTCCCCGCTCCTCCATATGCAGCTGCTGGGTGACCTTGGGCCAGTCACACTTCTCTGAAGTCTCTCAGCCCCACTCACCTCACAGAGTGTTTGTTGTGGGGGAGGAAGGGAAAAGGAGAATGTTAGCCGCTTTGAGACTCCTTAGGGTAGTGATAAAGCGGGATATCAAATCCAAACTCTTCTTCTTCTTCCTCCGACCGGGATGTGCACTGGAAATAACACTTGCGCATGTGCAAATAACGCTTGCGCATGTGCACAAGCTATTTCCGGTGCTCCTCCGACCCGGAAGTGGGTAGCCATGCAGCACAGCACTGGTAAGAGCGGGTGGCGGCGGGGATCACCGCAGGCCAGATAAAAGAGTCCCTCGGGCCTTATCTGGCCCGCGGGGCCTTAGTTTGGAGACCTCTGAATTAGGCTTTGGCAAGGAGGACTCTAGGGTTCTGTCAGATCTCTTACGCCTCCTTCCCAAAGTTCAGCACCTTGTTTACTCTGCTTTGGGAAGGTGGCACAAGGGCTTGGGGGGGGGGGTGTCAAATGTTGCCAAGGGCTGGGACTGGGCGTTGGACCACCCTGGTCTATACCGGCTGACAGGAGCTGTCCAGGTTTTCAGACAGGTCTCTCACAAACTTACTTGGAGTCTCTGGGGACTGAACTTTTCAACCTTCTGCATTCAGGTAAAGGTAAAGGACCCTGGATAGTTAAATCCAGTCAAATTTGACTATAGGGTGCAGCACTCTTTTCCACTTTCAGGCCGAGGGAGCCGGTGTTTGTCCCCACAGACAGCTTTTCCACGTCATGTGGCCAGCATGACGAAACCGCTTCTGGCGCAACAGGACACCGTGATGGAAACCAGAGCGCCTGGAAACACAGATTACCTTCCTACTGCAGCAGTACCTATTTATCTATTCACACTGGTATGCTTTCGAACTGCTAGGCTGACAGAACCTGGGACAGAGCAACAGGAGCTTGTAGCGATCACATAGGGTCCCTGGATGTTTCACCGTCTATTGATCCCTGTGCCACCACTTTATTTCTCGCTGCCACCACCCAGGCCCTACCTGGTACAATACTGAGTCCAGTCAGGGTTAAATTGGAACATAAACTTCTCTTTATTTATTGCAGTTTAACAAGTGTGTGGTTTCATAAACGGTATTGGTCAATTACAGTCATGGGGTGCCTATCCAGACCTATAACTTCCGCTACCTGCTCGCTCTCACTAAACCACCTCTCAGATATTTACTTGTCTTTCTAGTTCCTAACTGTTCCTGACTCAGCTTATTCTCTACACTATCTCAACCTACCCACAGACTCTATCCCAATTCACTCCCATTCCAACTAACCACCCAACGAACTCCTCCCTTCACCCCTTCCAGAGCTGGTTTTATAGTCCCTCTGACTCCACCCCTGGGTCCTGATTGGGTAACCTGTTTAACTATTTCACCACCAGCACTCTCATACGTTAACGTCATAGAGCTCACCCCATCAGGCGGATTTGAACCGCCAACCTTCCAATCAGCCAGGCAAGAGGCTCACTGGTTTAGACCACAGCACCACCACTCCCTCCAAAACCTACTGGATTTGAAGATGATCAAGGCGGCTTCTCACACATAAAGAGCAGGAAGGAAGGAAGGGCAAGGGTCATTGGAAATGCTAGGAGATGTTTGTATAGTAGGCCTGGAGGTAGCCATGGACAGAGGCATAACATAAGACGCTTGTAATGTTGCTTTAAGGTAAAGGTAAAGGTACCCCTGCCCGTACGGGCCAGTCTTGACAGACTCTGGGGTTGTGCGCCCATCTCACTTAAGAGGCCAGGGGCCAGCGCTGTCCGGAGACACTTCCGGGTCACGTGGCCAGCGTGACAAAGCTGCATCTGGCGAGCCAGAGCTGCACACGGAAACGCCGTTTACCTTTCCACTGGTAAGCGGTCCCTATTTATCTACTTGCACCCGAGGGTGCTTTCGAACTGCTAGGTTGGCAGGCGCTGGGACCGAGCAGCGGGAGCGCACCCCGCCGCAGGGATTCGAGCCGCCGACCTTTCAATCGGCAAGTCCTAGGCGCTGAGGCTTTAACCCACAGCGCCACCTGCGTCCCTGCATGTTGCTTTACATGCCCTTAAAATGTTTAGTCTTCCAGCTGTACTCAGTCCCTCTCAAATATGCCCTTTCAAAGGACCCTGAGATTCCTGCATCACAGGGGGTTGGACTAGATGACCCTCAGAAGCCCCTTCCCACTCTACAACTTGATGAACCTATGACCCCACCCATTCCCCCTCCTCATCCCTGGAGATCCATAGTGAGAGCGTCTGGTTTAAAGTCTGTTGCCTGGAGCTCACAAATCTTGCAGTTGTCCTCAGCCTGACTCCTCTGGAGATCTTGCTAACTACCCAGCCATACAAGTTTCTTATCTTAAACCCTCGGGGCTATTTTAGCAGCTGTTGTAATTTGTCAGCTCTTAGGAAAGGTAGTTTCCCTAGCTCCCTCCTCCTCCTCCTCTGGCTTCTCATTAAAAGTTGCCAGGCCAGGCGTGAAATCCCTACACCCATGGCACATATTTTGAAAGATTTCCATTTTACGCATGCATGTTCTGATTCTGCATACTGCTGTATCCACAATTAACAGTTTAGGACAGCTTGAAGCACGCACCTTAGGCAAAGACGTGGTGGGAGTTGGCAGAGCAGAGCAGATTAGCCCTACTTATCCCAGTTGCTATCTGGGATTTGGGAAGAAATTTTCATCCAGAAATGGGTGACTAAAGCAGTCAAGAGATTGGAACCCAGGGACTACCTGTCTTGGGGATCCAGTATACCTGAAGGAGCGTCTCCACCTCCATCATTCTGCCCGCACACTGAGGTTCAGCGCCGAGGGCCTTCTGGAGGTTCCCTTGCTGCAAGAAGCCAGGTTATAGGGAACCAGGCAGAGAGCCTTCTCGGTGGTGGCACCCGCCCTGTGGAACGCCCTCCCACCAGATGTCAAAGAGAAAAATAACTACCAAACTTTTAGAAGACATTTGAAGGCAGCCCTGTTTAGGGAAGCTTTTAATGTTTAATAGGTTGTTGTATTTTAGTGTTTTGTTGGAAGCCGCCCAGAGTGGCTGGGGAAACCCAGCCACATGGGCGGGGTATAAATAATAAATTATTATTATTATTATTATTATTATTATTATTATTATTATTATTATTCTATTGGGGACGTCACAGGGCTGCAACTCCTATCATCATTGCTGTGTTGCAGATGGTTGGACTAGACCCCCAGGGTCCCTTTTACAGTTCTATGATTATCCTTGACCATTGACAATGTTGTTTGGAGCTGATGGAGTCCTAAAGCAGAGACATCACCTTGCCAACAAAGGTCCGTATAGTTAAAGCTATGGTTTTCCCAGTAGTGATGTATGGAAGTGAGAGCTGGACCATAAAGAAGGCTGATCGCCGAAGAATTGATGCTTTTGAACTATGGTGCTGGAGGAGACTCTTGAGAGTCCCATAGACTGCAAAAAGATCAAACCTCTCCATTCTTAAGGAAATCAGCCCTGAGTGCTCACTGGAAGGACAGATCCTGAAGCTGAGACTCCAATACTTTGGCCACCTCATGAGAAGAGAAGACTCCCTGGAAAAGACCCTGATGTTGGTAAAGATGGAGGGCACAAGGAGAAGGGGACGACAGAGGACGAGATGGTTGGACAGTGTTCTCGAAGCTACCAGCATGAGTTTGACCAAACTGCGGGAGGCAGTGGAAGACAGGAGTGCCTGGTGTGCTCTGGTTCATGGGGTCACGAAGAGTCGGACGCGACTAAACAACAACAACAACAACACATTTGGAGAGTCACAGGTTCCCCACCCGTTAACTGTTGTGTCTCAGAAACCCTTCAATCTCCATGCCAGGGATTGTCTTTCTCTCAGTATTTAGTGGGTTGAAGTTTCGCTGACTTTTGTATAATGCAAGAAGATAAATGAAAGTGGCCGGTTTATCCGATAGGAGCAGGTGAGCAGGAGGCCAACTGTCATTAGCATAAACAGAAGTGATGTGTAGCCACATTTACTTTTATTTTGAATATAGCACTAATGTGTAGCTGGTAAACTGAGATAAAGAGTTTATGCCACTTGCTGGCCCTTCTAGGAACTGCAGTTTCAAATCAAAACAAGTGCAAGCGCTGAGGGCGATGGGGATGTTTTACAATGCTGTATCTGGCTTGAACAGGTTTAACCAGCATTCCTTGACTGCAAAGGATTCTGGGAACTGTAGTCTTGTGATCAGAGCATGTGACATCTAATAGGGAGTTTGCACCTCATTTGCCAAGCTACAATTTCCTGATTGTAAGTGGACGTGTGTGTATGCATATAAGACACATTATAAGTTAGACTAATGGGAAGCAAATATTATAAAAACAAGAAAGAGTCTTGTGGAAGTTAAAAGATGAACACAGTTTTTGTGGCATGAGCATTCGTAGGCACGGTCTTGTTTTATTCGTCTCAGGTTTATTTACTTGTGACATTCTGTAATGTTTTATGTTTTTATATATGTTGGAAGCACCCAGGGTGGCTGGGGCAACCCAGTCAGATGGACGGGGTACAAATAATAGTTATAATAATTATTACTGTTACCTAGGTTACAGTATTGAATATGATAAATGGTTAAAGCTATGGAACATAGGTTTAAAATTTACCGCTTGTGTGACCTTGAAGGAAAATATATAAAAATAAATGTATAAAGAAACAAACTCTAGATCTGAGGACCTGTCCTTTTTATAAGTGCTACGAGTTGTTCGTTCTGTCCTTGAAAGGAATAGATCCTTCATTTGGGCAGCAACTTGGGAACTCCCTGCATATTGATATTTGCCAGGCACCTTCAATGTACTGTTTTTGGCTCACTAAAACCCTTCTTTGCTTCAGCAAGCCTACCGAGACCTTAAAATTTGACATTTCAGCATGTCATCTTACTTTGTAATTATATTTTTTACAACTGCTGGTTTTTATTTTGAAAGGATCTAGGCCAACATCAGATTTTATGGCTAACTTTAATGTATACTGTATTCGGTATTTTATGTAAACCGCTTTGAGAATTTAATGGTAAAGTAGTATATTAATCCCATTAAATATTTACCATGTGGCATTGTCATATGAAACATCTCAAAGAGATTGAACGGTAAAAACATCAACAACAAACATACATAAAACAATTTCATATATATATATATGGAGTCAATTATATGGCTCTTTCCCTTTCTGGCCTTTAACACCTGAAATATATATCTACAGAACAAATCCTACTCATTGTTATTGTAAATTGTTTTAAAGGATTATAATATTGCATTAGCTATGGTTTTCCCAGTAGGGATGTATGGAAGTGAAAGCTGGACCATAAAGAAGGCTGATCGCCGAAGAATTGATGCTTTTGAATTATGGTGCTGGAGGAGACTCTTGAGAGTCCCATGGACTGCAAGAAGATCAAACCTATCCATTCTTAAGGAAATCAGCCCTGAGTGCTCACTGTAAGGGCAGATCCTGAAGCTGAGGCTCCAATATTTGACCACCTCACGAGAAGAGAAGAGAAGACTCCCTGGAAAAGACCCTGATGTTGGGAAAGATGGAGGGCACAAGGAGAAGGGGATGACAGAGGACGAGATAGTGGGACAGTGTTCTCAAAGCTACCAGCATGAGTTTGACCAAACTGCGGGAGGCAGTGGAAGACAGGTGTGCCTGGCGTGCTCTGGTCCATGGGGTCACAAAGAGTCGGACACGACTAAACGACTAAATAACAACAACAACAACAATATTGCATTTTTGCATTGTTGTAACCTGCCCCAAGACACTGAACGGTAGGCAAGAAATGTGAAAAAATATTAAGTAGCAATAATAATAATAATAATAATAATAATAATAATAATAATTAATTGCAGTTTTGCTTGCTGATCAGCTTCCAGTTGCCTCTTTCTTTTATGTTTTCTACTTGTTTGTTAAACATGCTCTCTGCCTCCTGCCCCCTTTTCTCCCTTTAATCCTTGGCACCTGCTTGCTATTTTGTTCGCATTAAAACCTTCAATGCATCCTGCCTCGTGTGCCCACAAAAGGGTTGGTTTTTATTTTACTTTATTCATTCAGCCTCAATTATTTACAAGCCATCTGGTTGCCATAGTAGCAATTATGACTCCAGAGTGCCTTTGTCCGATAAGCCTTTGTTCCTTCCCTAAAACAGCACCTTCCCTCCGCTGGCCCAGTCCTGCTGCTATAATGAGGATAATGAAGGCAGGGAAGGAAAAAAAAAAAGGATTGCTTTCTAAGCTCAGTGTTGAAGATTACACTTGTTTGCCCATGCATCATCTGGAAATCTCCAGGAAGGATGCAGAAAACACAGGCGGTGCTGTGACCCAGAAGTCTCTTCTGATAGAAGCGGCACAAAATGTTTCTATAGTTTTTCTTGTGCACTCATGATGATATGTACTCATGATGGGATCCCAGCAGTTACATGCAATCCCGTTCTAAACACTCTTTGCACCTGCGAAATATTTGGGGCAGACATACAGCTTCATTTCTGATCGGTGTATGCCTCATAGGAGTAGGGACCGAGCAACGGGAGCTCAACCTGTCACGGGGATTTGAACCATCGACCTTCTGATCAGAAAGGCCTAGGCTCTGTGGTTTAACCCACAGCGCCACCTGCATCCCTGTATGCACCATAGCCTCCAGCAAAATCCTGTAACTTTTTAGTGCAAACACTGCTTTCTGGGTATGGTGCAAGAGAATGGTTTCTGATGACAATAACGGTGTCCTTGGTAGTTACAGGTAGGTAGTGTTGGTCTGCCATAGTCGAAACAAATTTAAAAATTTACTTCCAGTAGCATCTTAAAAAGGTAAAGGGGACCCCTGACCATTAGGTCCAGTCGTGGCCAACTCGGGTTGCATCTCTCATCTCGCTTTATTGGCCGAGGGAGCCGGCGTATGACTTCCGGGTCATGTGGCCAGCATGACTAAGCCGCTTCTGATGAACCAGAACAGCGCATGGAAACGCCGTTTACCTTCCCACCGGAGCGGTACCTATTTATCTACTTGCACTTTGACGTGCTTTCGAACTGCTAGGTTGACAGGAGCAGGGACCGAGGAACGGGAGCTCACCCCGTCACGAGGATTCGAACCACCGACCTTCTGATCGGCAAGTCCTAGACTCTGTGATTTAACCCACAGCGCCACCTGCGTCCCAACTAAGTTTGTTATTGGTATGAGCTTTCGTGTGCATGCATGTCCATCAAGCTCAGTACTGACTGACAGCCTCTCTTCAAGATTTCAAGCAGGAGTCCTCTCCCACCCCGGCCACTGGCCCTACCAGGAGATGTTGGGCGCTAAACCTGGGATATTTTGTATGCAGAGCAGTGCTCTTCCCCTAACTTCTAACCCTCCTTGGTTTCACCAGTGTGAAACCAAGCTTCAAAAGCCCATGCATTGCACACAATTGTAAAGGAAATGAATATAGCACATACAACGTGCAAAGTCCTCATCTATGCGTTATGGGAATGTTATAAGAATTTTAAGGTGTTACATATATATAAAATAGATGTTCATAAATGTACCAAGCAAACACATTCAAATATGCAAACCACATGTCTGAAACCCACAGAAAAGTCCTGAAACCATTTTCTCTCTCCCAAAATGACCTCAGGTATTTCTCTGCAAGGTCAAAGGAAATGGGAAATCTCCCCATTGTCTCTGTGCTCGGAAATCCTGCCTTAAGGGCACATTTCAGGTATGAATAGGGTGAGCCTGTGACCTGTGACCTGGATTCAGGAATTAAGTAGTTATAATAACGAAAGACATCACCTTGCCAAAAAAGGTCTGTATAGTTAAAAGCTATGGTTTTCCCAGTAGTGATGTATGGAAGTGAGAACTGGACCATAAAGAAGGCTGATCGCCGAAGAATTGATGCTTTTGAATTATGGTGCTGGAGGAGACTCTTGAGAGTCCCATGGACTGCAAGAAGATCAAACCTCTCCATTCTGAAGGAAATCAGCCCTGAGTGCTCACTGGAAGGACAGATCCTGAAGCTGAGGCTCCAATACTTTGGCCACCTCATGAGAAGAGGAAGACTCCCTGGAAAAGACCCTGATGTTGGTAAAGATGGAGGGCACAAGGAGAAGGGGACGACAGAGGACGAGATGGTTGGACAGTGTTCTCGAAGCTACCAGCATGAGTTTGACCAAACTGCGGGAGGCAGTGGAAGACAGGAGTGCCTGGCGTGCTCTGGTCCATGGGGTCACGAAGAGGCGGACATGACTAAATAACAACAACAATAACAAAAGAGTGGCCAAAACTCAGATAATGCAATCAGGTAAATGGCAGGCAGGAGATAAACAACACACTCAGGATTCTGTTTTAGACCGCCCCCTGTGATGTATGTATGATATATTGGGGGAGGTGGTCCTGGGATCGTCTTCTTCTGTGATGTATGTATGATGTTTCTGGGGGTGGTCTGGAGTTTGAAAGGTGGGCAATTAAATCTGGGTCCTCCTCCGTCTTCCTGCGTGTGAGGGGAGCACCCTGTTGCAACAGCTTTAATAAAGATCAGGCTTACTAGCTGCTTTACTTTTCGATATTCTCTGGTTGGTCTCTGTTATTTTCTCCTACCAATAGAGAACCTACAAAAGGACTCTATCTGGGCTCTTGGGTACCCCATAAGGGAAAAGGAGCAGTTTTTTCTCATGACAGGAGCACACACACTCATTTAGGGAAGCTTTTAATGTTTGATGCATTACTGTTTTTAAATATTTTGTTGGAAGCCACCCAGAGTGGCTGGGGAAACCCAGCCAGATGGGTGGGATATTAATAATAATAATAATACCGTAATTGATGGGAAGGGATGGGAATTTTAAAAGTGCAGAAGAGTGACCACGTCTTCCCGTGACACGTTGAAAGGTAGAAAATATGGCTAGTTTCTGTTCATTTCTCCTCCTTTTCATTGCTGCTGTTCTCTGCTGTGTCTCTCACCCCCAAATCCAGTTTAGTTCCCCTGTCCCAGGAATGTGGGAAGGGATGGTGTGGAATGCAAATAAACATTAAATGATGACACAACCCTTTGCCCTGCCCATAAAGGTCACAACAGGTTCTGCCAGCAGACAAGTGCTGCAAATGGCAGAGGAGTGGAAATTTACTGGGCTGAAAGAAGTGAGAGCACTTAAAAAAAAAAAAAAGTGCACAGCAAACACGGATTGAAGCAAACATCATCAATTTGCAGAACTGCCCTTTGCAAAGCAGTGAAATCTTACAACCATCTCCCCCCAAGCTGGTGCCCTGTGGATGTCTTGGGACTACAACTCACATCAGCCGCAGCCAGCTGAAGCTGAGTAGGCTATCTTAAACCTCCTGCAAGGCGAAGGTAAGGAGAACAGCAGTCCTAAGCAAAACATGTGCTCCTCTTCTTCTCTTTGGCGATCCCTCGTAGTTGAGTAAGGTTGTCTTCCATGAACACAGTCTTAACAGCGTGTCCATAAGTGACTGTGGAGGCCAATTCTGGATCCACATGTCCTTCCACAGTGGGGACATTGGTTTCGGGGCAGGAGGGTTTGCCAAGCGTACCTTCCTCTTAGCACATTTCTCCCTTGCGTTCTGAGTTTGAGTGTCTTCAAAACCCACGACACCTTTGGTAAAGGCTGTTTTCCCATTGGAGCGCTCACAGGCAAAAGTGTTTCCCAGTTGTCGGTGTTTATACTACATTTTTAAAGATTTGCCTTGAGAGAGTCTTTGAACCTCTTTTGTTGACCACCAGCATTACGCTTCCATTTTTAAGTTCAGAATAGAGTTGCTTCTTTGGAAGACGATAACCAGGCATTTGAGCAACAAGACCAGCCCAACGAAGATGTTGTTGAAGAATCATTGCTTCAACACTGGTGATCTTTGCTTCTTCCAGTACACTGGCATTAGTTTGCCTGTCTTCCCAAGTGCATAGCTGTCAACTTACAGATTTGAAAATAAGGGACCAGCAGCCAAAATAAGGGACCTGCAGGCTCACCTGTTCCAGGCACTCCAGACTTCCTGTCCTCCTGCAGTCTGGTCAAACTCATGCTGGTAGCTCTGAGAACACTGTCCAACCAACTTTGTAACCAGAGGTTCAACTGAATAGAATCTGAATCACATGCACCACAAGGCCTATGCAGCCTCAACTTAAGATGGCTCCCCGGCCTGGCTTTGCACTGCAAAGTTTGCAGCAGCATGTGCAACAAAATGGCGTCCAGCATTCAAAAACCCCCTCAGCTTGCATTAACTAGCTACACACAAGGCATGCAAGCTCCACCCCCCAGTCGTTCTTAGACTTCTTATTGGGTGAGCAACACAGCCAAGCAACACAGTTGGAGCCTCCCTCCTCCCTGGCCGGCAGGGAGGGAGGGAGAGGAGCTGCTTCCTTTGAAATTTAAGGGACATCATTTAAGGGACATTTAAGGGACATCCATCAATAAGGGACAGCAGCGGGACATGGCGCTGGAATAAGGGGCTGTCCCTTCAAATAAGGGACACTTGACAGCTATGCGCAAGTGACGTGTATAATTTTTCAGAGACACCGTTGATGGAATCTTTTGAGGAGTTGGAGATGGTGTTTATAAGTGGTCCACGTTTCACAAGCACATAGTAAGGTTGGTAGTATAATAGCTTTGTAAACGAGCATTTTGGTTTCCCTGCAAATGTCCTCAAACACTCTGCACTTCAATTGGGAGGAAGCTGCAGTTGCAGAGCGCAGGCGATGTTGGACAAGCACAGGCCTAACCAGTGAGTGCCATGAAGCTCACTGGTTAACCTTGGGCCAGCCACTGCCTCTCAACCTCACCTTCCTCTCAGGTTTGTTGTGGCGATTAAATTGGGGTTGGAGCGGAACACCATGTTCGCAACCTTGAGCTCCTTGGAGAAGGAGGTGGGATTTAAATGCAATATAAATAGACCCTCTCTACTAAGAAGGCTGATTGCTGAAGAATTGATGCTTTTGAATTATGGTGCTGGAGGAGACTCTTGAGAGTCCCATGGACTGCAAGAAGATCAAACCTCTCCATTCTTAAGGAAATCAGCCCTGAGTGCTCACTGGAAGGACAGATCGTGAAGCTGAGGCTCCAATACTTTGGCCACCTCATGAGAAGAGAAGACTCCCTGGAGAAGACCCTGATGTTGGGAAAGATGGAGGGCACAAGGAGAAGGGGACGACAGAGGACGAGATGGTTGGACAGTGTTCTCGAAGATACAAACATGAGTTTGACCAAACTGCAGGAGGCAGTGGAAGACAGGAGTGCCTGGCGTGCTCTGGTCCATGGGGTCATGAAGAGTTGGACACGACTAAACAACTAAAGAACAACTACTCAGCAGTAGATCTTACAGAGCTCAAACAGGATGTGTGTGTTTGAGCCCCTGGTGTGTATTACATTTATACCTCAACTTTTCTCCAGGCAGCTCAAATTTGGACACACATCGTTCTTTTCTACCCCTCCATTTTATTCTCACAACAACCGCCCTGCAAGGTAGGTTAGGCTGAGGTTCAGTGACTGGTTCAAGATCACTCAGAGAGCCTCATGGTCGACTGGGGATTAGAACTCTGGTCTCCCAGGTCCTAGTCCAATGTTCTAACCAGTACACCACACTAGGCAAGCTATATTTTGTATCTGTGTGTGTGAAGTGCGAGAAAGAAATATAGCAGCAGTGGTTTTTATGAGTCAAGGGGGCAAGGCAGTGGCTCGTTGGCTGTATAAACAACTGCTTCGAGGTTTTATATCTATGCACTTTGGACTGGGGGGCAAGGAAATGGAGCATTTCCAGCTTTGCACCAAGGTTCTTCACTTGACCGAATTTTAAAATATTAACCACCCTTATTTTTTATATATATAAGGGTTGCATTGCAGTAGAGCTGGTGAATTTTCTGTAAAAAATAAAAATCTGTAAAACCAGCCTTTTCCCCAAATGCCTTTCTGAGGTTCCCTCAGGCCTTCCTTGGTAGATGGGACTCCTCCATTTCAAGTATGATTTTTTAAAAAGTCAATCTTACAAGCAAGCTGCTATGAAATAAGCTGATTTAAATTCAGCTACAAGTAACCAATAATTATCCTGTGCGATGCACAGGTGAGGAGCGTTTTGATAGATGCTACTGAGATTGCCAAGGAGCTAGAAATACTACCTGATGCTGTTCTAGGCTGTATCAGCAGAAGTATCATGTCCAGGTCAAGGGAAATAATAGTACCACACTATTCTGCTTTGGTCAGACCACACATGGAATACTCTATCCGGTTCTGGGCACCACAATTTAAGAAGGATGTTGACAAGCTGCAACGTGTCCAGAGGAAGACAACCAAGATGATCAAGGGTCTGGAAACCAAACCTTATGAGGAATGGTCGAAGGAGCTGGATATGTTTCGCCTGGAAAGGAGGAAACTGAGAGGAGATATGATAGCAGCCAATCAGGCTTCTTGAGGAAGTGAATTCACAACCTGATTGGTCTACAGGAGCAGCCCGGAATTAGCCAATCACGCAGGGCCCACTGTGTAAATAATGTATACCTAGCTAGACGTTTTGCTAGACGCATTGCTACTACGAGCTGAATAAAGAACATGAAATTCACACTCGACTCCGAGTATCTTTCAGTTTCTGTGATCTGGACAGATCTGAGCCAGTGGGAATCTTGGCCTAGGTGGGTTTCTGCATGGGTGGTGTAGGAGTGATTCGGCACATTAAATCTGTTAGCCTCTGAGGTCCCGCAGCATTCTTTGCTGTTTGTTTGTTTGTTGTTATTGATGGCAGGAGTTACTTTCCCCCGCTAGGCTGGCTTTAGCTTGCAAAATAGTTTGTTATTCAAACAAGGCATTCTGGGAATTGTTAGCAAAAGATCTGGGTGAAGGGCACACCGGCTCCGCTGTTTTAAGACAGAGCAGCTGTAAACAAATCGCTGTTGGTGACGGATCTCTTTATGTTCATTTTTCACCGACTGTCCTACTCCAGGCAGATATAAGCAAGTCTGGGTAATGTGGCAGAGCCCCATCTTAGAGTTGGGAATGCTCCCCATCAGAGACCTTGGAGGGATGATGCCAGTCCGTGTTGACAATATAGAGCTAGATGGACCAATGGCAGCTTCCTCTATTAGACCCACTGATAAACTCCCAGTTTCTAATTGGTTTTGACAAACTAACGGTGCAAGATCTTATCAGCAACTTTGCAACACGTTCAGGTTTCTAATATGTATAAATTCAGCTTTGTGGGGCAATTTTGTATTTTCAGTCTATCCAGTGCTTGATAGAGCCTGCTGGATGAGGCCAATGGCCTAACTAGTCCAGCATCCTGTTGTCACAGAGACCATGTGATGGCCTGGGATTTGGACTCAGAGGCTGAACCTGAGGGATCCCAGCCTGCACAGGATCCCTCGCCTCCAGAACCACCTGAGCCGGGGCTGGGGCCTGAGCCTGAAGGATCCTCACCTGTGCTGGATCCTCAGGTGCAGGCACCAGCTGAGTCTGCTCTGGCTCCTGAGGGGATGGAGGACCCATAGCCTGCAGGTGCTCCACTCTCAGCCCCATCAGGGGAAGGTGAGGTTGCCTCTGGGTCTGGTAACCCTCCAGCCTCTCCTGAGCTGCAGAGGCTCAGGGCAGAGAGGTGGAGGGAACTAAGTTCCTGCAGGGGGAGTGCTCGCCTCCAGGCCAGGAGAGGCGAGTCACCAGAGGATCGGGGCCGCCCTATGCCTTGGGGCAGATAAAAGCCAGCCAGCCCCAGTCCCAGGTTGCGGGAGCAACGTTGTTGCTAGCCTGTCCCTGCTTGCACCCTGTCCTGCTCTTCTGCCAGAGTTCCTGACCCCACCCGACTCCCCGCCTTGGACCCAGCTACAGCTTTGACGGACAGCCTCCATACCGCACCATCGACCTTGGACTGGACTCGGACCTCGCCTCTCGGTTAGCCCCCAGGACCAGCACAGACCAGCCACATGTCTGTGAGAAGCTCGTAAGCAGGATCTGAGCACAAGAGCATTCAGAAGCATTAGAGGCAGTGTTCATTTTGTTGGGGCTCCAATATGAGTTTATTCCACATGTTTTCTTCCATATTATTGGTGCATGGATTCATTTCACAGGTGTTTTGATGCATTATTGTTGCAATACATTGTATTGTCATATTCACCATCACCATCATCATCATCATCATCATCATCATGTAACTATTTGTACCTTGCCACAGCCACTCTGGATGGCTTCCAGCATATGCAAAAATATAATAAAGCATCAAACATTAAAAACTTCCCAATGCAGGGCTGCCTTCAGGTGTCTTCTAAAGGTTGTATAGTTAATTATCTCCTTGGCTGTTATATACTGAAGTTCTCACCCTGGGCCAGCAGGGGGGTACTGTAGATAGTTTTCACTCAGGTCCACATATGCAAATAAGGGATTGAAAGTGAAGTTCAGTGATTGGATAGTTACAGAAAGTTGTTACAGTTACGTTGTACTGGAGCTCTATATAAACAGGCTGGCTGAACCCTTCAGTTCAGTTCAGTTCTGTTCTGGCCTGCGAATAAACAAGAGCTGTTGAAGAATCGCTGTGCCGTCTGATATGTTCACCCACAACTTAACATTGACATCTCCTGGGAGCGTGTTCCACAGGGCGCGTTGCCTTATGTCAACAGGTTTTGTGTCCGGACTTTCACTTTTCGAAAGATGGAAACCTTACTACAAAGAAGTCCTTAGCTGCCCCTTTTGGTTCTCACTTTCAGTTCATGATATCCATGGTGCAGGTAACAATGAATGCAGAATATTTTACTGCACAAGTCATCAACAGTGACACGTGAGAAACAGTATAAAGTAGGATAATACCTGTTATTTCTCAAATGGTTTTGGAGTTCCTTTTGACTTTGTGGTTTCTGCGCTGTTTGGGAGAACCCATTTCTTTGTGTTTGTACATTTAGAAAACCTTTGGCTTGCATCCAAAATAGCGCCCATTATTCTATCAGAGGGAGAAAATGTGCTACAAATGTGCTTTAAAAGTACTGCGTTGGTGTGCAGCGTTAGTCGGTAGGTATGTAAAGGAGAAAATTGTAAGGTAGGGGTTGAATGAGCTGCAAAAACGACAGTTTGTGATGATTACAGTTAGGCACCTTTAATAATAGAATTGTAAGGGACCACAATATTTTACAGTAGCAGATTATAGAGATGATTGCTGAGTTTATTTTACTGATAATCTGTAATGGGCAGGGAACCATTTGGAAGAAATACTCATAGGTAGACAGATATCCTGGCACTTCTAGGCACCACAAAGTTTTTTTTTCTTCCCTACACCACATATGTTAAATTATTTTATAATTTTCAAAACCTTTGGGGTGTAGTGCTGCTGGACTGACAGACATCCCTGACTTATTTGTTTTTTGCCACTACAACACCCAGAAAACGTTGATGCTTCTTTTCTTTTTTGCAGGAACCTAGGACACCGAGTTGGGATGTGGGTGGCGCTGTGGTCTAAACCACTGAGCCTAGGGCTTGCCGATCAGAAGGTTGGGGTTCGAATCCCCGCAACGGGGTGAGCTCCCGTTGTTCGGTCCCAGCTCCTGCCCACCTAGCAGTTCAAAAGCACATCAAAGTGCAAGTAGATAAATAGGCACTGCTCTGACGGGAAGGTAAACAGCATTTCTGTGCACTGCTCTGGTTCGCCAGAAGTGGCTTAGTCATGCTGACCACATGACTCGGAAGCTGTCTGCGGACAAACGCAAGCTCCCTCGGCCAGTAAAGCGAGATGAGCGCCGCAACCCCAGAGTCGGTCACGACTGGACCTAATGGTCAGGGTTCCCTTTACCTTTACCCTTTTAGGACACTGAGTTGGGACGTGGGTGGTGCTGTGGTCTAAACCACTGAGCCTAGGGCTTGCTGATCAGAAGGTTGGCGAATCCCCGCAACAGGGTGAGCTCCTGTTGTTCGGTCCCAGCTCCTGCTCACCTAGCAGTTCAAAAGCACGTCAAGAGCAAGTAGATAAATAGGTACCACTCCGGTGGGAAGGTAAATGGTATTTCCATGCACTGCTCTGGTTCGCCAGAAGTGGGTTAGTCATGCTGGCCACATGACCCGGAAAAACTGTCTGCGGACAAATGTTGGCTCCCTTGGCCTATAGAGCAAGATGAGCATGCAACCCCAGAGTCGTCTGCGACTGGACCTAACGGCCACGGGTACCTTTACCTTAGGACACTGAGTTATACCTAGTTAGACTAGTGGTCTATCTAGTTCAACTAGGGTTTCAAAAAGTGAAAATCCGGAAACGAAAGTTGTTGAGCTTTTCTTAGTTTTTCCCAAAGTTGTTGAGCTCTCCTTTTTTTTTGGAAATTTTTTTGAGCTATTTTAAAGGCAATTTGCCTTGCGACATGGCTTGCCATATGTCTGGACAAGACAGTATGGCAACTCTAACCTACACTGACTGGAAGCAGCTCTCTTGGGGTTCAGGCGTGGGGCACTCCCAGCCCTAGTTGGAGCTGCCAGAGATGGAACTGGGAACCTTCTGGATGTAAAGCAGAGGTCCTGTCCGTGACCCTTTCTGCTAGGATTCAGCAGCTTCTGAACTTGTTATGTACTAACCTTGGATCCTAGATCAATAGGCAAGTAGGATCCTAGAATGCAACAACTGATTGGCTTGCAGGAGAAGACCAATCAGGCTCCAGGAATCACCCTGTTAGGATTGTAGAATACAACAATTGATTGGCCTGCAGAAGAAGACCAATCAGGCTCCAGGAGGTAAGCAGAATCAGCCAATCAGATGGGACTCATGTGTAAATAATGTATATAAAAGCCTGAGGTTTGGGGAGCAATTCAATCACTGTTTTACAAGCTGCAATAAAGAGCATGAAATCACTGCAGGACTCTGAATACATTTCAGAACTCCATGAAAACAGCTTGCGATGCGGGCCGGATTAAATGTCACCCACCCATGCCGCAACGCATGCCTGGAGGAAACAGAATTTCAAGTGCAACTGCTCCTCGATTTCTAAGGAAATGCACATGCCCCGTGCATTCGCACTCAGGTTATGGAGCTGTGCCATGTGCCACTGTGAGATTTAATGGCGAAACCCGAAGCCTCTGCTATGAAGCATATACAGCTTAGCTGGCCGCCTTTGCCCATTGAAGCCTCGGATCAGATTTCACCACTCTCTGGCGTGACCTTGGCCTTGCTCAGCTTAAGATGCAAACCCTGGGCTTTGCTTTCGGGGCAACTGCGAAAAGGCAATTAACACCTTCAATTTCCCAGACCAAAACGGGTGTGCAAGTGGAATGCTGCCTTTTGAACTTCAAGCTAGTAGGTGATATTTGAGCAATCGGAGGAGACTTTCTGCAGTTGTCTAAGGCAGCCTGTTTTGCTCAGTTTTGTGAGTAAAACTGACCCGCAACTGGGGCTTCCTTGGCTTAGGAGGCTCACATAAGAACATAAGAACAAGCTTGTGGATAAGGCCAAATGGTCATCAAGCTGTGATAAGAATTTTAAGGCCTTAGATATATATTAAATGTTCATAAACGTACCAACCAAGCACATACATAGATCAGCACAGGAAGACTGACCTGAAACCATTTTTGGCTCCCAAACTGATGTTTTCTCTGCAAGGTCAAAGGAAAATGGAAAAGCCTCCCCATTGTCTTTTCCTTCACAAATCCTGTCTTAAGGGTATGTCTGTGTATGAATAGGGTGAGCCAGTGACCTGGCTCAGAACTAAGTACAGTGGTACCTCGGGTTACATATGCTTCAGCTTACAGACTCTGCTAACCCAGAAATAGTACCTCGGGTTAAGAACTTTGCTCCAGGATGAGAACAGAAATCGTGCGGCGTTGGCGCGGCAGCAGCAGGAGGCCCCATTAGCTAAAGTGGTACTTCACGTTAAGAACAGTTTCAGGTTAAGAAGGGACCTCTGGAATGAATTAAGAACGTAACCAGAGGTACCACTGATGTTATCATTACAAAAGACTGGCCAGGCTCCCCAGGGTATTCAATCAAGTAAGCAATAACAGGTAACCTGCCAGACAGGAGATAAACAACGACAGGAGATAAACAACGCACTCAGATTTCTGCTGTAGACCGCCCTTTCTGTGATGTAGGTATGATGTGTCTGAGGGGTGGTCTTGAGCTACACCCCTTCTGAGATGTATGTATGATGTTTCTGGGGGCGGTCTTGGACTCCAGGGTGGGCAATTTAAAATGTCTATATAAGGACGGGCACACCTTGGTTCTGTGTTCCTCTTTCTTTCTTGCGTGTGAGGGGAGCACCCTGTTGCAACAGATCAATAAAGATCAGGCTTATTAGCCGCTTTGCTTCTCAATACAGTGGTACCTCGGGTTAAGTACTTAATTCGTTCCAGAGGTCCGTTCTTAAGTTGAAACTGTTCTTAACCTGAAGCACCACTTTAGCTAATGGGGCCTCCCGCTGCTGCCGCACCGCCACTGCACAATTTCTGTTCTCATCCTGAAGCAAAGTTCTTAACCCGTGGTAATATTTCTGGGTTAGCGGAGTCTGTAATCTGAAGCGTATGTAACCCGAGGTACCACTGTATTCTCTGGTTGGCCTCTGTTATTTTCTCCTACCAATAGGGAACCTACGTAAGGACTCTATATGGGCTCTTGGATACCCCATAAGGGAAAAGGGCAAGTTTTGTTTACAACAAAGCCCAGCTTCCTGTTCTCACTGCTGCCAACCAGATGCTTGGGGGAAACTAGCAATCAGAACAGGAGCACAACAGCCCCTCCCAGCAACTGGTTTTCAAAAGCATTGCTGCCTCCATCTGTGAACATAGAGAGAAGCCATCACAGCCAGGAGCCAGTGATAGTCCTTTCCTCCATGAATTTGTCTCATCCTCGTTTAAAGCCGTCTATCACTGCCTCCTGCAAAAGGGAGTTCCGTAGTTTAACTATGGGCTGTGTGATGAAGTCCTGTCCTCGATTTGTCCCGAAATCTTCCAGGAAGACGGTTCTTCTGTTGAAATCAGACTGGCACCTACAATCTTGATATCTTGTCAACCTGCTTAAAAGGTTTTTGTGTCCAGTCCCCCCAGCATTTTAGAGAACGACTGGGATTCACTGTCGGTAGTTTCCCCTGTATTTTATGATATTTTAATGGTTTCATTGTGAGGTACCATGCTGTATTCTTTTTTTAATGAGTCGGTGATTTATAAATACTATTATTAATAAAACAAAGACGTGAGGAGATATGAAACGTGTTTGTAGAATTTGTACTGTTAAAACGGAAAAGGGGTCAAACCATCGCAAGAGGTGTTGAAATTTTGGGAGGTTGGATAGTTTCAATGGAATGGTCTCTGTGGTGGGGTGCCCATTTTTATTCTTTGTCAAAATAAATAAATAAATAAATAAATAAATAAATAAGGTGATGGAGATAATATACCGCTTTCCCTTGTACTTGATGTTGATCTAGATGGTCACGTTCAAGATGTTAATTTTAACTTTTAAACCCCTTAACAGCTTGGGACCAGTTTTCTTGTTGGATCGCCTAACCACAAGGACCGCCTCTTTCCATACCTGGACACTGAGATCAGTGGCATAGCGTGGTTTGTCAGCACCCGGGGCAAGGCAAGTAATTTGCGCCCCCTAACCCATGGATTTGCGCCCCCTAACCCGTGGATTTGCGTCCTCTAACCCTAACCCCCAGATGTTGCACCTGGTGTGGCCGGCCCCCCTTGCACCCCCCACGCTACGCCACTGACTGAGATCATCCTCTGAGGCCCTCCTTCGTGTGCCTACTCCTGGAGAGGTCCAGAGGGTGGCAACCTGAGAACAGGCCTTCTCTTCAGTGACTCCTTGTCTATTTCCGGGTTTTTGGCGTTCGGGAGCCGAAACGTTCCAAAAGGGAGGCGTTCAGGAACCAAGGTTTGACTGTACACTCGAACTTAACGTTGAAGCTGAACATAACAGCATTAGGTCTTCATGCAGTGACTTGCTTTTCAAATATTTGCAGAATTCAGTAGGGTGTGTGTGTGTGTGTGTGTGTGTGTGTGTGTGTGTGTAAGTGGTTCCTTTCGAATTACATGTTATGACAGCTGATATGAAAGTAAGGATCCCGCCCAGGAGCTTCTCCTTGGAGATCTCGAAAGTAAATTTAGTTACAGAGAAGTAACAGTTGGTGCTAACAGATTATTAGAAGACCGAGGATGTAAAAGATATCGCCAGTTGGCAGAGGACCTGCAATTATTTCAGCTGCGTGTTCATGACTACGGGAGAAAAAGACTTCGAGAGCAATGCAATTAATGTGGCTTGTTTGGGGGCAACGGATGTCATTTGAAGCTGCCTGGGGCGGGGGAGAAGGCACGCATGGCAATTGGTTTATTTTATTGAACAAAGAAAGATTTGCTTGTTTTACAGGGAATATTGAAATTATCAGTGAAAACAGACTAAAATAATTAAGAGCATTTAAAATTAACAGCCAAAAAGGTTGAAATGCAAGTCGGTGGCTGGGTGGGCTTGCCTAAAGAAAAATGTTTTAGGCAAACACCAAGCAGAGTACAGGTGACGGCACCTTCTTGACGTCAATAGGCAGGGAGTTCCAAAGGGACTGCCCCACAAAAACATCAATTTCTTATAAGGGAGGAATGAGTATTATGTGGCACCTACAACCTGGCCAGTTCCTCATATCAAAGACGTTGAGTGGCCATATATACGGTAGATTGGTTGGTTAGTTAGTTAGTTAGTTAGTTAGTTAAAGGTAAAGGGACCCCTGAACATTAGGTTCAGTCATGGCCAACTCTGGGGTTGCAGTGCTCATCTCGCTTTACTGGCCGAGGGAGCTGGCGTACAGCTTCTGGGTCATGTGGCCAGCATGACTAAGCCGCTTCTGGCGAACCAGAACAGTGCACGGAAACGCCATTTACCTTCCCGCCGGAATGGTACCTATTTATTTACTTGCACTTTGACGTGCTTTTGAACTGCTAGGTTGGCAGGAGCAGGGACCGAGCAACGGGAGCTCACCCCGTTGCGGGGATTTGAACCGGCAAGTCTGATCGGCAAGTCCTAGGCTCTGTGGTTTAACCCACAGCGCCACCTGCCTCCCATCTTTAGGCTTAGAAGGGTAGCAAAAATGGGGTTTCACTGACTGTTTGCAGCCAGTTCGTTGCATTCAGTTTTGCGTACCACAAATGCAGACTGCGGTCCAGTTTGGGAGCTTTGAGAGCTTTGCACAGTCTTGCATTTCCCAGCTTTTCCTTTGATGTAGCAATGGGAGCAGGAGGCAGCAATTAACTTCTAAAAAGACAGGCACCTTTGATCAGGAAGATATGTTTCCTAAATCCAGATGTGTGGGAGTGGATTTCACCCTAGTTTAAATGCTTCTGTGCTACTCTCGTAACAGTCCAGCAGATGGCACCGGCCTGCCATAAAACTGTACTCAGATAAAGTGTTCCAACAGCAGGGAAAGAACCTCGACTGTGCAACATTTGGGGAGCTGTGAAGAAATCCCTTTGAGGTTTGTACAGGTGGAACTGCAACCACTGCGTCCCCTTGCATCAGAGCATGGTGAGGACCATGGATGCAGGAATGTTGTAACACATAAGGCTGTGCAATCCACCAAACGACGCCTCTTGTCTATAACTGCCTCTCTATCGGGCGGAGGAAGGGGGGTGCGGTAGGGGTGGGCTGCCCCAGGTGTCACCACTGAGGGGGGGGGGTGACAAAATGCCGGGTGGCACTCACTGCAGGGCCTGCAGCATGCCCAAGCCACGCGTCTCTCCTGGGAGTGACGCGGTGACTAATAATAATAATAATAATAATAATAATAATAATTTATTATTTATACCCCGCCCATCTGGCTAGGCTTCCAGAGCCACTCTGGGTGGCTTCCAACAAAATATTAAAATACAGTGGTACCTCGGGTTACATACGCTTCAGGTTACATACGCTTCAGGTTACAGACTCCGCTAACCCAGAAATAGTGCTTCAGGTTAAGAACTTTGCTTCAGGATGAGAACAGAAATCGTGCTCCAGAGGCGCGGCAGCAGCAGGGGGCCCTATTGGCTAAAGTGGTGCTTCAGGTTAAGAACAGTTTCAGGTTAAGTACGGAACTCTGAAATGAATTAAGTACTTAACCCGAGATATCACTGTACAGTAATGCATCAAACATTAAAAGCTTCCCTAAACAGGGCTGCCTTCAGATGTCTTCTAAAAGTCTGGTAGTTTTTGTTCTCTTTGACATCTGGTGGGAGGGTGTTCCACAGGGCGGGTGCCACTACCGAGAAGGCCCTCTGCCTGTTTCCCTGTAACTTGGCTTCTTGCAGTGAGGGAACCGCCAGAAGGCCCTCAGTGCTGGACCTCAGTGTCCGGGAAGAAGACTTGGGCATGCGCAGCCTCTGTGCTTCCGCAAATGGCCCGCCCGCCGCCTCTCCCGCAGCTGTAGGGCGGCTGAGTGGGAGGAGGCAGGCAGACTCCTCGGAGGCCCCACGGAGCGTCCTGCCCTGGCTCGCCCCATCCCGCGGGTGGCTGGCACCACCCGTGGGCACAGGGCACATGCGCCGCCCCAGGTGCCCAATCGTTTTGATCTGCCGCTGCTCTCTATAAGTAAAGCCAGATAAAACATGACAGTTTTCAGCAGCTCTCCTACAGATAGGGGGAAATGGGAACATTCAAGGGAGCTGGCAGCTTCGAACCCATCATCTTCCTTCCTTGAGTTCTCCTCCTCCTCTTCCTCCTCGCTACGTCCTAGTCAGGTCCCAGATTCCTAGCCTCACCCCTTGCCCTGCTCTCCATTTTTGGGACGCTTACATCACGGGATCAGCGGGTGGCGCTGTGGGTTAAACTACAGAGCCTAGGACTTGCCGATCAGAAGGTCGGCGGTTTGAATCCCTGCGACGGGGGTGAGCTCCCATTCCTCGGTTCCTGCTCCTGCCAAGCTAGCAGTTCGAAAGCACATCAAAAGGCAAGTAGATAAATAGGTATTGCTCCGGTGGGAAGGTAAATGGCGTTTCCGTGCGCTGCTCTGGTTCTCCAGAAGCAGCTTAGTCATGCTGGCCACATGACCCGGAAGCTGTACGCTGGCTCCCTTGGCCAATAAAGGGAGATGAGCACCGCAACCCCAGAGTTGGCCACGCCTGGACCTAACGGTCAAGGGTCCCTTTACCTTTACATCAGGGGTCAGTTTTTCAGCTGTGGGCCGATCCACCGTCCCTCAGACCATGTGGTGGGCTGGACTAGATTTTGAAAAAAATATATATGAATGAATTCCTATGCCCTGTACGGGCCAGTCGTGTCCGACTCTAGGGTTGTGCGCTCATCTCACTTAAGAGGCCGGGAGCCAGTGCTGTCCGAAGACACTTCCGGGTCACGTGGCCAGCGTGACGAAGCTGTTCTGGCGAGCCAGCACCAGCGCAGCACACGGAAATGCCGTTTACCTTCCCACTAGAAAGTGGTACCTATTTATCTACTTGCACTTAGGGGTGCTTTGGAACTGCTAGGTGGGCAGGAGCTGGGACCGAAAGACGGGAGCTCACCCCGCCGCGGGGATTCGAACTGCCGTCCATACGATCGGCAAGTCCTAGGCACTGAGGTTTTACCCACAGCGCCACCCGCGTACCATACTAAATGCATTTTAAATAAAAGGACGCATTCTACTCATGTAAAAACACGCTGATTCCCAGACCATCCATAGGCCGGATTGAGAAGGTGATTGGGCTGGATCCGGTCCATGGGCCTTATGTTGCCTACACCTGGCTTACATTCTGAACCCTGGAATTAGTGACTCCCACAGGGGAGATGCAGAAAGGATGTGGTTGGTCAAAGGAGCCATGAACTCAAAAAGTTGAAAACCACAGAGTTAAGAGTGTCAGACTATGAGCTGGGAGACCAGGTTTGCAAATCGCCCCTTGGTTATGAAGTGCACTTAGTGCCCCTGGGGGCCAGTCACCACCTCTCAACCTAGCCTAACTCACAGGGTTGTTGTGGAGATTAAATGAAGTGGCGGAGAACTGTGTATACCACCTCAAGCTCCTTGGAGAGGAAATCAAATTAATTTGCTAAGCCTGTTTGATCAGATATGGATCAAAAAGATGTTTTTTCTCTCTGTGTGTGTATGGTCACACTGTGGTGTTAAAGACCTTCTTAGATATCTTTCAACTCTCTTAAAAGCTGCTGTCGTTCTCCAGGTTAGATTAGCATGCACTAAGAAAGTGCAAGGAAATTGTATTTTAAAAACTGCTGTTGTAAAGGATGTCAGATCGATTGGCAGCTTATATTTTGGCCTCAAGGTGGCAGCAAAGCCACAGGATTCTGGAAAAGACCAGGATTCACTCCCCCCCTTGGAAAACGAATACAGTGGTACCTTGGTTTAAGAACAGTCTTGTTTAAGAATGATTCGGTTTACACTCTCTGCAAAACCGGAAATAGTGTCCCGGTTTGAGAACTTTACCACTTTCTAAGAACGGAATCCGAACAGTGGAAGGGCACCAGCAGTTCGAGGTCTCATAAGGGAAAGTGCGCCTCAGTTTAAGAGCAGTTTCGGTTTAAGAATAGACCTCTGGAATGGATTAACTTCGTAAACCGAGGTACCACTGTAGTAGAATTACATAAGTGTTTAATTAGAAATATAGGAAGAAACTCGACTACACAACTCATCCTATTAAAATAAAACAGACAAAAAGAGTTGCGGATTGAAAAGATACCTTTGTTGGAATAAATGATAATTAAATGGGCTGGGAGATAACATGATAAGATTTCTAATAATTCAGACAGCAGATATTTCCATACAAAGAGACACAAAGTTATTCCTATAACGTATCGATGAAACCTGGTCTTACTGGAAGTGAAAAAGCTGTTTCTTTTTGTATCTTCGAAGCAAGGTGTCTCTTCTGTTTGTGAGACAGGATGATGCTTACTTTGATATTGGTGCTGTCCCAGAATCCAATGGTTCCAGAGGATCACGTGATGATACGTCTTCCGGGTAATTATTTATTTCTGCGTTCTTTCCTGAGAATGCAAATGCCTAATTCTGGTAAACAAAAGAATAACGTTGGAATGTTACTGAAGGCACTCTGGCTTCAACACTTAGCGTGGATGCTAAAATTCGCACACATTTCTTTTGGGTTTGCCGCTTTTGCAACCCGAAGTATACATTACTCGAGAGTAACGTAACCCGAGGGTCTACTGTATCTGTGGGAAGGGGTGTGTGTGCTATTGTCTTGTTGTTTTTGTTTAATTATTTACTGTGCTTTACCTTGTCTGTGTGGGTGGCGCTGTGGGTTAAACCACAGAGCCTAGGACTTGCCGATCAGAAGCTCAGCGGTTCGAATCCCCGTGACGGGGTGAGCTCCCGTTGCTCGGTCCCTGCTCCTGCCAACCTAGCAGTTTGAAAGCACGTCAAAGTGCAAGTAGATAAATAGGTACCGCTCCGGTGGGAAGGTAAACGGTGTTTCCGTGCGCTGCTCTGGTTCGCCAGAAGCGGCTTAGTCATGCTGGCCACATGACCCGGAAGCTGTATGCCGGCTCCCTCGGCCAGTAAAGTGAGATGAGCACCGCAACCCCAGAGTCAGCCACGACTGGACCTAATGGTCAGGGGTCCCTTTACCTTTACTTACCTTGTCTGTGAACCACCCTGAGGTCTTTGGATGAAAGGGCGGTATATAAATTTAAGAAAGAAAGAGATAAAATAAATAAAATCTGCACTGGAAGGAGAAAAAACAACACCCTATTTATCTGGGCATATACACACATTAACATGTTGTATATGTTAAGGTATTGACCACTGAGAGACTTGCAGAAGGTTGGGCTCGATGACCCTTTTCAATCTATGAATCTTTTGGAAATGGCATTGAACATATGAAGGAAAGACGTATGCAGGCTTCTCTGCTTACATCCTCCCCAATTTCCCTCTCACCTCTTGCAACAATGGTGCAATACCACATTGCACGTCCCTATGGATCTCCACGGGCGGCTACAGCGGCCAGGAAAACACAGGCCTTTGTGCTGCTGACATTCAAGATCAGAGCTTGGAGCGGTGGCGGATCCTGTTTGAAAGGAAAGAGAGTCACAGGTTATTCCATTCACAGCAAGCTTGCCCCCCAAGTTGCAGTAAGTACGTGACTGTGCTTGGCCCATTATGTATGTGAGCTTGATGACAGCAGTCACGAAATTAAAAGACGCCTGCTTCTTGGGAGAAAAGCAATGACAAACCTAGACAGCATCTTAAAAAGTAGAGACACTACCTTGCCAACAAAGGCCCATATAGTTAAAGCTATGGTTTTCCCAGTAGTGATGTATGGAAGTGAGAGCTGGACCATAAAGAAGGCTGATCGCCGAAGAATTGATGCTTTTGAATTCTGGTGCTGGAGGAGACTCTTGAGAGTCCCATGGACTGCAAGAAGATCAAACCTGTCCATTCTGAAGGAAATCAGCCCTGAGTGCTCACTGGAAGGACAGATCCTGAAGCTGAGGCTCCAATACTTTGGCCACCTCAGGAGAAGAGAACACTCCCTGGAAAGGACCCTGATGTTGGTAAAGATGGAGGGCACAAGGAGAAGGGGATGACAGAGGATGAGATGGTTGGACAGTGTTCTTGAAGCTACAAACATGAGTTTGACCAAACTGCGGGAGGCAGTGGAAGACAGGAGTGCCTGGCATGCTGTGGTCTGTGGGGTCACGAAGAGTCGGACACGACTAAACGACTAAACACAACAACATAGCACTGTAACATTCCTAGTTTTCTCCAAACAATCCAGGCCAACACAAACACACACACAGCTGCTGACCCCGCTTCCCTCAATAAACCTGAGAGATAAATAGGTACCGCTCCGGCGGGAAGGTAAACGGCATTTCCGTGCGCAGCTCCGGTTCGCCAGAAGCGACTTAATCATGCTGTACGCCGGCTCCCTCGGCCAATAAAGCGAGATGAGCGCAGCAGCGCCAGAGTTGGTCACGACTGGACCTAATGGTCAGGGATCCCTTTACCTTGAGGTTTATTGACCAGCTCAGTTTATCCCTTACCTGGAGAAGGCAGCACCATAATCAAGAGGGCAGCAAGAAGGAAACGAAGGAGCTTCATGATCTTAAAGTAGGTTGGTTGTGGGAAACACCCCCAGCAGGGTTGAAACAGAGCACGACAAAAACAGCAACAGCGGTGCTGCTCCTGTTGGTAGTGTTACGCTGAATCCTTTTTCTAAAATGACACCTTTTCTGTACTCAGTCCAGAGGTGCAAGGGATAGCCAGTCCTTGGGGATTGTGACACGCTCGTCTTTTGAAAGCATGTGGGATGCAAACTGAAACTATGGCAGTGTGGTCAGCTCAACGTATTATTGCATTTGTTACATAGGGAAATGGAGGATTTCAAATGCAGGTTGTTCCCCCTCTGAGCTCAGAAGAGGCAAGAGGAAAACCGCAAAGGTCCGTGGCAACATGCCTGAGGGAGAGCGGTTGGCAAGCTCCAGGAGAGTAACAAAAATAAAATAAAATGAAGCACGTCTCTTGCACGGACTGTTGGTCTTAAGCTTCCAGTTCCAGTCACTTGGCACCAACTACTCCCTTCTAGGAATGGCTGAATCTGTCAATTCTTGGTTATTATTGTTGTTGTTGTTGTTGTTGTTTTTTAAAATTATTATTATTATTATTATACTGCCCATCAAAAGATCTCAGGGCAGTTCACAGATTAAAATACAAGATAAAACACAGTAAACAGTTAAACCAAAACAACAAAACAATATCTCTCCCCCACTTTGCCAGTCTAAAGTTTGGCTTTCCACATCAATTCAGGGAGATGTCACTTTTGCTGGTAGCTGCTCCTTTAGAAATTGCCAGTGCTTTTTCTGGGGGGGGGGTGCAGGGGTATGCATACCCTTAAACATTTTGCGAATCTAAGTTTGGCCTCATTGAGGGGCAGAAGTTCAATATGAGTAGAAGAAGAAGAAGAAGAAGAAGAGTTTGGATTTGATATCCCGCCTTTCACTCCCTTTAAGGAGTCTCAAAGCAGGTAACATTCTCCTTTCCCTTCGTCCCCCACAACAAACACTCTGTGAGGTGAGTGGGGCTGAGAGACTTCAAAGAAGTGTGACTGGCCCAAGGTCACCCAGCAGCTGCATGTGGAGGAGCGGAGACGCTAACCCGGTTCCCCAGATTATGAGTCCACCGCTCTTAACGACTACACCACACTGGCTCTGGAGTAGGGAAATGAGAGTACATCTAAACATTTTTAACGAAATAAACACTGGGAATTGCTAAATATTAGTGTTCTGCAACAGGCTTGCCAATAGGCTCATGGTGGTCTGTTACTCTGGCTGAGAAAATAACCTGCCAGGTCAGGGTGGCCAGAGTCAAGATGAGTCTTTTATCCTTCTACAACACCTGACATATGTGGGGTGTGGAACACAGAGCAGTCAAATACAACATTCCTAGAGTGGACATATTTAGACATGAAGAGGGATGTTTGTCCAGCCACTAGATAAACTTCCTGTTTCCTCCTGTGCTGGGACAAACTTTCTTTACATGTGACCAGAGGCGGGCGTGACCTTACCTGTGCAGAGACATCACGTTGCGGAG
This sequence comes from Podarcis gaigeae, assembly GCF_964106915.1. NCBI lineage: Eukaryota > Metazoa > Chordata > Lepidosauria > Squamata > Lacertidae > Podarcis > Podarcis gaigeae. The sequence goes on from NC_139680.1 coordinate 114,417,163, forward strand.
AAAGGTCCATATAGTTAAAGCTATGGTTTTCCCAGTAGTGATGTATGGAAGTGAGAGCTGGACCACAAAGAAGGCTGATTGCCGAAGAATTGATGCTTTTGAATTATGGTGCTGGAGGAGACTCTGGAGAGTTCTATGGACTGCAAGAAGATCAAACCTATCCATTCTGAAGGAAATCAGCCCTGAATGCTCACAGGAAGGACAGATCATGAAGCTGAGGCTCCAATACTTTGGCCACCTCATGAGAAGAGAAGACTCCCTGGAAAAGACCCTGATGTTGGGAAAGATGGAGGGCACAAGGAGAAGGGGACGACACAGGATGAGATGGTTGGACAGTGTTCTCAAAGCTATGAACATGACCAAACTGCAGGAAGCAGTGGAAGACAGGAGTGCCTGGCGTGCTCTGGTCCATGGGGTCACGAAGAGTCGGACACGACTAAATGACTGAACAACAACAACATGCTTATTTCGAAGAAGGGACAGCCTGGCTGTTATTTTTGTTTATTGTACTTTAAATTCTGTTCATTACATGTGAAAAAGCAATAAAATGCTGTAAATAAAATCCTGCCAAATTCTTCCTAAACGTGCTGTGCTTTTTGCAGTTATCCTAATGTCCGCCAGATGGCAATGTCCTGCTTTTCAAGGGAAGCACATTCCTCATGTGGGACTTGGTCAGTGAACTGGCTGGTTTATGCTTGTGAAATTAACCTGGATGCATTGCCATTTAGATCTGGGTTGGTATGTAGACATGCTGCACTGAGAGATGAAGTTACGACTGGCAGGGTCTTCCTTTCAAGGTCTTAGGTAAAGGTAAAGGGACCCCTGACCATTAGGTCCAGTCGTGACCGACTCTGGAGTTGTGGCGCTCATCTTGCTTTATTGGCCGAGGGAGGCGGCGTACAGCTTCTGGATTATGTGGCCAGCATGACAAAGCAACTTCTGGAGAACCAGAGCAGCGCACGGAAACACCATTTACCTTTCCGCCAGAGCGGTACCTATTTATCTACTTGCACTTTGACGTGCTTTCAAACTGCTAGGTTGGCAGGAGCAGGGACCGAGCAACGGGAGCTCACCCCGTCACGGGGATTCGAACCGCCGACCTTCTGATCGAGAAGTCCTAGGCTCTGTGGTTTAACCCACAGCGCCAGATCTAACAACACTCTTCTCCTGGGGTTCTCTGGCCATTGAAATTTTAGGGGAAAGCTGCAGCAAGTTAAGAGATAAATGAATTTCCTGCTGTTTCACAGCTTCATTTCACAGATATGGCATTTTTATTGTTGCATCTCTCTCCCTTCCTACAAACCTGGCTTCGCAGATCCCTGAGCTCAGTGCTACTACATCAAATCTTGTAATAAATATTTTTTTATTTATACCCCACCCTTCCTGGTTCAGAAAACCAGACTCAGGGTGGCTAACAACAAATTTAAAACACTTAATTGTAATACAACATAGAAACAGCATAAAATATACCTGTAGTATAAAGGAATGAATAACAATAAAATTCAAAGTTCAAAAATCAATTTGGGGGAAATCCATCCAATAAGCATTAGATAGTCACCAGGGCTAGTTGGCTGAATTAGTCCTACTTGGGCTAATGAGGAGGATAGGGGAAAATTAGCTGTGGGGTCTCAGAGAGGGTGATCATAAAAGGGGAAGGGGAGGGAAGAGAAGGGAAATAAAAGATCAGGCTGGATTCAAATTAAAGGCCAGGCGGAATAGCTCTGTCTTACAGGCCTGGTGGAAGGAGGTTAAATCCTGAAGGGCCCTAGTCTCATGGGACAGAGCATTCCACCAGGTTGGAGCCATCACTGAGAAGGCCCTGGCCCTGGTGGAGGATAGTCTGACTTCCTTAGGGCCTGGGACCTCTAAACTATGGTTATTCATGGACCTTAAGGTCCTCTGCGGGGCATATCAGGAGAGGTGGTCCCATAAATATGAGGGCAGAAGTGCAGTACAATTTAGACAGGTGGGATATATTATACCAATCAGCTTCATTGGACTGGTCATGCTGTTCAGATGCCTGATTATCGTCTTCCAAAGCAACTACTCTCTTCCGAACTTAAAAATGGAAAGGGTAATCGTGGTGGTCAACAAAAGAGGTTCAAAGACTCTCTCAAGGCAAATTTTTAAAAATGTAGTATAAACACCAATAAATGGGAAACACTGCCTGAGAGCGCTCCAATTGGGGAACAGCCTTTACCAAAGGTGTTGTGGGCTTTGAAGACGCTCAAACTCAGGACGCAAGGGAGAAATGAGCTAAGAGGAAGGCACGCTTGGCAAATCCACACCATGATCAACTCCCACCCGGAAACCAATGTCCCCACTGTGGAAGGACATGTTGATCCAGAATTGGCCTCCACAGTCACATACAGATTCATTGTTATTACCATGTTTATGGAAGACGATCTTACTTGACTGCGAGTGATCGCCAAGGAAGAAAGAAGAATTACACCAATCATGGCTGGACTGCACTGGCTGCCAGTTAGATTTTGGACCCAATTCAAAGTGCTGGTTTTGACCTATAAAGCCTTGGATGGCTCAGCACTGCAATACCTCAAGGATCACCTCTCTCCATATGAACCCACCTGAACCCTGAGATCATTATCTGAGGCTCTTCTTTGTGTGCCTCTTCCACAAGAGGTCTGGAAGTTGGCAACATGAGAATGGGCCTTTTTTGCGGTGGCTGCCTCTTTGTGGAATACTCTCCCCAAGGAGGCTCGCTTGGCACCATCATGACCTATCTCTAGGCGACAGGTGGAAACGTTCCCCTATAACCAGGCCTTTGGCCTTTAACTACCTGTGTCCTTTTAGAAGTGGGTGGGATGTTTTTAATGTATTTCTTTTTCCTCTTGGTTTCAATGTGGGCTCTTTGTTTGTAAGTTGCTTTGGGTTGCTCTGGGCAAGATAATGTAACTAGCACATTTAATAAACCAGCCAGCCAGCCAACCAACCATAGTAACATAAATCACAAAAAATATGTTGCAGTGTGGAGGGCTGTGTTGGAAGTGCACCATCAGGGATCATTCAGTTTGTAAGTTAAGAGTTAATTCTGCTAGTGTTAAAGTCAACTAGCCAAAAGGAAGAAAGGAGGTGTTGCTTAGCAGTCAGGCAGAGTGACATGATCTTCCCCAAAGATTGGGGGAGTTTTTCCTCATTATAATTGGCTGTATGTCTCCCTGCTATGTACAAGGCCTGAAATAATAAAGATGAAACCTTTCTGTCCCTTTCTCCTCAAATTAAGTAACGCTTCTGTTCAGTTTCTTTAGTAAAGTGTTATCAGGGCTCTTGACTCCACCTCTGTTATTTAAATGACTTTGTTAACAGGCTTCTGTTCAGGATTCCAGGAACTCCATTCCATTCCCCCTACCTTGGTTTTCCATCCTCCACAACCCCATGTTGGGAGAAAGGCAGGATGCAAAACCATTTAAAGGAAAGAAGAAGCAAACCAAACCAGATGTGATTTCTATGCAACCTTATTTTATTGAAAGTGAGAAGCAATCTCCTTTTGGATCTGCAAAATGCTGCAGAGGAGGAATGTCAGAGCTTGATGAAGGCCCACGAAGACTGATGTCGAAGAAGGAGCATCTGGTGTCAATGGCGAGTTATGGCGATGCAACTTCTCAGTTTCCAAACCCTCAGCTGGGCATTCAGCCCAAAAACCTGTGTTTAGATAGGATAACAAGAACAGCGACAACAATATGACCGTTTGAACATCTTCCCAGAAAAAGAATGAAGTCAGATTAAGAAAGCCAAAGGGGGAATTGCTCCATCACTGAAAGCTGAGCTCAGTTGGTTACAGCATGCTGCTGACAAGACCAAGGTCACAGGCTCGATATAGGACAGCTGTATAATCCTGCATTGCAGAGGGTCAGACTAGATGAGTCCCTTCAAACTCTGCAGTTCTATGATTGACCATGTAAAAGGCAGCACCCATGGCATTGTGGGAGAAATGTCTCTTGCAGGTGCAATATGGAGGAGGCTCACACAAAGTCCCCAATTGCTCAGACTTCATTCAGCAATGCATTACCAGACAGAGTCCCAATGAGTCTGAGAGAGCATTTTTATTATGCGCACTATGAAGGACAAAAATGTCAGCTTAGCTTTTCCATCATTTCCCCAACCACCTTCTGGCACCCTATTGAGATGAGACGATCTGTCGGGACAACCTCCTCAGACCCACGGAAACATCTAGAGAGATTTATTGGAATAGAGCCTTTAATATGCACGATCAACTTGTTCTAAGTAATGGCTGTAATGCAGGGGTGTCCAAATTTTTTTCAAAGAGGGCCTGATTTGATGAAGTGAACTTGCCTTAGGGCCGACCGAAGTGATTGACCTTTTTAGGATTGAAGTTGTTGAACTTTTGGGGGGATTTCCAGGAAACAAACTGCCACAGGAGCTGGATTTGTGGCAAGACCACCTGGAAGAATTTTACCCTTGTGATTTCTATATAATCATATATCCATATATAACGATATATCCTAATGATGATTTTTATATATCCATGTATCCAAATGATTTTTGAATCGCTAAGGCTTCAGCAGAGCTAAATGCTTAGATCTTTAAAAAAATCCAAAGTTGCCCTCTGATCTATTTCTCCCTCACTGCCTTGATATTGTACTTGAAGGAAATAATAAATCTGATGTGTTGGCATTTTCCTCCCCCAGACAGCTCCTCAGCGGCTGAGTTAGGGAACAGGGGAAAAAAGGCAGCCACAATGTTCTAAGTCGGTAGCAGAAGGTGAGGAAGGGTTATTCAAGTGTCAACGGTTAAATAGGGTTCTTTTCCTCTTTATTGCTGTAAATTAGGATAAAGGCAAGTTCACGTGTGCGCTCATTGGTTTGATTTTTTGCTGCAATATACGATTATGTCATGTTTAGGCTGTTTGTACTCAGGTATAAAACCCCACTGCACAAGGGTTTTGGTGCTCAGGCTCTGGAAACGATTCCACTGGGTCGTTATTGCTCAGCAATAAACATAGCCTTCTTTTTCTCCACTGCTGCGTCTGTCAATTCTTGGACACAATTTGAGTGGGCCACAGGTATCCCCTATATTCTTGCAACAGATTAAACCAACCAGCGGGACAAATTAGGCCCCTGGGTCGGACTTTGGCCATGCTTGCTCTAATGCTAAACTGCTGTTATACTTTCGTCCCAAGGAATGACAGACCAGCTGCTATTGTTATTTTAAATTATGTTAATTATGTGTGGAAATGCAATAAAATATCTTCTTAAAAAAAGAAAGAAAAGAATTTGCCTGGATGAGGAGCTGGTACTATGCTACCATTTTGCTTTCAAACTCTTCCTATTATGGAACCAGGACAACTGCAGTGGGCACCTAAACCTCTCTTTGATCAGGGCATCCTGATCAAATTTGCAGATGACACCAAACTGGGAGGGGTGGCTAACACCCCAGAGGACAGGATCACACTTCAAAACGACCTTGACAGATTAGAGAACTGGGCCAAAACAAACAAGATGAATTTTAACAGGGAGAAATGTAAAGTATTGCACTTGGGCAAAAAAAATGAGAGGCACAAATACAAGATGGGTGACACCTGGCTTGAGAGCAGTACATGTGAAAAGGATCTAGGAGTCTTGGTTGACCACAAACTTGACATGAGCCAACAGTGTGATGCGGCAGCTAAAAAAGCCAATGCAATTCTGGGCTGCATCAATAGGAGTATAGCATCTAGATCAAGGGAAGTAATAGTGCCACTGTATTCTGCTCTGGTCAGACCTCACCTGGAGTACTGTGTCCAGTTCTGGGCACCACAGTTCAAGAAGGACACTGAAACTGGAACGTGTCCAGAGGAGGGCAACCAAAATGGTCAAAGGCCTGGAAACGATGCCTTATGAGGAACGGCTAAGGGAGCTGGGCATGTTTAGCCTGGAGAAGAGGAGGTTAAGGGGTGATATGATAGCCATGTTCAAATATATAAAAGGATGTCACATAGAGGAGGGAGAAAGGTTGTTTTCTGCTGCTCCAGAGAAGCGGACACAGAGCAATGGATCCAAACTACAAGAAAGAAGATTCCACCTAAACATTAGGAAGAACTTCCTGACAGTAAGAGCTGTTCGACAGTGGAATTTGCTGCCAAGGAGTGTGGTGGAGTCTCCTTCTTTGGAGGTCTTTAAGCAGAGGCTTGACAACCATATGTCAGGAGTGCTCTGATGGTGTTTCCTGCTTGGCAGGGGGTTGGACTCGATGGCCCTTGTGGTCTCTTCCAACTCTATGATTCTATGATTCTAAAAGCCTCGCATGGAATCTGTCCTGGCTGAGCTTAAATGCCAAGCTCTAAGGACACCACCCTGGCAGAATTTTCTTTCTTACCATTTACAGCATCTGCTGCCATTCTTGCATATTCCGATTTGTCTCATTCCATGGCGGCAATAGCTATAATCGCAGTGGCCTCCATTAAGTATGCATCTAAGGTTTTCATCAGGCACATTGGCGAAACCTACAGAAATGGAAAGAGGTAGAAATTCACCAAGCGATAGAAAAGTTTTTTGCCGTCTCTCATAACATAAGAACTCACAGACTTCCTTTTTTCTTCATCTTTTCTTTATTTATTTACGGCATAGTCTATAACAACTCATACAAACCAACCAACCCACCACCATTGACAATAAATTATCAAAATTAAACTCCTATCCCCTTACACAAAGAAAACATAACATAAAAATAAAAGACTTCCTTTAGCCTGTATATGGCCTCCTTATTTACTTCTTGTATACTGTTTCTTTTAGATGTGATTATTACAATTTTTCCCAATTATCACTTTAAAAAAATCCAAGTTTCCTGTAGAAATTAATCAAAGTCCAGGTGTATATTTTGGGGCACTGTTTGGTAAAGTATCCTCTGCATTTACCCCATTCTTTTTTGAAATTCTTGTCTAGGTCTTCCGATGATACTGAAGGCTTGAATGTCCTGCCATATAGTCACAGGGCTGTGACGTGTAGAAATTTCCCCATTCGCTTTTATTGAAAGAAAGTTCATACCCTCCAACATTTCTCCGACGAAAATAGGGACGTCCTATTCTATAATGAAAGTAATAATAATTTTATTATTCATACCCCGTCCATCTGACTGGCTTGCCCTAGCCACTCTGGGCGGCTTCCAACATATATGAAAACAGAATAAAACATTAAACATTGAAAAACTTCCCTATACAGGGCTGCCTTCAGATGTCTTCTAAAGGTTGTATAATTACATCTCTCCTTGGCTCCTGGGTTGCATAACTCCTTACCCTTCAACACTTCTCCAATGGAAATAGGGCATCCTAAGGAAAAGCGGGACATTTTGGGATCAAATCAGAAACCATGAAGGTTTCTGTAAATCCAGAACTGTTTCTGGAAAACAGGGACACTTGGAGGGTCTGAAAATTTTGGTGCATTAGCCTTTCAAGGCTACCCTGGACAACCTGAAACTTGCTAGTTGAGGTTGTGTTGCCATGGCCTTGCTACACCTAAATAAATATCTCCTATGACTGACAGTTGGAGTCTGGGTTTTATGGGCTGTCCAGGCAGAACCCACAGAGTGTTGGTGTATTGAACCCCAATATTTCCCCAGTGATTTAGCATGCCTGCTTTTAGCTTCTCAGTCATCTAGGGGGCTCATTTGGCATTTCACAGCACCAGACTCCAACCATCAGTCAAAGAAGAAATTCATTTAAACACTGCAAGGCCAGAACGATACAACCTTAATACCTGGCAGCTAGACTGGTGACTGGGAACGGCTGCTGAAAACACATAACACCGGTCTTGAAAGACCTACATTGGCTCCCAGTATGTTTCCGAGCACAATTCAAAGTGTTGGTGCTGACCTTTAAAGCCCTAAAGGGCCTCCGCCCAGTATACTTGAAGGAGCGTCTCCACCCCATTTGTTCTGCCCAGACACTGAGGTCCAGCGCCGAGGGCCTTCTGGAGGTTCCCTCACTGTGAGAAGCAAAGTTACAGGGAACCAGGCAGAGGGCCTTCTTGGTGGTGGCGCCCACCCTGTGGAATGCCCTCCCATCAGATGTCAAATAAATTAACAACTATTTGACATTTATTTGTCAAACTATTTGAAGGCAGCCCTGTTTAGGGAAGTTTTTAATGACTGATGGTTTAATGTATTTTTAATCTTTGTTGGAAACTGCCCAGAGTGGTTGGGGAAACCCAGCCAGATGGGTGGGGTAGATGATAAATTATCATCATCATCATCATCATCATCATCATCATCATCATATCTTCTACTAGCTTAATCAAAAATATGTGCATTAGGAGAAAATGGCATTAAAGCGCTGTGGAATTTTCATGAGGACGTTAAAAAAATCAGTTTGCAAGCTGATACAGAAAATCGAACTAAATATTGGTGGGAAAAATGAGAAACTGAAATTGACCAATTTGTCCGTCCCTAATGGTCAGGGATGATGAGCACTGGAGTCTAGCAGGAGTTGGATGTCCACATGTTCCCCATGATCTCTGCTTTAGAGTTTGCATTTAAGTTTTCTAGCTGTTGCACAGGTCCACTTATTCCTTACCTGGAGAAGCCAGAGCTATGGTCAAGAGGGCAGAGAAGATGAGATGGAAGAGCTTCATGACGCCCCAGAAGGTCGACTCCTTCAGTATGAGAAACCAGCACGGCTGCAGTGGAGGAGAGTGACAACAATGGTGGGGACACTCAGAGTCCTTCCAAAGGTCTGCATTTATAAGCCTCCGGGGAAATTGTGAAAGCCTGGGCAATCAGTTAACAGAAGATGGCAGGAAGGATTTTGAAAGCCTAACCATGCTCTCTCTTAGCTTAGAAGGGGCTTGCAGGAAACCTTGAACGATCTTGGAGACTCAAAGGAAGAGGTGTTGACAAATTTACCAGGCAAGGAAACCAGAGGCACCTCAAGGCTGTCAGTATTCTTGCAGGATGCGTTCAAACCCTGCTGCCCAGAATTCGACACAGTATTCCAGGTGCATAGCAACTCATCTCTGGTAGGTCTCGCCTCCATGAAGCAGTTGCTGAGACTGAAGGTCCTCAACTCCCCACAGCTGCCTAAGTCCTCTGCTCTCCAGGTTTTTTTTCCAAGCAACCAGAGACTGTGCCTGTACATCGCCAACCTCTCCTTCACCCTTTTCATGCCTCTTCTGGTTCTGGGAGACAATTGGGGAGAAGAGAGAGATACCCTGGCTCTTCACCAGCTTCTTGGTCTCCCTCCTCTCCTACTTTAGCTTCTGCCTCTGATTCTCTCACACAGACATTTCAGCTTCTGTCACTTCCCACTCTGCTCCCTCTTCTCCCTCTGACCACTCTGACCATCGTTGCCCCATCACCAATTCCCTGGGCTCTGAGCCTTCTTCCCTTGGGGGTCCCCCAGTTAGTTCCTCCCACCATGCCTCTGCTTCCAACTAGGCCATGACATCTGCATTATTAAAAAGCCATCATGATAATTATGCTTTGCCTTTGCTTCAGCATTTAAGCATTGCAACTCAAACTCACTCCACTAGGTGCTCCCCTTTCCTTGTAAAATGCCCATCTCCTTCCAGAATGAAGGGAATTTGAATAGGGGAGGGAAAACATTTGTTTTAAGTCTTCACAGTGGGTGACAAGCTGAAAAGAATCCCAAATCAATGGAGACTGAGTCCTATCGGTACCCATGAAGCCCACACGGTGTCTTAGATCTGTTGCAGATTTATTTTTTTGTTCCTGGAAAGCACTTATTGAGAAACTGGTTTCGTTCTGTGAACATAATGGCTCTTCATTACCTCATGGTGTGGCCATTGGAAAACAGAGGGAAAGAATTTTGGAAATGGATGTGTGGGTGTGTATAATCACACCTGCCCAAGGGTGTTGGGGTTAGGCAAATACCAATTTCACAAGTTGTTCGCCTTCTTTGGCAGGCGAATTTGCAGGAGGGCCCTGGGACCTCCCCTGTGAACTGGCAACCAATCAGAGACCGGATCGACTGCCTGCCGCGAGATTGGCTAGCGGTCGCAGGACTTTCAGGGCAGTCCCCTGGGCATTGGACCAACTGCCCAATGGCGTTCTGGGCTGACTTGGACATTCGGCCTCTTTGAGGTAAGCTTAGATCATGGTTGGAGGGGAGGTTGTAGCCTCTGCCTGCCTGCCCCTCCTTGGGTAATGGAATCCTGCTCAAAGGATCCGGAAGGAGTGACTCCTGTCTGATGCCCAGCTGGGGCTAGGGCCAGACCACTCCTCCAACGGGAATCCCTTAGGGGACACCCTGATTTTATGTAGGTCATAGAGTATACCTTCCGGTTAGCTTTACTCCTAGTGTCACGGCCAGCAGACGGGCTGGAATGCCATAGTAAAGCTAAAGCGACCCCTGACCATTAGGTCCAGTCGTGGCCGGTTCTGGGGTTGCGGAGCTCATCTCGTTTTATTGGCCAAGGAAGCCGGCGTACAGCTTCCGGGTCATGTGGCCAGCATGACTAAGCCGCTTCTGGTGAACCAGAGCAGCGCACGGAAACGCCGTTTACCTTCCCGTCAGAGCGGTAGCTATTTATCTACTTGTACTCTGGTGTGCTTTCAAACTGCTAGGTTGGCAGGAGCAGGGACCGAGCAACGGGAGCTCATCTCGTCGCGGGGATTCGAACCACCGATCTTCTGATCGGCAAGTCCTAGGCTCTGTGGTTTAACCCATAGCGCCACCTTGAATGACATACACAGCTGCTTATCCCAATGCCTGTGCTCAAACCTTTACACCTGTAACAATAAAGTTGTTATTTGATCCCATAAAACCAATATTCTGTGTACTGTCTAGTTATTGAAGCCTTAGGGAACGGGGGGCATTCACGGGGCCTTGACATACAATCACCACTTGCTGCATGGAGGGAAAGGTGTGGGGCAGTCTAATCAAGGGGAGGGTTTTCAAATGGGCATTGAGTAACCACACTCGTGGATCTTGTGGTCTGAAATTAAGGTAAAAAGATAAAGAAAAGGGACGCCTGGATGGTTAAGTCCAGTCAAAGGTGACTATGGGGTGTGGCTGTCATCTCGCTTTTAGGCCGAGGGAGCCGGCGTTTGTCAACAGACAGATTTCCGGGTCATGTGGCCAGCAGGACTAAACTGCTTCTGGCACTACGGGACACCGTGACAGAAGCCACAGCACATGGAAATGCTGTTTACCGTCCCGCTGCAGCAGTATCTATTTATCTACTTGAACTGGTGTGCTTTTTGAACTGCTACGTTGGCAGGAGCTGGGACAGAGCAACGGGAGCTCACCCCATCGTGGGGATGCGAACCACCCACTTTCTGATCAGCAAGTCCATGAGCTATGATTCTAGACTGAGAAAAATGGCACCTTTGTGCTCCAAAGGGGTTAATCAATATGCCACCTGCTTGTTTGTGGGGCCATGAAAGAAAGTGATCCCATCTATCTGTCTCGGAAGTTGGCATCTATCTGTCTCGGAAGACAATGGAGGAGTGTGCCTTTGTGAGTGAGGTCAGGCTGATGGACAGTTGCAGCACCTGCTGTGGTTGTGGAGACTGATGCAGGAGAGACATGTTTTGTTGCAGCTGTGGCAGATGAAGGTGTCTAGTTGTGCAGCTGCAGCTGCAGCTGCAGCTGCACCACGGCTTTTCTCCTCTCTGCACTGGAACCCCCTGGGATCTTCTACCGCTTAGCAGAGGTTGGGGGTTGGTGGGTGTGGCGTTCGTATGGAGCCCCTGGTTGTTTCACAGACTATTGACCCACACACCACTACAGTGGTACCTCGGGTTAAGTACTTAATTCATTCCGGAGGTCTGTTCTTAAACTGAAACTGTTCTTAACTTGAAGCACCGCTTTAGCTAATGGGGTCTCCTGCTGCCACTGTGCCGCCGCAATACGATTTCTGTTCTCATCCTGAAGCAAGGTTCTTAACCCAAGGTACTATTTCTGGGTTAGCGGAGTCTGTAACCTGAAGCGTATGTGACCTGAAGCGTCTGTAACCCGAGGTACCACTGTAATCCGCTGCCACCAACAAGGTTCTCCCCGGTTGGGGTTGGTTGGCCACCTTTGTAACAGTATTACTGATGAGCTGAGCATTCCCGATGTATCAGGACAGATGGGGTGGAAAGAGAGAGCATTCTGTACCTTAAGCAAGAGCTTTGCTACATGCATCCGTTGGAAGGTGTTGAAACCTTGGAGTGACACAACTATACCTTTGTGTTTCAGTACCCTGAGGTAGAAAACTCCAATCCATGCTTGGAAAACAAAGAACGGGTTTTGAAACTGCAGAGACCAGAGTTGAGTACATGCAAAGAGGCAGGGCTGTCCTTTTGCAGAAAGCTGTCTAACGAAATTTAGAAAGTTGGTTTCTTCAGGGAAATAAGAAACAATCATGAACCCCTGAAACAGTATTTCGTAAGGCAAAAGCATATGCAATCTTTAGGGCTGCCATAGCCGGGTTTTGTCCGTTGAAAACTTGAAGGATAATCTTTCTTGCACATGCACGCTTGTCCATTTTGATCTGCAGTAGCTGCTCTTTACTTGTAAGTAATCTTTCTTTCACCAGGGCAGCTCCTACACTCTCAAGCTCCCCGCCTGTTTATGATTCCTTGAAAGTGTAGAATGACTGTGGAGCAAAGGTGGTCCTTCAGATAAACTGGTCTGAAGAGGTTAAGGGAATAATAATAAGAAGAATAACAACAACAACAACCATAATTTCATTATTTGTAGCCTGTCCATCTGACTGTAAAAGGGCAGGTCCATTTAAACGTATGTAATTCTGGACTCCGCATCTTCAAAGCCTCCTCTTTGTTTTCTAAGCATGGATTTTCCCATTTTGTGCCTCAAATGTACTGAAAAGAAAGGTTTGCTTTGTCGTTCTAGGCTTAAGTACAGAATGTACAGTACACACACACACACACACACACACACACACACACACACAGTGCTTCCTTTTAGGGAACTTTTGACACTTGTCATGGCAGAAAGGACAAGCTCAAAACAGATGGAAATCCAGACAATAAGGGCTGTGAGAGAAGGGCTATAGCTTAGTGGTGGAGCACCTGCACTATAGGCAGAATCTGCCAGGTTCAGTCCCCAGCATCTCCAGTTAGGGCTGGGAGAGTGCCCTGTTTGAAACCCTGGAGAGCATCTGCCAGTCAGTGCAGGCAATATTGAACTAGATGGACCAATGGTCCAATGGAAAATGGTCTCACTTGCTATAACACAACTTCCAGTGTCCTTGTGTGAGGAATGTGCTAAGCAGGGTTTGCTTTCTCTAGTTCAGGGGTCAAGGTTTGGAAGAAAGAGCTTGTTCCGCCCAGCAAATCCTGCAAGCGACCCACCTTTGACGTATGGGAGAGAAGAGTTGCGATGGGCAGGAAATATTATAAATAATAAATTATTCTCATTCTTATTATATAATTTATTATTTATACCCCGCCCATCTGGCTGAGTTTCCCCAGCCACTCTGGGCGGCTCCCAATCAAGTATTAAAAACAATACAGCGTTAAATATTAAAAACTTCCCTGAACAGGGCTGCCTTCAGATGTCTTTTAAAGATAGGATAGCTACTTATTTACTTCACATCTGAAGGGAGGGTGTTCCACAGGGTGGGCACCACTACCAAGAAGGCCCTCTGTCTGGTTCCCTGTAACCTCACTTCTCGCAATGAGGGAACCGCCAGAAGGCCCTCGGTGCTGGATCTCAGTGTCCGGGCTGAACGATGGGGGTGGAGACGCTCCTTCAGGTATACAGGGCTGAGGTCATTTAGGGCTTTAAAGGTCAGCACCAACACTTTGAATTGTGATTGGAAACGTGCTGGGAGTTTGGCAAGGCTGTGTTTTCCTGGTACTATTTGGCTTTGTCCCCAAAGTGCTATGGAAAAGATGAAAGCTCCATAGCTGGAAAGTAATTGAGATCATATAATAATGAGTTCTGCTTCTTCTCTGTTTTGGAAAAATATATGCTCTGAAACGGTACATATCTGCACATCAGGCAGAACAACAGAAAAAGTAACTGCCAAGCTCCTCCATCTAACCCTTTAGAGAAAGCGTGTTCTCCATAGCAGAGAACACGTGTTGCGGTTGGGAAAAACAGGCCACCCTGTAGTGACTAGGCAAATTTTGGATGAAGTACCCAAGCATTAAAATGGTTAATTGGGTTGCTGGGGGAACTTTATTGTTGCCAATTTGGAGGAGGGGTCAGAGTATTTAAATACTAGGGACAGACGTGAGACGTTCTCTTGGCCATTTTGCACGGGATCACCCGCCCTCCCTCCCTTTTTTAAGGGTGGTTTCTCATGTTCGCTTGACCTTGCTATGCCTGTCATGGGGTCGTTCGCCTTGGAGCGGGCGCCTGGTAGGAATTTTGCCATCTGGCTGATTGGCTGGTGCCATTTGGTTTTCGCCTACTGCGTAGCAAATCGTCACAACTTGTAAGGTTGGCGGTTAGGCATTGGTTAAATTGGTGCTTGAAGGGGTAAGTGCCTATCCCTCCAAATGATGCGAAGGGAATTCCGTTAAAGGAATCCAGGGGCTTGCCATTCATTTCGTCCTTGTCCCCGGAGTCGGACCTGCGGCCGTGCAAGCCCCACCGGAACATGAGGGTGAGAAGTGACGGACTGTTGCCCGGCCTCATTTTCTCACCCAATACTTGTTTCCCACGCTGGCTTCCGTTGGTGTCCGGAAGGGCCAGCTCTGTCCTTGAGGGCAAGGACAGATAGTCATAACCAATGCCTAAGCAACCACTCACATTTTTTGTATTTGAATAAAGTTGTGGCCAAAATTATGCCAAAAACCTTAAACAAAAAATTATGTGTGAAGTGTGAATTTTTTGATGGGTGGCACTGTGGGACTCAACACGCAATATGGGCACACATAGCACACATAGCCACTAGAGGTCCTGCTTTCTCTGTCAAAATCTCTCTGCAGAGTTTGTTGCTAATTTTGCAATGCATGCAGTTACTCAGCACTCTGTTTTCGGAATGCGGAAGCACCCGTGAGGAAGGCTATGTGCACTTTGTGCTTAAAGACATCAGATTGATTTCTGCATTGAGACAATCTAGGCTCTCTCCTCTACATAAATCATGCCTATTATGGGCAAACGTTCAGTGCAACTATTGCATAGTTATGGCTGGCTTTTGTTAGAGGAGTCAATTAGACGTGGCACTGAAGCCTTGCTCTTGGGCAAAGCAACTTTCACTGGGTGTTGCCCACACACTTTCAACTATAACTTTGGGATTGCTTAGTGTTAGTGTAAACATCCTGGGCTGACGAAAATTATATTTACAATTAAAAAACAATCCAGATACTGAGAAATATTCTGACAGAATAAAACAACCTGCGAGGGAGTATCTCACCAGTACTTTCACTACTCGTAGCATAAAGTAGTCTTTAAAAGAAAAAATCAAATCACCCCAAATGCTAAAATAAGTGTTTATTGGAGGAAAGAAAGCAGGATGCGAGGAATCCATCGATGTGTGCCCGGGTAATGCCTAGGAGTTTTCAGCAGATGTCTTCTTCTTTTCTGGATTCAGTTCAGAAACCCACTGCGTAACAGCAATCTTATTATTTATACCTCACCCATCTAGCTGGGTTGCCCCAGCACAAATAAAAACATCAAACGTTAAAAACTTCCCAATAGAGGCTGCTTTTGTTTTTGAAGCGAGAGAGAATATATCCATTTTAAAATTTGATTTATATCCTGTTTTTTCCTCCATGGTAGGATGGGGGGCGCAGTGAAGAGGATAACAGGGATCCCAGACACAGCAAGAATTTAAAGCACTATGATGCTATTTCAAACAGTCATGGCTTTCTCCAGAGCATTCTGGGAGCTGTAGTTTCTTCAGGGTGCTGGGAATAGCTAGAAGTCTTCCTATTCTTCCCCACGGAGCTATGATTCCCGGAATGGCTTAACAACCAATCCCTGTCCTCAGGGAACTCTGGGAATTGCAACTCAGTGAGGGGAAGAGGGGTCTCCGAACACCTCTCGGCTCCCTCAGCAAACTACAGCTCCCAGAATTATTTGGGGGAAGCCATGACTGTTTCAAATGGTATCCTAGTTCTTTGAATGGATGGCATGAATGTGGCCTTGGGGGAAAAAGGGGCATGTATTAAATTACAATCTCTTCTGAAATGATCCTTTGGGGAAGGAGGAACTCGAGGATCTCCAGGTAGAAGTCTGGGAATTTCCCTAGCCTGATGCCTTGGGGAGCTGCTGCCAGCCAGTGTGGACAATATTGAGCTAATGGCTCAGTGGCCTGGCTTGTTATAAGGCAGCTTCCTAGCTACCTGTGTAAGGAATGTGCTAAGCAGGGTTTGCTTTTGCTGGTTTAGGGATAGAGGGTTTGGATGAAACAGGCGTGAGTCGGAGGTAGCATAGTTTGGCAAGCCTGTGTTTTCTGGTGCAGTGGTACCACGGGTTACAGATGCTTCTGGTTACAGACGCTTCAGGTTACAGAAGCTTCAGGTTACAGACTCTGCCAACCCAGAAATAGTACCTCGGGTTATGAACTTTGCTTCAGGATGAGAACAGAAATCGTGCTCCGGCGGTGTGGCGACAGCGGGAGGCCCCATTAGCTAAAGTGATACCTCAGGTTAAGAACAGTTTCAGGTTAAGAACAGACCTCCAGAATGAATTAAGTTCTTAACCCGAGGTACCACTGTACTGTCTAGCCTTGCCCCCAAAGTGCTGTGGAAAGATGAATGCTTGTTCTCGGCTGAAACAACTTTCAGTGGATGTTGCCCACTTGCTTTAAAGCATATATTCAGGCTAGGATTTCAAAAAGGGGCAGAATAGGCTGGATTTCTCGGAAAGCTGAATTTTGCTCTCAACGCTGCATTCTAAATAGTGGCAGTCACACTGTGAATTTTCCCATATCAAAGCCCATCTGGATTCTCATGTCATATATACAGAGAAATATAAAGGAAAAAGAACACAGTTTAGTCAAACGGATAAAATTTTCTTACAGTTCTCTTACTCAGTGCTTGCAGCAAAGATTACTGCTGTTGCTGCATGTTCCAATCTTCTTTGCATTATTAGGGCATTCTGCGTAGAAGCACATTCCACCACTGGTGTAGCAGTTTTTCTTTGAGTAATTTGCTCAAGAAGTTCTGTCCAAAACAGTAAATGCTTGAAAAAATGGTCTAAGCTTAATAAGAGGCAGGATAACCTAGTGTGTGATCTGATTCTTGCTTGTTTAAGAAATTTGTTTACCAATTACAGAATGCTTAGTTAATCTTCTTCCTTTACAGATAAATTTGTCAACTGTGTTTAAATAAATTTGCACGTTCCCCAAACCCCAGTACATAGATGTCTTTTACTAACTGGACAGCGTCTGAAGGACTTAGAGCAACAGAACAATCTGGCAATTATAAGAAATTCTGTCCTTGGTATGCCTTTTCCCCCCTTCTCAGTTTGATTCCCTGGCACCATATCTGTATAAATTAACTATTCCAAAATACAGATGTGCCTTCACACTGGCCAGATTTGATGTGATGCCCTCTGCCGTACTTGAGGGCAGATATCAAAAGATTCCAACTGAGAAACGACTCCGCCCCTGTGGAGATGGCAATCCGGGAACAGTGGCTCACGTTCTCCTGTCCTGTCCCCTTTATAAAGACCTGAGTAATGAGATCATTACCCCACTCTTACTTACCATCCCAGGCCGCCCATCTGAGGCCACATTGTTCTTCTTTTATCAGATCAAAATGATCAGACAACAGCAAAGGTTGCTAGGTTTATCGAGGGTGCAATGAGATTAAGGGCCACTATCTGAACGATAATCTTGGCCATTTGATTGCCATTTTTACCAATTGCTGTCCTTTTTATTTGTATATATTTTATTTGTATATATTGCTTGTTTTATGTTGCTATGGCCGTTGACTAATGCAAATAAAGTTTATCTATCTATCTATTTCACCGATAAATGCATTTTTATGCACACTAGATTCCAGTATATCCATTTTTTGTATGTGTTTCTCAGCTGGAAAACTGCAATGCAAAATTCAGAGCAGTGTGAATTTCAAAGGATGGCTGTGTTTTGTTCCACACATTGTTTTGATGAGTGCATATTAGGCAGTTTCACCCCTAAATGCGAACAGAACCCCCCTTCTCCTCCTTGCAATTGAGGAGATGCCAAATAAGCCACTTTATGTGATATGTGCAGATTAGCTTTCTTTCTGCAGGCTGCAAGTCTGAGCTGTCCTTGGCACAGAAGAGAAGCGTCTTTGCTAGAACAGCCTGTAGATATCCCCCCCCCCCCCCGTTCATGAGGCCAAAAAGTTATTTATGTTCTGGAGTTCATAGGGACTAGGTGGGCGAAGCAGTCATTTTTACAAAAGGTAGCAAGTGTTTGTTTTTCAGAGATAGGAAACTTCATTCTCCCTTTATGGAAATCAGCACACACCACTGGTTCATATGCCCAACTGCATTGCTTTTATTAGAAGAGGAAAATGCAAGATTTCTGTTAGACAAGAAGGTGTTGTTCCCTTTTGGGAAGGTTGACTAGCTGAGAAGCTCAAATGCACAAGGCCTCTGGGAGTGGCCATGAAGAAAGAGCCCGTGTCACAGGAACATTGCTTCAGGATTCAGAAACGTCCGAATCTTCTTCTGGGTGGATAATTGATGCCTACCCTAAGGGAACAGGTAAACACGGTGAAGATATTCTGAAATATGAGAGATTAGGATTTATTTGCCCCCCACAATATGATAGGATGCTGCTGGTGAAAGGGAGGGAAACAGCTTACCAAAAGCAGCAGTAGATCTGGGACGGATCCTGAGGGCATGGTCCCCACAACTTTTCCTCCCTGTAACACTCCTTAAGATTTCTGCATACTCCATTTGCACATTTTTTACTCCTAGCCTGGTTTAACCCTGGGGGTGTTTAAAGAAACAAGAGGAACATCGTGATTAAGGGCAGGCCTTCCTGAGCTGAAACACTCTTCCAATATTGTCATCATCATCATAATTTATTATTTTTATCCTGCCCATCTGGCTGGGTTTCCCCAGCCACTCTGGGCGGCTTCCAACAAAGATTAAAAATACATTAGAATGTCACACATTAAAAACTTCCCTGATCAGGGCTGCCTTCAGATGTCTTCTAAATGTTAGGTAGTTGTTTATCTCTTTGACATATGAGGGGGGGAGGGGGCATTCCACAGGGCGGGTGCCACTACCGAGAAGGCCCTCTGCCTGGTTCCCTGTAGCTTTGCTTCTTGCAATGAGGGAACTGCCAGAAGGCCCTCTGCATTGGACCTCAGCGTCTAGGCAGAACGATGGGGGTGGAGATGCTCCTTCAGGTATACTGGGCCAAGGCCAGGAAGGGCTGAGGGAGTTGGGTATGTTTAGCCTGGAGAAGATAAGTCTGAGAAGCAATATGCTGTCTAAAACTTTAAAGGGCTGTCCCATGGGAAATGGAGCAAGCTTGCTTTCTCCTGCCCTGGGTGGGAGGACTCAAACCAACGGCTTCAAGTTACAAGAAAGGAAATTCTGGCTGAGCATTAGGAAGAACTTTCTGATGATAAGAGCTGTTCTGCAGTGGAACCTCAAAATGTGGTGGACTCCCCTTAAGTGAAGGTTTCTAAACAGAGCTTGGATGGCCATCTGTCAGAGATTCTCTAGCTGTGGCTTCAGCATTGCTGTGGGCTGGACTTAGATGACTCTTGCGGCTCCTTTCCAACTCTATGAATATATTTCTCGGACTATGCAATTAAAACAGCAAAGAATTCCACCCACTCCACAGGGTTAATGTTTCCTGCTCTCCCACCTGTAGGCTGAAGATTGGTGGTCCCCAAACATCTTACCTGGCAATAGAAGGACGATAACAAAAGACAGAAGGAAGGTGGTCTTCATGGCTGAATCTCAGAGCTTCCAGAGCCTCAGTGTTTCCAGAAAATGGGGAAGAGAGGGAATGACGAAGGAGGAGTATTGTGGGAGAATGTCAGGTGGCTTTTGCGTATTCTCTGCTGGGAACAGCAGCATCGAAATCTGTGTGGGGGGCTGCAACAAAATGTTCCCACTCCTTGTTCGGGGCTTCATCCAGGCTGGAACAAGAGAGTTACAGTGTTGCCCAGGCCTTGCTCTTTGTGGTGTTTCAGCAATTGGCATGGGTTGTGTGTGTGTGCAGTGCTGGATTTACGTATAAGCTTAACAAGCTATAGCTTAGGGCCCCACTCTCTTGGAGCCCCCCCAAAAAAAATTTAAAGGGAATAAAACCTGGATGTACATTTCCAAAATATAAGATACAAAACAAATAAAATAAAACCTACATAAGCAACAGTGCTTTGTGTTGTGTAGGCTCCTATGATGGAAGTAATGGGTCCCGTCTGCTAGCCCGCTCCCTAAAATATCACTGGTTTACTCTTTTCTATATACAGTATAAGGGGCCTACATTCTGCATGGACTGGTAGCATGGAACACGTACAAATGGCTTTAGATTCCTATTAGGTCCGTAAATGACCATATAGCACATATTCAACACAAAAAACAGCAACAATTTGTTGTTGACAAGGGACAGCAGGACATATATAGGGCCCCATTACCTTCAGTAGCTTTGGGCCTCATCCAACCTAAATCTGGCGGTGTGTGGGTGGGTGGAGAAAGAAAGAGGTCAGGTACAAAGGACTCTTCCCTCCCCAATCCACTGAGTTTTTATTCTGCTGCAATAGAGGGCTCAGGTTTGGGACTGGCTTCTAGGAGGGTCTGGTTGTGGCTCTGGAGAATGGGAAATTTGGGGAGAGTGGAGAGGGGAAGCTGTGTACTGTCTAGTGTTTTAAGCCTTAGGGAACGGGGGCATTCATGGGGCCTTGACACACAATCCCTACTTGCTGCACGGAGGAAAAGGCGTGGGGCAGTCTAATCAAGGGGAGGGTTTTCAAATGGGCATTGAGTAACCACACTCGTGGATCTTGTGATCTGAAATTAAGGTAAAAAGATAAAGAAAAGGGACGCCTGGATGGTTAAGTCCAGTCAAAGGTGACTATGGGGTGTGGCTCTCATCTTGCTTTTAGGCTGAAGTAGGCGGTGTTTGTCCACAGACAGATTTCCGGGTCATGTGGTCAGCCGGACTAAACTGCTTCTGGTGCAATGGAACACCGTGACAGAAGCCAGAGCGCATGGAAATGCCGTTTATCGTCCCGCTGCAGCAGTATCTATTTATCTACTTGAACTGGTGTGCTTTCGAACTGCTAGGTTGGCAGGAGCTGGGACAGAGCAACAGGAGCTCACCCAGTCACGGGGATTCGAACCACCCATGAGTCTAAGTGGTTTAGACCACAGCATGTTGAGAACAAGTATGAAGATTCTGGACTGAGAAAAATGGCACCTAATGAAGATGCCACCTGCTTGTTTGTGGGGCCCTGAAAGAAAGTGATCTCATTGAATGATAACTTCACATGTGCCAGAACGTTGCATTTTTATGGTTTTAACTGTTGGAAGAATTACGGCTAAAACTGGATGGGTGGGTGGAGTGGAAGAGAGGGGCAGGGGAAATACCTCCACTCAGTTTAACTGAGCTGGCATCTATCTGTCTCGGAAGACAATGGAGGAGTGTGCCTTTGTGAGTGAGGTCAGGCTGATGGATAGTTGCAGCACCTGCTGTGGTTGTGGAGACTGATGCAGGAGAGACATGTTTTGTTTCAGCTGGGGCAGATGAAGGTGTCTAGTTGTGCAGCTGCAGCTGCACCACGGCTTTTCTCCTCTCTGCGCTGGAATCCCCTGGGATCTTCTACCGCTTAGCAGAGGTTGGGGGTTGGTGGGTGTGGCGTTCGTACGGAGCCCCTGGTTGTTTCACAGACTATTGACCCACACACCACTACAGTGGTACCTCGGGTTAAGTACTTAATTCATTCCGCATGTCTGTTCTTAAACTGAAACTGTTCTTAACTTGAAGCACCGCTTTAGCTAATGGGGTCTCCTGCTGCCACTGCGCCGCCGCAATACAATTTCTGTTCTCATCCTGTACCTTAACCCAAGGTACTATTTCTGGGTTAGCAGAGTCTGTGACCTGAAGCGTATGTGACCTGAAGCGTCTGTAACCCGAGGTACCACTGTAATCCTCTGCCACCAACAAGGTTCTCCCCAGTAAAACACTTAGTCTCAGTCGGGTTCTCAAGTTAACAGTGAAGATTGTAAGGTAAAGGGACCCCTGACCATTAGGTCCAGTTGTGGCTGACTCTGGGGTTGCGGTGCTCATCTCGCTTTATTGGCCGAGGGAGCTGGCATACAGCATGTGGCCAACATGACTAAGTTGCTTCTGGCGAACCAGAGCAGCCCACGGAAACGCCGTTTACCTTCCTGCCAGAGCGGTACCTATTTATCTACTTGCACTTTGACGTGCTTTCGAACTGCTAGGTTGGCAGTAGCAGGGACCGAGCAATGGAAGCTCACCCCATCGTGGGGATTTGAACCGCTGACCTTCTTGATCAGCAAGTCCTAGGCTTTGTGGTTTAACCCACAGTGCCACCCGCGTCCCATAACAAAGACTGTAGTTTATTGCAAACACAAATAAACTTTAAATGTGTTTGAAACGCTGTTACCCTTTCTCCTCTTAGTTTTATTTTATCCTCTCTCTAACTCACTCTAACTCCTCCACCTCCCCTCACACAAGAACCAACTGCACTAACTGTCTCTCTATTTCCAACTGTCTTCCAACTGCTTTCCCAACTGTCTAAACCTCTGGCTAAGCCTTTTTAAAAACAGGTAGGCTCGCCTCTGGGCTTTTCTATTGGTCTACCTATTAACCCTCTCTCCCCCCCTGTACAGATATTTGCCAAAGAACGGGCAAACGCCACAGTGGGCCACCTTTGTAACAGTACAGTGGTACCTCTGGTTAAGTACTTAATTCATTCCAGAGGTCCGTTCTTAAACTGAAACTGTTCTTAACTTGAAGCACCGCTTTAGCTAATGGGGTCTCCTGCTGCTGCTGCTGTGCCGCCGCAACACGATTTCTGTTCTCATCCTGAAGCAAAGTTCTTAACCCAAGGTACTATTTCTGGGTTAGCGGAGTCTGTAACTTGAAGCGTCTGTAACCCGAAGTACCACTGTAATCCACTGCCACCAACCAGTTTCTACCCGGTAAAACACTTAGTCTCAGTCGGGTTCTCAAGTTAACAACGAAGATTGTAGGTTATTGCAAACACAGATAAACTTTAAATGCATTCAAAATGCTGTTACCCTTTCTCCTCTTAATTTTATTTTATCCTCTCTCTAACTCACTCTAACTCTTCCACCTCCCCTCACACAAGAACTAACTGCACTAACTGTCTCTCTATTTCCAACCGTCTTCCAACTGCTTTCCCAACTGTCTAAACCTCTGGCTAAGCCTTTTTAAAAACAGGTAGGCTCCGCCTCTGGGCTTTTCTATTGGTCTACATATTAACCCTCTCTCTCCCCCTGTACAGATATTTGCCAAAGAACGGGCAAATGCCACAACGGGCCACCTTTGTAACAGTACAGTGGTACCTTGGGTTAAGAACTTACCGTATTTTTTGTTCTATAAGACTCACTTTTTCCCTCCTAAAAAGTAAGGGGAAATGTGTGTGCGTCTTATGGAGCGAATGCAGGCTGCACAGCTATCCCAGAAGCCAGAACAGCAAGAGGGATTGCTGCTTTCACTGAGCAGTGAGCCCTCTTGCTGTTCTGGCTTCTGAGATTCAGAATATTTTTTTCCTTGTTTTTCTCCTCCAAAAACTTGGTGCGTCTTGTGGTCTGGTGCGTCTTATAGAGCGAAAAATACGGTAATTTGTTCTGGAGGTCCGTTCTTAATCTGAAACTGTTCTTAACTTGAGGTACCACTTTAGCTAATGGGGCCTCCTGCTGCTGCTGCACCGCCACCGTGCGATTTCTGTTCTCATCCTGAATCAAAGTTCTTAACCCGAGGTACTATTTCTGGGTTAGTGGAGTCTGTAACCTGAAGCGTATGTAACCCGAGGTACCACTGTATTGCTGATGAGCTGAGCCTTCCCGATGTATCAGGACAGGTGGGGTGGGAAGAGAGATTATTCTGTACTTTAAGCAAGAGCTTTGCTACATGCATCCATTGGAAGGTGTTAAAACCTTGGAGTGACAACTATACCATTGTGTTTCAGTACCCTGAGGTAGAAAACTCCAATCCATGCTTGGAAAACAAAGAAAAGGGTTTGAGACTTCCGGAGGCGGCGCAAAATAGCAATGGCGGTCCTCTTTACCTGGTGAAGAGGGGCTCCGCGAAAAAGGGTCGTCCGCTACGGCAAAGCGGAGACCCGTTAAGAAAAACCGCAGGCAGAGCGAGCCTGCGGCCGTGGGACTCGGCGGGCGCCCAAAGCCCCCCCGGAAACGAAGAAGGGGCTCCGTAAGGGGCTCTGGAACGCGAAAGGGGGAGCGGCGCTATGAGTTCATCGCTCTTTTCGTGGATGCAAAGCCGCGCTGCTGCTGCTGATGAGCGCCGACCTTTCTTCTTGAAAACATCAAAATTGGCTGCTACATACCCGTGAGTAAGGGGAGCTAAACATCGGAAAATTTGGGAATTTGGTTGAAATTCGGCTGAAAACGGGAGGCGAGTAACAGGAAGTCCGTCTCCCGATCCTGCTAACCAGATTAAAGCAATTGCGCAGAAGAGTGCTGAAGCGCTGAAAGGGGACTGTAAAACTAAAACGAGGGTGCATTTGACAGACTTTGTAGCGAAAAGACAAGCAGGAAATCTCTGTAAAAGTTGTGGATTTTATCTTTGGGACCTTCTTCCTAATTTTGAGCTATGTGGAGTTAAAAGAGACAACCCAGCGATCGGGCTGTCAGTGTGCAAAGGAGAGCTGTCAAACTGCTGATACTGTTATTGGAGCTTAACTGATACATAGACTGAGACATTAACGTTTAAACATTGTTGCTGGGACCTTTCTTGACACCTTGTGGCTTCTCTTTAAGACAAAGAAAGCCTGTGGAAACTTCCTTTTGTGCTCTGGAACTATCAAAGACTTAACATAGGGAATATAAGAACTTCAATGGCGGACAAGAGTTCTCTCCTTCCTTGAAACTTTGAAATACCCCCACCTAGAGGATTGTGGAGATATAGAGGCCTGGGAACTGTACTTTATTGTGATTCTCTGTGGTTAAATTGTTTACACTCTGGACTTTGTCTAACTTATGAAACAAAAGAAAACTTGACCTTGAACAGAGGCAGGTGTGGAATGAGTGGTACAGGGAGAACAAGAGCAGCTAAAGCTAAAGAGAAAGAAAAGAAACCAGGGCAACTTGTTCAAACAACCCTATCTCATCAACGAAGATCATCCGTTCCAACTGTGCTGACAGCACAGGAGGTGGAATTTGAAGAGCCTGCTGCAGAGCCCGCTGCAGAAGATATGGCAACTGGAGGATGTGAAATAGTCCTGAAGCAAATCTTGGAACAACTTGGAATTTTAAATCAAAAAGTGGACAATCAATCATCAAAAATTGACCAAGCTACATCCTCTATCACTAAATTATCTGAGCAAGTTTCCCATCATACCCAGGCAATTGAAAAATTACAAGGGGCAACGACTGAAAATTATAAGCTTGCGGTGGAAGCTTGTCAAAAAGCAGAACAGGCGAACAAAAAGGTTGATGAGATTAGGGGGGAAGTAAGGCCTCTGAAAAGACAGGTAGGGGAACAACAAGCCTACCTGTCATTGGTTGAATTGAAAAGTAAGGAAAATAATCTCAGATTAAGGGCTATCCCAGAATTGGAGGAAGGAAACCTACAGGGATTTTTGACACTTTTGTTCTCCAAATTCTGGGGGATAGAGGAAGATAAGGATTTTAAAATTGTGACTGCCTTTAGACTGGGAAAATTGATAAAAAAGGACAAGTCCAGAGACTGTTTGGTTATTTTGAGATCGAGAGAGGAAAGAGACAAGATACTAGGCCTACATTTTAAAAAATCCTTGGAGATAGAAGGAAAAAAGGCTGAAATTTACAGAGACATACCTAAACACCTTTTGGACCTTAGGACTACTTATATAGACTTGACCAAATTGTTGAGATATAACACAATCCCTTATAGGTGGGAGTTTCCGCAAGGACTATCATTTACTTACAAAGGAAGGAAAGTAAGAATTAAAACACCGGAGGACCAACAGAAGTTCCTACACGACCACGAGGAGGACCTCCAGAAAGGAGCTGCAGCTTCTTGGCCTCCACCACCACCGGGACCATCTCCAAAGCCTACACCGCCTGGATCTGGACCAACATTACCACCTCCGGGATCGGGGGGAAGTCTAGACACCCCATTGTAGACCCACCAATTAGACCAGGATGTCGCTGCAGCTTCTTAGTTGGAATATAAATGGCGGAAATTCTCCGGAAAAAAGAAGAAAAGTATTTCATATATTGAAAAAAGAACATTTGGACATTATTTGCCTGCAAGAAACGCATGTGACAAGGCTCCACAGAAAAGTGTTAATTAATAAAAGACTAGTCCAAGAATTTATCTCTTCGGATAAAGTGAAGAAAAGAGGTGTGGTGATATATGCAAAGGAGAGCCTGTCACCGAAATTCTTATTTAAAGATGAACACGGCAGAATTTTGGCGATTGAAATTCAGACACAAGGAGAAAAATTTCTGATATTAGGAATATACGCCCCAAATGAAGGAAAATCGGAATTTTTCAGGAAGCTGCATGAGATTATGCTGGACTATTTAGACTATAACAACATCATCATGATGGGTGACATGAATGGGGTTGTGTCTGTAAATATGGATAAGTCGCAAAGTGCTAACATAACGAAAGATGGCAGACTACCTAAAACTTTTTTTGAAATGACTGACAATGTGGACTTGATTGACATATGGAGGGTTAAGAACCCCCTAGGAAAAGAAGGGACTTTCTTTTCTGAAGCTCATCTGACATGGACACGAATCGACCAAATATGGATAACTAGAGGACTGGCACCCAAGACTAGAAAGGTGGAAATCTGCCCAAAAACCTGCTCCGACCATAATGCTTTGAAAATGGAATTGAGACTAAATACAACCGGATCCTTCAGATGGAAAATGAATGACACCTTATTAAGGGACGAGAAGATTGTTAAGAAGGCCCAAAAAACTTTAAAGGACTATTTTGAAATAAATTTAAATACTACTGTGGAAAAAAGAATAATCTGGGACGCAAGTAAAGCAGTCATGAGAGGGTTTCTAATACAACAAAATACGATCAAGAAAAAATTCTGGAATGAAAAGAAGGAGAAGATATTGGAAAAAATAAGAGATGGAGAGAAAAAATTAAGATCTAGGCCAAAGTCGAAGGAGGTGCTGAGAGAAGTGAAATTCTTCCAAGCACAATATTTGAAATTGATAAATCAAGAGGTGGAATGGAAAATTAAACAAATGAAACAAAGATCCTTTGAATCAGCAAATAAGTGTGGGAAACTGCTAGCATGGCAGTTGAAAAAGAGACAAAAACTTAATACTGTTACAAATCTAGAGATTGATGGGAGAATGGTTCAGAAACCCGAGGAAATTAGAAAGTGCTTCCAGAGATATTTCAAAGAACTTTATTCACAAGGGCCACAGAAAGATTCGGAGGTGGACCAATTTCTTAAAACCAATGGATTACAGAAAATACCTCAGGAAATGAGAACAACCCTGAATAGTAATATTACACAGCAAGAAATTGAAAGTGCCATTCAGAACCTACAATTAGGCAAATCTCCAGGCCCCGACGGACTTACCTCCAAATACTATAAGGTTTTGAAAGACTATTTGATACAGCCTTTGTTGGAGGTTTGTAACCAGATTATGGAGGGGAGGAAGGCACCGGAAACGTGGAAAGAAGCCTTCATCACATTGATACCCAAATTAGAAACTGAAAAGACTCAGCTGAAGAACTACCGCCCCATCTCACTCCTAAATGTGGATTACAAAATTTTTGCAGACATTTTGGCAAGTAGGTTTAAAAAAGTCCTTAATGAAGTGATCCATAAAGACCAGGCTGGCTTTCTCCCTGGTAGGCATTTGTTTGGCAACACAAGAAATATTATCGACATTTTGGAACTTTTACAAACAAATCTAAACACTAGAGCGGTGTTAATTTTTATTGATGCGGAGAAAGCCTTTGATAACATTTCCTGGATGTTTATGAAGAAAAATTTGGAAGGGATGGGAGTGGGGCGGGGGTTTGAAAATGGAATAGAAGCAATATATTCAGAACAAAAAGCGAAATTGATAGTAAACAATGTGGTGACAGAGGAGTTTAAAATTGAAAAAGGGACACGGCAGGGGTGCCCCCTATCCTCCCTATTGTTTATTTCAGTTCTGGAGGTGCTATTGAACATGATTAGAAAGGACCGGTTGGTACAGGGAATTGAGGTCGGAGTGAAACAATATAAATTGAAAGCATTTGCAGATGACCTGGTATTAACATTGCAGGAGCCTGTCTCTAGTACTAAAAGAGTGTTAGAATTAATTTCGGACTTTGGTCGGGTGGCGGGATTTAAGCTGAACAAGCAAAAAACTAAGGTTATAGCAAAAAATTTGACAAGTACAGAAACAGATGAGTTTGTGAAGGAAACAGAATTAAATGTGGTTAAAAAAGTAAAATACCTAGGGGTGTATCTGACCTCCAAAAATTTGAACTTGTTTAAGGATAACTATGAGAAATGTTGGTTAGAAATCAAAAGAGATTTGGAAACATGGTCAAGATTGAAACTTTCCTTGTTGGGCCGAATAGCAGCTATAAAGATGAATGTATTGCCAAAAATGCTATTTTTGTTTCAGACCCTACAGGTCGTGGACAAGGTGGAATGTTTTGGAAAGTGGCAGAAGGATATTTCTAAGTTTGTTTGGCAGGGCAAAAAGCCCCGAATAAGAAAGAGGGGGATTTGCCCTGCCAGACTTGAGGTTATATTACGAAGCTGCAGCCTTCTGCTGGTTGAAAGATTGGATTTTACTGGAAAACACTGATGTCCTAGATCTGGAAGGGTTTGACAATGCTTTTGGGTGGCATGCATATTTGTGGTATGACAAGGTTAAAGTGCACAAATTGTTTAAAAACCACATTGTCAGGAGAGCAATTTTAATGGTCTGGACAAAATATAAAGACTTATTGGAGAGTAAGACTCCGAGGTGGCTCTCACCGGTGGAGGCCAAGGCACGTAAGAGACCTAATATGGAAGCCAATTGGCCTAAATATGGGGAAATCATTGAAAAGATTGGAGACAATTGGAGGTTGCAGAGCTTGGAAAAACAAAAAAACAAGGTGCGAGATTGGTTGCATTATGCACAAATTCAAGAGGTCTTCAAAGTAGATAAGAAGGTTGGATTCCAGGTGGAAAAATCGAAACTAGAGACAGAATTGTTAGAACCAAAAAGTAAACTACTTTCGAGAATGTATAACCTGCTGCTTAAATGGAATACTCAGGATGAGACAGTCAAATCCGCCATGATAAAGTGGGTGCAGGATTTGGGGCATAACATTATGTTTGAAGACTGGGAAAGGTTATGGAACACCGGAATGAAATTTACGGCATGTAGTGCCTTGAAGGAAAACATTATGAAAATGATATACCGGTGGTACATGACCCCAGTCAAGCTTGCTAAGATATATCACCTGTCTGATAATAAATGCTGGAAATGTAAAGAGGCGGAAGGGACATTCTTTCACCTCTGGTGGACCTGCCCGAAAGTGAAGGCCTTCTGGGAAATGATTCATAATGAACTAAAAAAGGTACTGAGATTTACCTTACCTAAGAAACCAGAGGCCTTCCTTCTGGGCATGGTGGACCGGAGTGTGTTTAAGAAGGACAGAACCTTTTTTATGTATGCTACTACAGCAGCAAGGATTCTGATTGCAAAATATTGGAAGACACAAGATTTACCCACACTGGAGGAATGGCACACGCAGTTGATGGATTATATGGAACTGGCCGAAATGACTGGCAGAATCCGAGACTTGGGAGAAGAAACATTCGAGGAGGATTGGAGAAAATTTAAAGACTATTTGGAAAAACACTATAAGTTGTATGAATGTTAAAAAACGCACCCTCTAGGAAATTCTAGTTTCGGTAATGTTAAATTAAAGAAATGGAAATTAAGATACAAGGAGTCAGAGATAGAATAATGAAACAACTTTATTGTGTTAAAATGAAAATGTACATGATTTGGGTTATATTACATTTGAAATTGGGTAACACGATAAAAAAGAAGATATAATAAGTATTGAAATAAGTTAATAAATTGCAGACGTTATGTATCACAGAGAATGCAGGGTTGGGAGGACGTGGGGAAGTCCAACAGATTTGGAAAAAGGAGTAAGAAAAATTTGTAACCTTTCTTTTTTACTTTTACAATACGTTCTTTATTCTTTTTTCTGTATTATATAAAACTAATAAAAAATATTATAAAAAAAGAACAGGTTTTGAAACTGCAGAGACGAGAGTTGAGTACATGCAAAGAGGCAGGGCTGTCCTTTTGCAGAAAGCTGTCTAACGAATTTTAGAAAGTTGGTTTCTTCAGGGAAATAAGAAACAATCATGAACCCCTGAAACAGTATTTCGTAAGGCAAAAGCATATGCAATCATTAGAGCTGCCATAGCTGGGTTTTGTCCTTTGAAAACGGTGTCCGGGTGGAATTTAAGAAAATCGGTTAAGATGTCTGGGAAAACCCCAGATTATTGGAAGTGTTGATTTATTTATTTTTTGCGAATTTCCAAAAAGATAGCTAAAGTACTTTGCAGAAAATAATGAGTTCTGCTTCTTCTTTGTTTTTTGGGGAAAATGCTCTAAAACAGTACATATCTGCACATCAGGCAGAACAACAGAAAAAGTACCGTATTTTTTGCTCTATAAGACTTACTTTTTCCCTCCTAAAAAGTAAGGGGAAATGTGTGTGCGTCTTATGGAGCGAATGCAGGCTGCACAGCTATCCCAGAAGCCAGAACAGCAAGAGGGATTGCTACTTTCACTGCGCAGTGATCCCTCTTACTGTTCTGGCTTCTGAGATTCAGAATATTTTTTTTCCTTGTTTTCCTCCTCCAAAAACTAGGTGCGTCTTGTGGTCTGGTGCGTCTTATAGAGCGAAAAATATGGGTAACTGCCAAGCTCCTCCATCTAACCCTTTAGAGAATATGGGCACACATAGCACACATAGCCACTAGAGGTCCTGCCTTCTCTGTCAAAAATCTCTCTGCAGAGTTTGTTGCTAATTTTGCAATACATGCAGTTACTCAGCAATCTGTTTTTGGAATGGGGAAGGCTCTGTGAACTTTGTGCTTGAAGACATCGGATGGATTTCTGCATTGAGACTATCTAGGTTTTCTCCCCTCCATAAATCATGCCTACTATGGGCAAACGTTCAATGCAATTATTGCATAGTTCTGGCTAGCTTTTGTTAGATAGAGGAGTCAGTTAGACGTGGCCATGAAGCCTTGCTCTAGGGCAAAGATACTTTGGTTTCTCTTCAGATCGTATAAATCTTTCGCCTTTTACTGCAACTTTCAGTGGGTGTTGCCCACATGTTCTCAACTATATCTTCGGGAGTGCTTAGTGTTAGTGTACACATCCTGGGCTGACAAAAATTATATTTACAATTAGAGTACAATTCAGATAATGAGAAATATTGCGAGGGAGTATCTCACCAGTACTTTGACTACTGTTTAATTGGCCCGCAGCATAAAGTAGTATATATATTTTTTAAAATAATCAAATCACCCCAAATGCTAAAATAAGATTTTACTGAAGGAAAGGAAGCAGGAATGCGAGGAATCCATTGATGTGTGCCCGGGTAATGCCTAGGAATTTTCAGCAGATATCTTCTTTTCTGGACGCAGTTCAGAAATCCATTGCGTAACCTTCAGAAATAACAGCAATCTTATTTACACCCCACCCTGGGTTGCTCCAGCACAAATAAAAACATAATAAAACATTAAAAAGTTCCCATTAGAGGCTGCCTTCACAAAGAGAACCAAGAGATACTCCCAGCTTCTTTGTTTTCGAAGCGAGAGAGAATATATCCATTTTTAAATTTAATTTATGTTACGAGAATTATAAAGTCTAAGATATAAAATAAATGTTCATAAATGTACCAGGCAAACACATACATAAATATATAAACCATATGTCTGTGAAACAGTGCAGGAAAACAGTCCTAAAGGCATTTTGACTCTTTCCGTGACCTCAAATATTCATCTGCAGTTTGGATGGAAATGGGAAAAGCATCTTCATTCTGTGCTTACAAATCCTTCCTTAAAGGGACATTTGCGTATGAATAGGGTGAGCCCGTGACCTGGACTCGGGAATTAAGTATTTATCACCACAAAAGGCTGCCCAGGTAAACCCATTAACAAGTTTCCTGCCAGACAGTATTCTGCTGTAGACTGCCCCTTCTGTGATGTATGTATGATGTATTGCAGGTGGTGGTGGTCTAGAGCTACAGGGTGAGCAATTTCAAAAGTCTATATAAGAGCTTACACACCATGGTTCTGGGTTCTTCCTCGTTCCTGCGTGGGGTGTCTGTGAGAGCACCCTGTTGCAACAGTTTAATAAAGATCAGGTTCACTAGCTGTCTTGCTTCTCAATAGTCTCAGGTTGGCCTCTGTTATTTTCTCCTACCAATAGAGAACCTACATAAGGACTCTATATGAGCTCTTGGGGTACCCCATAAGGGAAAAGGAACAGCTTTTGCTTGTAACAATTTATATCCTGTGTCTTCCTCTATGGGTGGATGGAGGAATCAGAGAAGAGGATAACAGGGATCCCAGACACATCAAGAATTTAAAGCACTATGATGCTATTTCAAACAGTCATGGCTTTCTCCAGAGCATTCTGGGAGCTGTAGCTTCTTCAGGGTCCTGGGAATAGCTAGATGTCTCCTATTCTTCCCCACAGAGCTATGATTCCCAGAATGGCTTAACAACCAATCCCTGTCCTCAGGGAGCTCTGGGAATTGCAACTCAGTGAGGGGAAGAGGGGTCCCCGAACACCTCTCGGCTCCCTCAGCAAACTACAGCTCCCAGAATTATTTGGGGGAAGCCATGACTGTTTCAAATGGTATCCTAGTTCTTTGAATGGATGGCATGAATGTGGCCTTGGGGGAAAAAGGGGCATGTATTAAATTATAATCTCTTCTGAAATGATCCTTTGGGGAAGGAGGAAATAGAGGATCTGCTTGCATAAAGAGGCTTCCAGCTTGAATCCTCACCATCTCCAGGTAGAAGTCTGGGAATTTCCCTAGCCTGATGCCTTGGGGAGCTGCTGCCAGCCAGTGTGGACAATATTGAGCTAATGGCTCAGTGGCCTGGCTTGTTATAAGGCAGCTTCCTAGCTACCTGTGTAAGGATTGTGCTAAGTAGGGTTTGCTTTCGCTGGTTTAGGGTTTGGATGAAACAGGTGTGAGTCAGAGGTGGCATAGTTTGGCAAGCCTGTGTTTTCTGGTACAGTCTAGCCTTGCCCCCAAAGTGCTATGGAAAGATGAATGCTCATAGTTACAAGGTAACTGAGATAATATAATCGTGAGTTCTGCTTGCTTTTTCTTTTTTAAAAATAAAATGCTCTAAATTTTACATAACTGCACATCAGGCAGAACAACAGAAAAAGCAACTGCCAAACCCCTCCATCTAACCCTTTAGAGAATATGGGTACACATAGCACACATCGCCACTAGAGGTCTGTTTTCGGAATGCGAAAATACCCGTAAGAAAGGCTTTGTTCACTTTGTGCTTAAACACATTGGATAGATTTCTGCATCGAGACAATCTAGGTTCTCTTCCCTACATAAATCATGCCTACTATGGGCAAACATCCATTGCAATTATTGCATCGTTTGCCTGGCTTTTGTTAGAAGAGTAAATTAGACGTGACACTGAAGCCTTGTTCTTGGGCATAGCAACTTTCAGTGGGTGTTGCCCACATGCTCTCAGCTATATCTTCATGGGTGGAAAAGGCTGAATTTGTCAGAAAACTGGATTTTGCTCCCAACGCTCCATTCTGAATAGAAGCAGACATGTGACAAGTTACAAGAGAGGAGAGTCCGACTAAACATTCAGAAAAACACACAGCAGACAGCTACTAGAGGTCCTGCCTTCTCTGTCAAAAATCTCTCTGCAGAGTTTCTGCTAATTTTGCAATATGTGCAGTTACTTGGCACTCATTTTTTTTGGCATGTGGAAGAACCCGTAAGGAAGGCTCTGTGCACTTTGTGATTGAAGACATCAGATGGATTTTTGCATGGATAATCTCCCCTGCATAAATAGTGCTGACTGAGGAAACGTTCAATGCAATTATTGCATAGTTCTGCCTGGCTTTTGTTAGAGGATTCCATTAGACGTGGCACTGAAGCCTTGTTCTCGGCCGAAACAACTTTCGGTGGGTGTTGCCCACTTGCTTTCAAGCATATCTTTAGGCTAGGACTTCAAAAAGGGGCAGAAAAGGCCGAATTTCTCAGAAAGCTGCATTTTGCTCCCAACACTGCGTTCTAAATAGTGGCAGACACGCTGTGAATTTTCCCATATCAAAGCCCACCTGGATTCTTGGTTAGATGAGTGTTACTCTCATGTCATATATACATAGAAAAATAAAGGAAAAAGAACACAGTTTAGCCCAATGGGTAGAATTTTCTTACAGTTCTCTTGCTCAATGTTTGCAGCAAAGATAGAGAGGGTCGATGCATGTTCCAATAATCGTTGCATTATTACGGCATTCCATGTAAGCGCACCTTCCACCATTTTTATGGCAGCTTTTCTTTGTAGTAATTTGCTTGAGAAGGGCTGTCAAAAACAATAGATGTTTGAAAAACGGCATAAGCTTAATGAGAGGCAGGATAACCTAGTGGGTGAGCTGATTCTTCCTTTTTAAAAAAGATTGTTCACCAATTACAGAATTCTTAGTTAATCTTCTTCCTTTTACAGATAAATTTGTCAACTGAGTTTAAATAAATTTGCACGTTCCCCAAACCCCAGTACATATGGGTCCCTTTGAAGATATCGAAGAACACATAAAATACCTTAGAATCCTATAAGCAAATGCTCCCACTCATTGCTTAGAAGAACAGAACATGGGCAGCTTTGATCCCACAACACAGACTAAAAATAACCTCAAGAGAAAAATGAGTCGGGCAGGAAGGGCTCATAAGAATATCCAGTTTCACTGATTAAATCTGACTTCATTCATTAAAGCTGGCTTCCACAGGTTCACCATCTTAAGACTGTGTCCCTAAACACTCTTGCAAAGGAATCAGTTCCTCTGAACACCATGGAATCTTCTTAAAGAAACATGATTTATTATATTATTTTAACTTCACAATGTTTCTTTAGCTCTTGTTTGTAATAAATCTAGCAGCCCAGAGTGGCTGGGACAACTCTTCCAAGGAGAGCTTGGAAGCTGAGCAGAACCTCTTCGGTGAGAAGGTCCATGATGCTTTTACAAAAGGAGCTTGCATTTCTGTAGCAACTACTTACAGAGAAAGCAGTCAAAAATGGACTGTGCAGCAGCAGCAGCTGATAGCAGAGCACTGCCTCTCTGCCTAGCCCACCTTTAAACTTTAGCATCACACGGTTCCATATTGATTAAAAAGGCACAGTTCTATAATGCAACAGCCAATCATGTGTTAACAGAGCATTAATATCCAGGATAGAAACACTAGCATTATAATCAGGAAAACTAACGTAATATTACAAACGTC
The DNA here is from genome assembly GCF_964106915.1 of Podarcis gaigeae. Lineage (NCBI taxonomy): Eukaryota > Metazoa > Chordata > Lepidosauria > Squamata > Lacertidae > Podarcis > Podarcis gaigeae. The sequence goes on from NC_139680.1 coordinate 114,452,709, forward strand.
TGAATGAACCCCTGGCATAAATATTTGAATATGCAATGCTGCATAATGCAGCTATTTCTACAAAGTGATTTCCCACAGTACAGTGGTACCTCAGGTTACATACGCTTCAGGTTACAGACTCCGCTAACCCAGAAATAGTGCTTCAGGTTAAGTACTTTGCTTCAGGATGAGAACAGAAATCATGCTCGATGGCGCGGCAGCAGCAGGAGGCCCCATTAGCTAAAGCGGTTCTTCAGGTTAAGAACAGTTTCAGGTTAAGAACGGACCTCCGGAACGAATTAAGTACTAAACCACTGCACAATGAATTTTCGTATGTTATGTCCAACAATACATGTACAATTTAGCCCAGTATATTCATTCTTGTACACGTGACTTGCATTGCTGGAGAATTGCATTTCAAAATTCAGAGGAGTTTGCATTTTGAAGGACGGCTGTGTTTCGATTAGTGTATTGTTTTAGAAAGAGAGAAGTATGTAGATTCACCTTCCAATGCAAAGGGGAATGAGTTCCTCCCACCCCGTATTGAAAGAGAATGCTTACATTTTGGGACTGCCCTCCCCACACCTGACCCCTCCATAGATTTTGGGACATAGGATGGTGTCGTATTCCAAATCACACTGTTTGTCCACATTTTCTCTGATACGGGCTAAGGTTTGAGTCTTTCTACATCATTTATGGGTGGCGCTGTGGTTTAGGGCATGCTGATCTCAAGGTCAGTGGTTCGAATCCCTGCAACAGGGTGATCTCCCGTTGCTCGGTCCCTGCTCCTGCCAACCTAGCAGTTCAAAAGCACGTCAAGTGCAAGTAGATAAATAGGTACCACTCCTGAGGGAAGGTGAAATGGCGTTTCTGTGTCTGCTCTGGTTCGCCAGAAGTGGCTTAGTCATGCTGGCCCCACGACCCATAAAACTGTCTATGGACAAACGCCGGCTCCCTCGGCCAGTAAAGTGAGGTGAGCGCCACAACCCCAGAGGAATCCGTGACTGGACTTAACTGTCAGGGGTCCCTTTACCTTTACCTTTTGCATCATTTACTATCCTATTCTTTTAGCACAGAAGCGAGAGGCTTCTATGATTATATGTGTGAGGAGAAAATTAGTTGCCCTTTCACCCTTCCCATCTCCTGAAACTCCTAAGGAAGAAGACTACAAGGCTCCCATTCAAAGGGGGCTGCAACCCAGGATAGAAACATGACTCCCAGGGATTGAGAATGAACCACAAACATTTCTTGCAGGACCTGCTTGCATGATCCTAAATCTTACCTGCTTCCTCCAAAAGGGAGAAGACGAGCAAAGCATAAATCAGAAAGAAGATCTTCATGGCTACTTGGATTTGTCTAAGACTCTTTCCACTCAATGGTAATGCAGAGATGGAATGGGAAAGTGCTTCCTCCTTATTTATAAGAGGTGATGCTCAGTGCTTGAGGGACCTAGATGGAATATGAGCTTGTGAGGCAATTGTGTGTGAAATGGGTACTCCTAGGAATAAGATGTGCATCATGGAAAAAAGCCACTAACCATGGATTATAGCATTGAGGGGGGAAAGTTCTCTGGGACAAGATGCCCTCTTAGATATCTAGCAGTCAAAAATATATTTGGTGACGGAATAGATCTTCCTGTTCCTTCCACGGAGCGCCAAGCCTCCTTAAATCCATTGGTTTGGATTCAGGCTGAATTTGACAATCTGTATCTGAAGGTCTACATTCAGAGCATAACCTGGTCAATTCTCCTAGGACTAGGATAGGCAATGTGATACCGTCTAAATGCTGTAGGATCTCAACTCCAATTAGACCCCTGAAATCCTGGCCAATTGGCAGGGTTGATGGGAGTTAGAATCATAGAATCATAGAGTTGGAAGAGACCACAAGGGCCATCGAGTCCAACCCCCTGCCAAGCAGGAAACACCATCAGAGCACTCCTGACATATGGTTGTCAAGCCTCTGCTTAAAGACCTCCAAAGAAGGAGACTCCACCACACTCCTTGGCAGCAAATTCCACTGTCGAACAGCTCTTACTGTCAGGAAGTTCGTCCTAATGTTTAGGTGGAATCTTTTTTCTTGTAGTTTGGATCCATTGCTCCGTGTCCGCTTCTCTGGAGCAGCAGAAAACAACCTTTCTCCCTTCTCTATGTGACATCCTTTTATATATTTGAACATGGCTATCATATCACCCCTTAACCTCCTCTTCTCCAGGCTAAACATGCCCAGCTCCCTTAGCCATTCCTCATAAGGCATCGTTTCCAGGCCTTTGACCATTTTGGTTGCCCTCCTCTGGACACATTCCAGTTTGTCAGTGTCCTTCTTGAACTGTGGTGCCCAGAACTGGACACAGTACTCCAGGTGAGGTCTGACCAGAGCAGAATACAGTGGCAGAGTTGTAGTCCAACAGTTTCTACCACATTTTCTACTCCTGCTCAAGGTGTTTGTGAACGAGTTTATGAAGCAGAGCAGCAGAACTACCATGAAAACTGAAATCTTGAAGAAGAAATGTAGTTCTCAGCATTTTAGTGTGAAATTCTCCTAATACACTCTTTTTGCCTGATGCATAGATTTTTGCAAAGCAATTTCCTCTAATATAATACATATTGGCACGTGATTTTCACTGGTAAATGCATTTTTATGCCCACTAGATTGCAGTACAAGTGGTACCTCAGGTTGCATACGCTTCAGGTTACATACGCTTCAGGTTACAGACTCCGCTAACCCAGAAATAGTACCTCAGGTTAAGAACTTTGCTTCAGGATGAGAACAGAAATCGTGCTCCGGCGGCGCGGCAGCAGCAGGAGGCCCCATTAGCTAAAGTGGTGCTTCAGGTTAAGAACAGTTTCAGGTTAAGAACAGACCTCTGGAACGAATTAAGTACTTAACCTGAGGTACCACTGTTCATGCATTTTGGGTATGTGTTTCTCAGCTGGAAGACTGCAATGCAAAATTCAGAGCAGTGTGAATTTCAAAGGATGGCTGTGTTTTGTTCTACACATTGTTCTGATGAGTGCATATTAGGCAGTTTCAAATGAGAACAGAATCTCCCTTCTCCCCCTTGCAACTGAGGAGATGCCAAATAAGCCACTTCATGAGATATGTGCAGATTAGCTTCCTTTCTGCAGGCTGCAAGTCTGAGCTGTCCTTGGCATAGAAGAGAAGCGTCTTTGCTAGAACAGCCTGTACATATCCCCCCCCCCCCCCGTTCATGCGGCCAAAAAGTTATTTATGTGCTGGAGTTCATAGGGTAAGGTGGGCGAAGTAGTCATTTTTACAAAAGGTAACACCTGTTTGTTTTTCAGAGATAGGAAACTTCATTCTCCCTTTATGGAAATCAGCACACACCACTGGTTCATATGCCCAACTGCATTGCTTTTATTAGAAGAGGAAAATGCAAGATTTCTGTTAGACAAAAAGGTGTTGTTCCCTTTTGGGAAGGTTGACTAGCTGAGAAGCTCAAATGCACAAGGCCTCTGGGAGTGGCCATGAAGAAAGAGCCCGTGTCACAGGAACCTTGCTTCAGGATTCAGAAACGTCCGAATCTTCTTCTGGGTGGATAAACGATGCCTACCTAAGGGAACAGGTAAACAGGATGAAGGTATTCTGAAATATGAGAGGTTAGGATTCCCCCACTCCCTGCAATATGATAGCCATGCTGCTGGTGAAAATGAGGGAGCCAGCTTACCAAAAGCAGCAGTAGATCTGGGATGGATTGTGGGGGCATCGTCCCCACAACTTTTCCTCCCTGTAACACTGTTTCCGCTTTCTGCATACTCCATCTGCACATTTTTTACTCCTGGTCTGGTTAAGACCTGGGGGTGTTTAAAAAAACAAGAGGAACATTGTGATTATGGGCAGGCCTTCCCAAGCAGAAACACTCTTCCCATATTGTCATGGAATCATAGAGCGGTAGAGGTGAAAGGGGAGCCCCAAGGCTCATCTAGTCCATCTAGTTCAGCCTGGAAACCAGGCCTTATGAGGAAGAGTTGAGGGAGTTGGGTATGTTTAGCCTGGAGAAGATAAGTCTGAGAAGCAATATGCTGTCCAAATCTCTAAAGGGCTGTCCCATGGGAAATGGAGCAAGCTTGCTTTCTCCTGCCCTGGACTCAAACCAACGGCTTCAAGTTACAAGAAAGGAAATTCTGGCTGCGTATTAGGAAGAACTTTCTGATGGTAAGAGCTGTTCCGCAGTGGAACAGACTTCCTCAAAATGTGGTGGACTCCTCTTCAGTGAAGGTTTCTAAGCTGAGGTTGGGTAGCCATCTATCAGATTCGTTAGCTGTGGCTTCAGTACAGCGGTGCCCCGCAAGACGAATGCCTCGCAAGACGAAAAACTCGCTAGATGAAAGAGTTTTCCATTTTTGAGGTGCTTCTCAAGACGAATTTCCCTATGGGCTTGCTTCGCAAGACGAAAACGTCTTGCGAGTTCTTGCAAGTTTTTTCCCTCCCCCCTTTTTCTAAGCCGCTAATAGCCGCTAATAGCCGCTAATCCGCTAATCCGCTAATGGCCGTGCTTCGCAAGACGAAAAAACCGCTAGACGAAGAGACTTGCGGAACGAATTATTTTCGTCTTGCGAGGCACCACTGTATTGCTGTGGGCTAAACTTAGATGACTCTTGCCGCTCCTTTCCAACTCAGACTATGCAATTAAAACAGCAAAGAATCCCCCCCCACCCCACAGGGTTGATATTTCTTCCTCTCCCACCTGTAGGCTAAAGACGGGTGGTCCCCAAATATCTTACCTGGCAATAGAAGGAAGATAACAAAAAACAGAAGGAAGGTGATCTTCATGGCTGAATCTCAGAGCTTCCAGAGCCTCACTGGTTTCAGAAAATGGGGAAGAGAGGGAATGACGAAGGAGGAGTATTGTGGGAGAACGTCAGGTGGCTTTTGCGTATTCTCTGCTGGGAACAGCAGCACTGAAATCTGAGCACGTGTGTGGGGGGCGGCAACAAACTGTTCCCACTTTTTAAGAGGAGTGTTGTTCAGGGCTTCATCCAGGCTGGAACAAGAGAGTTACAGTGTTGCTCAGGCCTTTCTCTCTGTGGTGTTTTAGCAACGGGTGCGGGTTCTGTGTTTCTGTGCCTGTCTGTCTGTCTCTCTCTCTCTCTCTGTGTGGCGAAAGAAAGAGGTCAGGTACAAAGGACTCTTCCCTTTCCATTCACCTGAGTTTTAATTCTGTTGCAATAGTGGCTCATGTTTGGGTCTGGCTTCTAAGAGGGTTGTTGTTGTGGTTCCGGTGAATGGGAAATTCGGAGAGAGGGAAAGCTCTCATTTTGCTCTTCATTTCATCTTGGGGGGAAAAATTATTGTGAAAATATATCAGCAGTTTTTTCTTTGTCATCTTGCTTAATATACATCTCCCACCCTGCAGGAATTTCTCCATGGCCTGGTGTAAACATTACACAGAACAGTGTTTTTTCATGTTTTTGCATGGCATAGTTCTTACCCTTGCAAAGTTTCAACAGAGAGCACATCTCTTGCAAATAAAAGTACTTTCAGTGAGAGCCTAGAAATCCCTTACTTTTTCGTGTTTTAACTGTTTTGTTTAAGTGTAGTATTATGCAGCCAACAGTTTACATGTAACAGTCCTATCTGTTGCTCATCATAATCCAGAGGGCCACACACTAGGCTCTCCCAATTTAATTAACCTTTTAATCAGAGTAATTGGTTGTTTGCTTATTAAAAATTCATACAATCCTGAACTGTACTGGTATTTGTAACCTCTGTTCTTTCAAAACTGCTGGATCTCAAATTGTTTTTCTTTTTGCTGCAGGTACAGTGGTGCCCTGCAAGACGAACGCCTCACAAGACGAAAAACCCGCAAGACGTAAGGGTTTTCCGTTTTTTGAGGCACTTCGCAAGACGAATTTCCCTATGGGCTTGCTTCGCAAGAAGGAAGCCCATAGAGAAATCTCCGGGGACCTCTTTTAAATGCTGGCGGTGGGGAGCATTTCCCCCCCCTCCGGCCTTCAGCATTTCCCCCCCCTCCGGCCTTCAGAAGAGGTCCAGGAAGGCCGGCAGGGGCCGAAAGGCTTTGCTCCCCACCGCCAGCATTTTAAAACCAGTCCGGGATAGCAGGGAAGCGCTTCCCGCTATCCCGGACGGCTTTTGAAGGCAGGACCTCTTCTGAAGGCTGGCGGGGGGCAAAAGTCTTTGCTCCCCCCTGCCTGCCTTCCCGGGAGAGCGGACGGCTTCTGAAGGCAGGCGGAGGGGAGCAAAGACTTTTGCCCCCCGCCCACCTTCAGAAGAGGTCCAGGACCTCTTCTGAAGGCCGGCGGGGGGCAAAAGTCTTTGCTCCCCCTGCCTGTCTTCCCGGGAGAGCGGAGAAACGCAGCGCGTTTCTCCTCTGTCCCGGACGGCTTTTGAAGGCAGGCGAAGGGGAGCAAAGACTTTTGCCCCCCGCCCGCCTTCAGAAGAGGTCCAGGACCTCTTCTGAAGGCGGGCGGGGGGCAAAAGTCTTTGCTCCCCCCTGCCTGCCTTCCCGCGTTTCTCCTCTGTCCCAGACGGCTTTTGAAGGCAGGCGGAGGGGAGCAAAGACTTTTGCCCCCCGCCCGCCTTCAGAAGAGGTCCAGGACCTCTTCTGAAGGCCGGCGGGGGGCAAAAGTCTTTGCTCCCCCTGCCTGTCTTCCCGGGAGAGCGGAGAAACGCAGCGCGTTTCTCCTCTGTCCCGGACGGCTTTTGAAGGCAGGCGAAGGGGAGCAAAGACTTTTGCCCCCCGCCCGCCTTCAGAAGAGGTCCAGGACCTCTTCTGAAGGCGGGCGGGGGGCAAAAGTCTTTGCTCCCCCCTGCCTGCCTTCCCGCGTTTCTCCTCTGTCCCAGACGGCTTTTGAAGGCAGGCGGAGGGGAGCAAAGACTTTCGCCCCCCGCCCGCCTTCAGAAGAGGTCCAGGACCTCTTCTGAAGGCCGGCGGGGGGCAAAAGTCTTTGTCCCCCCTGCCTGCCTTCCTGGGGGCTTTTAAATCGCCCCGGGACAGTGGAGAAGTCCTCCGCTGTCCCGGGGCGATTTTTAAATGCTGGCGGGCGGCAGCGAAGCCTTCGCTGCCGCCCGCCAGCATTTTAAAAAACCCTGGGACAGCGGACATCCTGGGGTTTTTTAAAATGCTGGCGGGCGGCAGCAAAGCCTTCGCTGCCGCCCGCCAGCATTTAAAAATCGCCCGGGACGGCGGAGAAGTCCTCCGCTGTCCCGGGGTTTTTTAAAATGCTGGGGGTGGGAAGAAAAGCCCTTGTCCCCCCCAGCCTTCAGAAGAGGTCGGGGGACAGACTGTCCCGGACCTGGTCTAAAGGCGGTTTCCATAGGAACGCATTAATTGATTTTTAATGCATTCCTATGGGAAACCGTGCTTCGCAAGACGAAAAACTTGCAAGACGAAAAAACTTGCGGAACGAATTAATTTCGTCTTGCGAGGCACCACTGTACTGTAGCATCATGGTTTTGGCCACTTAAAGTGAGTTTCAAGGTTACAGAATAATAGAATCACAGATTTATAGAGCCAAAAGGGACCACAAGAGTCATCTAGTCCAACCCTTTGGAATGTAGGAATCTCTCACCCAGCATGGGGCTCAAACCCACGGCCCCAAGATTAAAGGGTTACATCCAAGGACTAAGTGTCTGTTGACCCAGCTGGCTTTGCTCTGCCGGCCCCTTCCTCCTGACGCATTAGGCATTTGAGCCATTAGAGTAGAGATGGAATGGGAAAGTGCTTCCTCCTTATTTATAAGAGGTGATGCTCAGTGCTTGAGGGACCTAGATGGAATATGAGCTTGTGAGGCAATTGTGTGTGAAATGGGTACTCCTAGGAATAAGATTTGCATCATGGAAAAAAGCCACTAACCATGGATTATAGCATTGAGGGGGAAATGTTCTCTGGGACAAGATGCCCTCTTAGATATCTAGCAGTCAAAAATATATTTGGTGACGGAATAGATCTTCCTGTTCCTACCGTGGAGCGTCAAGCCTCCTTAAATCCATTAGTTTGGATTCAGGCTGAATTTGACAATCTGTATCTGAAGGTCTACATTCAGAGCATAACCTGGTCAATTCTCCTAGGACTAGGATAGGCAATGTGATACCCTCTAAATGCTGTAGGAACTCAACTCCAATTAAACCCCTGAAAGCCTGGCCAATTGGCAGGGTTGATGGGAGTTGTAGTCCAACAGTTTCTACCACATTTTCTACTCCTGCTCAAGGTGTTTGTGAACGAGTTTATGAAGCAGAGCAGCAGAACTACCATGAAAACTGAAATCTTGAAGAAGAAATGTAGTTCTCAGCATTTTAGTGTGAAATTCTCCTAATACACTCTTTTTGCCTGATGCAAAGCAATTTCCTCTAATATAATACATATTGGCACGTGATTTTCACTGATAAATGCATTTTTATGCACACTAGATTGCAGTACAAGTGGTACCTCAGGTTGCATACGCTTCAGGTTACATACGCATCAGGTTACAGACTCCGCTAACCCAGAAATAGTACCTCAGGTTAAGAACTTTGCTTCAGGATGAGAACAGAAATCGTGCTCCGGCGGCGCGGCAGCAGCAGGAGGCCCCATTAGCTAAAGTGGTGCTTCAGGTTAAGAACAGTTTCAGGTTAAGAACAGACCTCTGGAACGAATTAAGTACTTAACCTGAGGTACCACTGTACATGCATTTTGGGTATGTGTTTCCCAGCTGGAAGACTGCAATGCAAAATTCAGAGCAGTGTGAATTTCAAAGGATGGCTGTGTTTTGTTCTACACATTGTTCTGATGAGTGCATATTAGGCAGTTTCAAATGAGAACAGAATCTCCCTTCTCCCCCTTGCAACTGAGGAGATGCCAAATAAGCCACTTCATGAGATTAGCAGATTAGCTTCCTTTCTGCAGGCTGCAAGTCTGAGCTGTCCTTGGCACAGAAGAGAAGCGTCTTTGCTAGAACAGCCTGTACATATCCCCCCCCCCCCCCCGTTCATGCGGCCAAAATGTTATTTATGTTCTGGAGTTCATAGGGTAAGGTGGGCGAAGCAGTCATTTTTACAAAAGGTAACACCTGTTTGTTTTTCAGAGATAGGAAACTTCATTCTCCCTTTATGGAAATCAGCACACACCACTGGTTCATATGCCCAACTGCGTTGCTTTTATTACAAGAGGAAAATGCAAGATTTCTGTTAGACAAAAAGGTGTTGTTCCCTTTTGGGAAGGTTGACTAGCTGAGAAGCTCAAATGCACAAGGCCTCTGGGAGTGGCCATGAAGAAAGAGCCCGTGTCACAGGAACATTGCTTCAGGATTCAGAAACGTCCGAATCTTCTTCTGGGTGGATAATTGATGCCTACCCTAAGGGAACAGGATTAAACAGGATGAAGGTATTCTGAAATATGAGAGGTTGTGGTTCGAGGACCCGACCCCCGCAATGTGGAAAGAATACACACGGACACGTGATATAAGGTTAATGGGCAAGGAAAGGCCACAACTTTATTGATTACAGCAGTGAAAAGGTATTGGCTTAGGCATTGGATTTGAACAAGTGGGTTTATTCACCGGGGGTGGAGCCAGTTGATGCCGATCCAACTATAGGCTCACCCCTAATGTCACCGAGGGTCGTGCCATGGCCTCCCGCCAAGCAGGCATCGGACAGAATACACGACCGCCAGATTCCTTTAACGGAATACCCCTAAAATTGAAGGCATAGGCGATGGCCACACCTAGCTCTTCGACACAGCACAACACATTATTCCAATGCCTAACCTACCCACCAATACCACAAAAAGTTGTGACGATTGCTACGAGGTAGGCGAAAAAACCAAAAAGGCCTAATGCCAAATGGAAAAACTCCTACCAGGCCCCCTAGACAACCAGGGCGACCAACCTAAGGTCCATAGCAAGGCCAGTGACCAAGCCCTAACTAAAAGGGAGTGGAGGGTGGGTGACTCGTGGTGAGAGGACGAAGAATGAGGCCGGGCGAAGGCTGCCGCCGCAGCAAAATGCTGCTGAACACGCCCCCCCTCAGGCACCTGGTTGGATGCCTGCTGAGGGGCGTGGGCGCCAGCCAGGTGAGGTGAAGGCAGGGGGCTAACGCCCCCTGCTAGGGGCGGAGCTCGGGCTCCCGCCCACAACCACTCCCCTCTCTTGCAGGGAGGAGAGTCTTTGTGGTTCGAGGACCCGACCCCCGCAATGTGGAAAGAATACACACGGACACGTGATATAAGGTTAATGGGCAAGGAAAGGCCACAACTTTATTGATTACAGCAGTGAAAAGGTATTGGCTTAGGCATTGGATTTGAACAAGTGGGTTTATTCACCAGGGGGTGGAGCCAGTTGATGCCGATCCAACTATAGGCTCACCCCTAATGTCACCGAGGGTCGTGCCATGGCCTCCCGCCAAGCAGGCATCGGACAGAATACACGACCGCCAGATTCCTTTAACGGAATACCCCTAAAATTGAAGGCATAGGCGATGGCCACACCTAGCTCTTCGACACAGCACAACACATTATTCGTGGTGAGAGGACGAAGAATGAGGCCGGGCGAAGGCTGCCGCCGCAGCAAAATGCTGCTGAACATGCCCCCCCTCAGGCACCTGGTTGGATGCCTGCTGAGGGGCGTGGGCGCCAGCCAGGTGAGGTGAAGGCAGGGGGCTAACGCCCCCTGCTAGGGGCGGAGCTCAGGCTCCCGCCCACAACCACTCCCCTCTCTTGCAGGGAGGAGAGTCTTTATGGTTCCCCCACTCCCCGCAATATAATAGCCATGCTGCTGGTGAAAATGAGGGAGCCAGCTTACCAAAAGCAGCAGTAGATCTGGGATGGATCGTGGGGGCATCGTCCCAACAACTTTCCCGTCCTGAAACACTCCTTCAGATTTCTGCACATTCCACCTGCACATGTTTCACTCCTGGCCTGGTTAAGACCTGGGGGTGTTTAAAAAAACAAGAGGAACATTGTGATTATGGGCAGGCCTTCCCAAGCAGAAACACTCTTCCCATATTGTCATGGAATCATAGAGCGGTAGAGGTGAAAGGGGAGCCCCAAGGCTCATCTAGTCCATCTAGTTCAGCCTGGAAACCAGGCCTTATGAGGAAGGGTTGAGGGAGTTGGGTATGTTTAGCCTGGAGAAGATGTCTGAGAAGCAATATGCTGTCCAAATCTCTAAAGGGCTGTCCCATGGGAAATGGAGCAAGCTTGCTTTCTCCTGCCCTGGACTCAAACCAACGGCTTCAAGTTACAAGAAAGGAAATTCTGGCTGCGTATTAGGAAGAACTTTCTGATGGTAAGAGCTGTTCTACAGTGGAACAGACTCCCTCAAAATGTGGTGGACTACCCTTCAGTGAAGGTTTCTAAGCTGAGGTTGGGTAGCCATCTATCAGATTCGTTAGCTGTGGCTTCAGTACAGCGGTGCCCCGCAAGACGAATGCCTCGCAAGACGAAAAACTCGCTAGATGAAAGAGTTTTCCATTTTTGAGGTGCTTCGCAAGACGAATTTCCCTATGGGCTTGCTTCGCAAGACGAAAACATCTTGCGAGTTCTTGCAAGTTTTTCCCCTCCCCCCTTTTTCTAAGCCGCTAATAGCCGCTAATCCGCTAATCCGCTAATGGCCGTGCTTCGCAAGACGAAAAAACCGCTAGACGAAGAGACTCGCGGAACGAATTATTTTCGTCTTGCGAGGCACCACTGTATTGCTGTGGGCTAAACTTAGATGACTCTTGCCGCTCCTTTCCAACTCAGACTATGCAATTAAAACAGCAAAGAATCCCCCCCCACCCCACAGGGTTGATATTTCTTCCTCTCCCACCTGTAGGCTGAAGACGGGTGGTCCCCAAATATCTTACCTGGCAATAGAAGGAAGATAACAAAAAAACAGAAGGAAGGTGATCTTCATGGCTGAATCTCAGAGCTTCCGGAGCCTCACTGGTTCCAGAAAATGGGGAAGAGAGGGAATGACGAAGGAGGAGTATTGTGGGAGAACGTCAGGTGGCTTTTGCGTATTCTCTGCTGGGAACAGCAGCACTGAAATCTGAGCACGTGTGTGGGGGGCGGCAACAAACTGTTCCCACTTTTTAAGAGGAGTGTTGTTCAGGGCTTCATCCAGGCTGGAACAAGAGAGTTACAGTGTTGCTCAGGCCTTTCTCTCTGTGGTGTTTTAGCAACGGGTGCGGGTTCTGTGTTTCTGTGCCTGTCTGTCTGTCTCTCTCTCTCTGTGTGTGTGGCGAAAGAAAGAGGTCAGGTACAAAGGACTCTTCCCTTTCCATTCACCTGAGTTTTAATTCTGTTGCAATAGTGGCTCATGTTTGGGTCTGGCTTCTAAGAGGGTTGTTGTTGTGGTTCCGGTGAATGGGAAATTCGGAGAGAGGGAAAGCTCTCATTTTGCTCTTCATTTCATCTTGGGGAAAAAAAAATCTTGTGAAAATATATCAGCAATTTTTTCTTTGTGATCTTGCTTATATACATCTCCCATCCTGCAGGAATTTCTCGGTGGCCTGGTATAAACATTGCACAGAACTGTGTTTTTTTCATGTTTTTGCATGGCATAGTTCTTACCCTAGCAAAGTTTCAACAGAGAGCACATCTCTTGCAAATAAAAGTACTTTCAGTGAGAGCCTAGAAATCCCTTACTTTTTCGTGTTTTAACTGTTTTGTTTAAGTGTAGTATTATGCAGCCAACAGTTTACATGTAACAGTCCTATCTATTGCTCATCATAATCCAGAGGGCCACACACTAGGCTCTCCCAATTTAATTAACCTTTTAATCAGAGTAATTGGTTGTTTGCTTATTAAAAATTCATACAATCCTGAACTGTACTGGTATTTGTAACCTCTGTTCTTTCAAAACTGCTGGATCTCAAATCGTTTTTCTTTTTGCTGCAGGTACTGTAGCATCATGGTTTTGGCCACTTAAAGTGAGTTTCAAGGTTACAGAATAATAGAATCACAGATTTATAGAGCCAAAAGGGACCATAAGAGTCATCTAGTCCAACCCTTTGCAATGTAGGAATCTCTCACCCAACATGGGGCTCAAACCCACGGCCCCGAGATTAAAGGGTTACATCCAAGGACTAAGTGTCTGTTGACCCAGCTGGTTTTGCTCTGCCGGCCCCGTTCCTCCTGACGCATTACGCATTTGAGCCATTAGCGTAGCTGATTTTTTTTCTTGAAATGTCTTTCTCTTATGTCCATTAAAAACCATGGATTTTAGCATCAATACTGTTGAAGTCTTGTCTGCTTGTTTTGAAGAAGGTAGTCTGTGGGGGAGATCTTTCTGAGCACATCTATGGTTGGCTGGGGGTTAAAGAAGTCAAACTGATGCGAAAGTGCAGAGGACCAGACTGAAGACTGGAGAAATGTGGAACTGATATAGACAGTTATTTGCCTGACTCTCAGCAGATGGCAGCTGTGGTCTCAAACATTTTGAAGGTACCATGAAAAATCTCTAATAATAATAATAATAATAATAATAATAATAATAAATGATGTTTTTGAGCTATTTTTAAGACTTCTGACATGGGTTGCCATGTGTCTTGATTTTTCTGGATATTCCAGCGATTTTCAGATAGACACTGCTTCTGGCTGCTGTATTCTGGCCATGTCCAGGGAATTCTGAATGCAGGGCAACCCTATAGCTGCTACAGAGAGTGCGAGGTATCTTAGAAGTAAAAAACTAAGAACAGTTTATATGGGAACTCAATAAATTTGGACACATTTGCCTGACCCTCATTAGATGGCAGCTGTAGTCTCAAAACATTTGAAGGTATCATGCAAAATCTCAAATAATAACAATAATAAAATGAGGAGGTATGGTAGAAGTAAACGACTAAGAACAGCTTATATGGGAACTAAAGAAATTCAGACAGAACTAGCAGGGGGTCTTTGAATTTATTTATTGCATAAAATTCATAAACTGCTTGATTGTAGAAAACCTCAAAGCAGTCAACTCTCGTGCGACTCCATTACCTGAAGGCAGAGAAGCAAAACATATTCTCAGCTCCTCGTTGCTGAAAACAGAGGGAGCAAGGACAATGACATAAATGTATTTACTGTTCTCAATGTCGTGTGACATGAACAGGCTACAAGATGCCCGACTTCCCTGTCGCAGGCTAGGCATGAGAAGCAGGTTCAAAATCCTAATTCAGCCATGTGGTTAACTGGGCAATATTTGAGCTACATTTACTCAAAAGTAAGTCTCTCTCCCTCCTAGTTCTGCAGGGTTGCTGAACTTTTCCCACCTTTCCAGCTCCAGCCTAGCCACTGACCGCCCCCTCTCCATGGTAAAGGTGGAATGGGACATTTTGGGGTGTCTTGGCTTCCCATGCGCACCAACGGCCCTGGGAGGGGGCTGGTGTGGGGTGTAATAATTTGTTATTATTTTTTATCATAATCATAATTTATTATTTATACCCTGCCCACCTGGCTGGGTTTCCCCAGCTAAATCTAATATGTTTAAGTTGAAGAATGACAATGGGAGAGTGTGGTAGATCACTGCCAGTTTTTGATATTGGATGGTGGACGTTGGATCTGCCTGCTTTAGGCCATCATTCACCAACCAGGAGCCTTGCAGTTGCAGGACTACAACTCCGCAACCCCCCGACCACTGACCATGCTGGCTGGGTTTGATGGGAATTGATGGGATCTCTTACGGAAGGGTGCAGCAGACTTTGTCTGGCAGGCATTTCCCGACTCTTTTCCAAGCAGTCATGCACCTCTCACGCATGCACTTCCCATTGGATTTGTCACATTCCTCCTTCGATTGTGGTGGGTAAGTTGTTTTAGATGGTTTAGAAGCGTAAGCTTAAGGCAAGAAAGAAAAACATTGGTTCGCTTTGAGTTAGGGCTCCTTGCCAGCTACAGCGTTCTATTTTTTTAAAAAAATGATATTTATTGAGATTTCAAATAAAAACATATAAACACAAACAACAATAAAAACATACACAAACCAACAAAACAAAAACAAGTATAAATTCAAACCTTCTTTTCTATACCTAATTTCTCCGACCTCCTCACACCTCCCCTTCTGTATTCTAATCTCATTTATCTTGTCAGCAAATCCATTCCCATATTTCCCATAGTTTTTACAAATTCTATTCTTTTTCCTTAAACAACGCCCCTGTAAACCACTGATTTTTAAACCCATATCTTTCTAGCCTTCATTAATTTTATAATGTTTATTAAGATAGTCTTTAAACTTCTTCCAATCTTCTTCCACTGTCTCTTTGTCCTGGTCTCGGATTCTGTCGGTCATCTTTGCCAGTCCCATGTAGTCTGTCATCTTCATCTGCCATTCTTCCAGGGTGGGTAGATCTGGTGTCTTCCAGTACTTTGCGATGAGTATTCTTGCTGCTGTTGTAGCATACATAAAAAAAGTTCTATCCTTCTTTAACACCACATGGCTAACCATACCCAGGAGAAAGGCCTCTGGTTTCTTCAGGAAGGTATATTTAAATACATTTTTCATTTCATTATATATCATTTCCCAGAAAGCCTTAATCCTTGGGCATGTCCACCAGAGGTGAAAGAATGTACCTTCACTTTCTTTACATTTCCAGCATTTGTTATCTGATAAGTGGTAAATTTTTGCAAGCTTGACTGGGGTCATGTACCACCTATAAATCATTTTCATAATATTCTCTCTCAAGGCATTACATGCCGTGAATTTCATACCAGTAGTCCACAACCTTTCCCAGTCAGCGAACATAATGTTGTGTCCAATATCTTGTGCCCACTTAATCATAGCTGATTTAACTGTTTCATCCTGTGTATTCCATTTCAACAGCAAGTTATACATTTTTGATAAATTCTTAGTTTTGGATTCTAACAATTCTGTTTCCAGTTTTGATTTTTCCACCTGAAAGCCAATTTTCCTGTCCAACTTATAGACCTCCAGTATTTGATAATAATAAAGCCAGTCTCGCACTTTATCTTTTAGATTCTCAAAGCTCTGCAATTTCCACTTGTTCCCCTCCTGTTCTAAAATTTCACAATATTTTGGCCATTTAACCTCCATATTAAGTTTTTTCAAAGCTTTTGCCTCCATTGGTGACAGCCACCTTGGAGTTTTGTTCTCCAGCAGATCTTTATATTCCAGCTACAGCGTTCTAAGTCCATTCTCTGCTTTCTGCAGGCAATCAGAAGCTGCGCTTTGGTTTCCGAATGTTTTGGAAGTCGAACGGACATCCCAAACAGATTCCGTTCTACTTCCAAAATATGACTGTATAAATGTCCTAGGGTCGATCTTTATAATCCTCAATCTCAAAAACAAGATATCTGTTTATTCTACTTTTAAAAAATAGAAAGAAATGCTTGGTTCAATCTCTCTGAAAAAGGCTTATGGCATCTGTCCAAGATTATGAGCTTTTAGCATGTGAAATAATTTAAATTTCCTTTGTTTGAATTTAAGATTTCATTTGAAACCATGCTCTTTTCCACAAGCCACAACATGACAGAAATGTTAAGAAATAAAACCAAATTATTTTTTTAAACAAAATAATAAAACTTTTTCTTTTAACCCTCCACTCCCCCCCAAAAAACCCCCACCCTCAACCTAATATTTATAATATTTTTTGTGCGTGCAAGACATAGCAAACAGCACTGTTTCTGGGAACTTTGCCATTGGTAAGAAAACCCCTTCCCCGTTATAGCAGCATTGGTGGCTATTTCAGTGCCTGCCACAATCTCAGCAAACTCTGTACAATACCTGAATCCCTTAGCAGGAAGAGGGAAGAAAAGAGGAAAAAAACAGAGATTAAGTAGGAGAACTTCATGTCTGCTTCGAATTGCTGAAAATTCTGAGATTGCACAGAGGAGGGACAGAAGGTCTCCTTATTTATAGGTTGTCGAACAACAACAGCCCCTAGAGGGAAAGAGGAGGAGGAGTTTGGGGTAGAGTCATGTAAAGCAGAGGTGGGGCCACATTCCCTTCTGAATGACTTTCTGGGGGCCGCAAGCCAGGGCTGAGTAGGGGCAGAAACAGTTATGAGACCCCTGAGCCATCTGAAGTCAGCTCTGTATAGGGACGTTTTGAAATGTTTAATTGTTGTTGTTTAGTCATTTAGTCATGTCCGATTCTTCATGACCCCATGGACCAGAGCACGTTAGGCACTCCTTTCTTCCACTGCCTACCAACTCGTGTTGGTAGCTTTGAGAACACTGTCCAACCATCTCGACCTCTGTTGTCCAATTCTCCTTGTGCCCTCAATCTTTCTGAACATCAGGGTCTTTTCCAGGGAGTCTTCTCTTCTCATGAGGTGGCCAAATTATTGGAGCCTCAGCTTCAGGATCTGTCCTTCCAGTGAGCACTCAGGGCTGATTTCCTTCTGAATGGCTTGGTTTGATCTTCTTGCAGTCCAAGAAGATGGCAGAAAGTGAGGAGGAATTAAAGAACCTTTTAATGAGGGTGAAAGAGGAGAGCGCATAATATGGTTGGTAGCTCAACATCAAAAAAACTAAGATCATGGCCACTGGTCCCATCACCTCCTGGCAAAGATCACTGCAGATGGTGACAGACAGCTGTCACAAAATTAAAAGACGTCTGTTTCTTGGGAGAAAAGCAATGACACACCTAGACAGCATCTTAAAAAGCAGGGACATCACCTTGCCGACAAAGGTCTGTATAATTAAAGCTATGGTTTTCCCAGTATGTATGGAAGTGAGAGCTGGACCATAAAGAAGGCTGATCACCGAAGAATTGATGCTTTTGAATTATGGTGCTGGAGGAGACTCTTGAGAGTCCTATGGACTGCAAGAAGATCAAACCTATCTATTCTGAAGGAAATCAGCCCTGAGTGCTCACTGGAAGGACAGATCCTGAAGCTGAGGCTCCAATACTTTGGCCACCTCATGAGAAGAGAAGACTTCCTGGAAAAGACCCTGATGTTGGAAAAGACTGAGGGCACAAGGAGAAGGGGACGACAAAGGACAAGATGGTTGGACAGTGTTCTTGAAGATACAAACATGAGTTTGACCAAACTGCGGGGGGCAATGGAAGACAGGAATGCCTGGCATGCTCTGGTCCATGGGGTCACAAAGAGTAAGACATGACTAAATGACTAAACAACAACAACAACAACAACAACAGCCCAACACCCTGTGGCCAAGTTGAATTATGTGCTTCAGGACTTGATTTAAGGCCCTGCCCATAGATGACAATCTGTAAACATCCCATGAGGAAGCCACTTCTAATAGACCATGACATTCAGGATAAGATCTCAGAGATAAGGTGTTCTTTTCAATGTCTGCATATATATGATTTGTGTGTGTGTTTGTGTATTCAAGCATGTTGTTCCTGATCAGTTGAAGACATTTTGAGAGGAAGCCCATTTACTAGATTTTTATCCATTTGGACTAAAACCCATTTGGCCTAAAGAGTTTCGGAAGGAGGCTGCAAGGGCTGGTGCTCTGGGGCCCCCAGGTGAGGTACACCTGTCCACACACTCTGAGGGGCCACTAGCCACCCTCCCTCACAGGACCACAACCAAACAAGTGGGCAAGCAGGGGACAAAAGCAGAGGTCACCTGCCTGGTTACTCACTCAGTAAGAGCAGCTCGAAAGGGAAGCACTTGATGAGGTGGAGAAATGGGAGCATATATTATGACCTGCCACCATTCCTTCAGGAATTGCAGGGAAGAAAACATGCCTGCCCCTGTGTTCCATCTTGTGGTACAATAGTGGGGAATGGCTGTAAAGCTGAAATGGGTTTTAAGTGAGGTTGCACTTCAGTGGTTGAGTACAATGTTTGTACGAGGGAAAGGTCCTAAGTTCGCCCTCTGTGTCTGCAGGTAGGGGTGAGATGAGACTCCCGTTTGAAAATCTAGAGAGTTGATACTAGTCGAGGTAAGACAATACTTGTAAGAAATGATAAAGTCTCCTTTTCACTCAAGGCTGCAGCTGCTGAAAACCTCAGGCATAATGTTGCTTTCATTCACATAAAGATACAGGTAAAGGTAAAAGGTAAGGGACCCCTGGAGGGTTAAGTCAGGTCAAAGGCGACTATGGGGTTGCGGCGCTCATCTCACTTTCAGGCCAAGAGAGCCGGCGTTTGTCCACAGACAGGTTTCCAGGTCATGTGGTCAGCATGAGAAGACCACTTCTGGCAAGATGGGACACTGTGACGGAATCCAGATTGTACGGAAACGCCATTTACCTTCCCACCGCAGCGGTTCCTATTTATCTACTTGCACTGACATGCTTTCAAAAGACTAGGTTGGCAGGAGCTGGGACAGAGCAACGGGAGTTCACCCTGTTGTGGGGATTCGAGCCACCAGCCTTATGATCGGCAAGGCCACTGCGCCACCCACGTCCCTATGATAAAGATACAAGGCTACAGTTACTAGGCAGCCTCAGACATAAATTTTGCTTTGTGTTTTAGCAACGGGTGCGGGGTCTGTGTCTCTGTGTCTGTATGTGTGTCTCTGTTTTTTTGTGTGTGTGGAGAAAGAAAGAAAGAAAGAGGTCAGTTACAATGGACTCTTCCCTCCCCATCCCACTGAGTACATATTCTGTTGCAATAGCGGGATCAGGTTTGGGACTGACTTCTAAGAGGGTGGCTGTTGTGGTTCCCGAGAGTGGGAAATTCGAGGAGAGGGGAAGCTCTCATTTTGCTCTTCAATTCATCGTGGGGGGAAAAAAGTCTTGTGAAAATATATAAGCATTTTTCTGTTTGTGATCCTGCTTAATATACACCACCCACCCTGCAGGAATATCTCCACGGCCTGCTCTAAATACTGAAGAGAATGTTGGTTTTCATGTTTTTGCGTGACAGAGTTCTTACGCTAGCAAAGTTTCGACAGAGAGCACATCTCCTGCAAAAAAAAGTCGTATACTTCCCTTACTTTCAGTGATTGTATAGAAATCTTCTACTTTTTTGTGTTTTAATTGTTGTTTAAGTGTAGTATTATGCAGCCAACTGGTGACAGTCCACCCCAGGCTAGGCGCTCCCAATTTAATTAACTGTTTAATCAGTGTAATTGATTGTTTCCTTATTAAAAATTGATAAAATCCTGACCTGTACTGGTATTTATAACCTCTGTTCTTCACATTTAAGACGGTATGTGAACTTTAAAAGAGCAAAGGGCATGTTAACAACAAGAAAACATGATGTTTCTAGATTCTTAATGATTTTGCTCTTGGCAATGTTGATAAAAATCAACTCATTCTGAATTTTTTTAATGGCTTCCATTATCTTTCACATGTTGTTGTTGTTTAGTCGTTTAGTCGTGTCCGACTATTCGTGACCCCCTGGACCAGAGCATGCCGGGCACTCCTGTCTTCCACTGCCTCCCGCAGTTTGGTCAAACTCATGCTGGTAGCTTCGAGAACACTGTCCAACCATCTCGTCCTCTGTCGTCCCCTTCTCCTTGAGCCCACCATCTTTTCCAACATCGGGGTCTTTTCAAGGGAGTCTTCTCTTCTCATGAGGTGGCCAAAGTATTGGAGCCTCAGCTTCACGATCTGTCTTTCCAGTGAGCACTCAAGAGCTATTACTGAAGAATTAGATGTTGGCTTCATCTATTGCTAAGGCTTTGCAATCATGACACCTTACTCAAGATAGTCTTCCTCAGCCTGGTGCAACGCAGGTATTTTGGATGGCAACTCCCATCATTCTTGACTCTTGGCAATACTGGTTGGAGTTGATGGAAGCTGGAGTCCATGAACATCTGGAAGCCCCCAAACTAGGATGGATGATTATGCAAGATTCTTTTTTTCTGGCCATAAGAACCAGGCAGAGGGCATTCTCGGTAGTGGTGCCTGACCTATGAAATGTCCTCCCATCAGTTGTCAAGGAAACATCTATCTGACTTTTAGAATACATCTGAAGGCAGTCCTGTATTGGGAAGCTTTTGATCATAGCATCATAGAATAGAATCATAGAATCATAGAGTTGGAAGAGACCACAAGGGCCATCGAGTCCAACCCCCTGCCAAGCAGGAAACACCATCAGAGCACTCCTGACATATGGTTGTCAAGCCTCTGCTTAAAGACCTCCAAAGAAGGAGAGTCCACCACACTCCTTGGCAGCAAATTCCACTGTCGAACAGCTCTTACTGTCAGGAAGTTCGTCCTAATGTTTAGGTGGAATCTTTTTTCTTGTAGTTTGGATCCATTGCTCCATGTTCGCTTCTCTGGAGCAGCAGAAAACAACCTTTCTCCCTTCTCTATGTGACATCCTTTTATATATTTGAACATGGCTATCATATCACCCCTTAACCTCCTCTTCTCCAGGCTAAACATGCCCAGCTCCCTTAACCGTTCCTCATAAGGCATCGTTTCCAGGCCTTTGACCATTTTGGTTGCCCTCCTCTGGACATGTTCCAGTTTGTCAGTGTCCTTCTTGGACTGTGGCTCCCAGAACTGGACACAGTACTCCAGGTGAGGTCTGACCAGAGCAGAATACAGTGGCACTATTACTTCCCTTGATCTAGATGCTATACTCCTATTGATGCAGCCCAGAATTGCATTGGCTTTTTTAGCTGCCGCGTCACACTGTTGGCTCATGTCAAGTTTGTGGTCAACCAAGACTCCTAGATCCTTTTACATGTACTGCTCTCAAGCCAGGTGTCACCCATCTTGTATTTGTGCCTCTCATTCCCCCCCCCCCAAGTGCAATACTTTACATTTCTCCCTGTTAAAATTCATCTTGTTTGTTTTGGCCCAGTTCTCTAATCTGTCAAGGTCGTTTTGAAGTGTGATCCTGTCCTCTGGGTGTTAGCCACCCCTCCCAGTTTGGTGTCATCTGCAAATTTGATCAGGATGCCCTTGAGTCCATCATCCAAGTCGTTGATAAAGGTGTTGAATAAGACTGGGCCCAAGACAGAACCCTGTGGCACCCCACTAGTCACTCTTCTCCAGGATGAAGAGGAACCATTGATGAGCACCCTTTGGGTTCGGTCAGTCAGCCAGTTACAAATCCACTGAGTGGTAGCATAGTCAAGTCCGCATTTTACCAGCTTCTTTACAAGAATATCGTGGGGCACCTTGTCAAATGCCTTGCTGAAATCAAGGTAGGCTACATCCACTGCGTTCCCTTCATCTACCAGGCTTGTAATTCTGTCAAAAAACGAGATCAGGTTAGTCTGACATGACTTATTTTTCAGAAATCCATGCTGACTATTGGTGATCACAGTATTCCTTTCTAGGTGCTCACAGACTGTTTGCTTAATGATCTGCTCCAGAATCTTCCCTGGTATTGATGTCAGACTGACTGGGTGGAAATTATTTGGGTCCTCTCTTTCCCCCTTTTTGAAAATAGGGACAACATTTGCCCTCCTCCAGTCTGCCAGGACTTCGCCTGTTCTCCAGGAATTCTCAAAGATGACTGCCAATGGTTCTGAGATCACATCTGCCAGTTCTTTTAATACTCTTGGATGCAGTTCATCTGGCCCTGGAGACTTGAATACATCTAAACTAGCCAAGTATTCTTGTACTATCTC
The DNA here is from genome assembly GCF_964106915.1 of Podarcis gaigeae. Lineage (NCBI taxonomy): Eukaryota > Metazoa > Chordata > Lepidosauria > Squamata > Lacertidae > Podarcis > Podarcis gaigeae. The sequence goes on from NC_139680.1 coordinate 114,475,074, forward strand.
CTTAGTTATTCTGGGCTGTGTTTCCTCTGCTGAATCATTTGCTCCAACTTCTTCAGGTAGGGCATTGTTTTCTTTATCGGAGAAGACTGAGGCAAAGAAGGCATTGAGGAGTTCAGCCCTTTCTGTGTCCCCTGTTTGCATTTCACCATCTTCTCCTCTGAGTGACACCACTGTTTCTTTGTTCTTCCTTTTGCTACGAACATACCCATAAAAGCCTTTTTTGTTGCTTTTAACCTCTCTAGCAAGCCTGAGTTCATTCTGTGCTTTAGCTTTTCTGACTTTGTGTCTACATGTGCTGGCTATTTGTTTGAATTCCTCTTTGGTGGTTTCCCCCCTTTTCCATTTTTTGTACACATCCTTTTTTAATCTTAACTCAGTTAAAAGTTCCTTAGATAGCCACACTGGCTTCTTTAGGCACCTTCCATGTTTTGATGTTTTATTATGTTTTAATTTGTTTTGGAAGTCGCCCAGAATGACTGAGTAAACCAGCCAGCCAGAAGAGTGGGGTATAAATAATAAATTCTCCTCTTCCTCCTCCTCCTCCTCCTCCTACTCTTCCTCCTCCTTTTCCCATTTTTGTCTACATTTCCCTGTAATCTATGTATTTTTGGAACACATTATTTGGTTTAACGGAAGCATCAAGTGCACCAAGTAAGCATTCCAACACTAGGATCCTATGAAAACCTGGAGGCTAGAGACAGATCAAAATGTATTTAATGTATTTTTAACCTTCTGTTGGAACCCACCCAGAGTTGGTGGGGAAACCCAGCTGGATAGGCGAGGTAGAAAATAATAATAATAATAATAATAATAATAATAATAATAATAATAGGGATTGTTATTTCAGATTCCCACAAGAGATTCTCTCCATAACGAGCAAGACTTATTCAGGGAATGTGAGAAGCCTCAATGTTGCTTCACCTTAATGGAAAATTAAACAAATGAGACAGAAAACATTTGAATCAGCAGATAAATGTGGTAAATTTTTGGCTTGGCAATTGAAGAAGAGACAAAAACTAAACACAGTGATAAATTTAGAAGTGGGTGGAAAGAACATCTATAATCCAACTGAGATTAGAAACTGCTTTCAGAGATATTTTAAACAATTATATGCACAAGGGCCACAAAAAGATTCTGATATACAACAATTTTTGGAGAAAAATGGGATGAAGGAAATTTCGAGTGAAGGCAAAGTACTTTTGAATCAGAAAATAACTGAACTGGAAATAGAAGGTGCCATTCAAAATATGCAACTGGGCAAATCTCCGGGGCCTGATGGATTGACTTCCAAATATTATAAAACTTTAAAAGACTGGCTAATACAACATTTGAAGGAAGTCTGTAATGAAATTCTTGAGGGGAAACAAGCACCTGAAACGTGGAAAGAGGCTTATAGCACGCTTATACCGAAGACAGAGACTGAAAAGACCCAACTTAAGAACTACCGCCCAATTTCCTTATTAAATGTGGATTACAAAATTTCTGCTGACATTCTTGCCAAGAGATTGAAAAAAGTTTTGATGGGGGAGATTCACAGGGACCAATCGGGCTTTCTCCCGAGAAGACATTTATCAGATAATGTAAGGAATATAATAGACATTTTGGAAATGCTAGAAGTTAACATAAATACAAAAGCTGTTTTGATATTTGTGGACGCGGAGAAAGCCTTTGACAATATTTCTTGGACCTTTATGAAGAAGAATCTCCATGGGATGGGGGTAGGCCAAGGGTTTGAAAACGGTATAGACGCAACGGTATAGGAAATGGTGAGAAAACTATATATAAAAAGAGGGGTTCAGGTTCAGTCCCCAGTGTCTCTCCAGGTAGGAAAAGCTGGACAGTTATTACCAGTCAAAGTAGACAATACCAAAATAGACAGAAGAAAGCTCTGTTTTGGGATATGTATAAGAGCTATATGTTCATATGTTGCCTCATTTCCAGGCCCTGTCTAGGAAAATTAGGAACTATAGGAGAACATATAGTTTCAAGGTTACAGAGTCATAGAATCACAGATTTATAGAGCCCAAACGAACCACAAGAGTCAACTAGTTCAACCCTTTGCAATGTTGGAATCTCTCACCCAACATGGGGCTCAAACCCACGGCCCCAAGATTAAAGGGTTACATCCAAGGACTAAGTGTCTGTTGATCCAGCTGGTTTTGCTCTGCTGGCCCCTTCCTCCTGACATATTAGGCATTTGAGCCATTAGCATAGCTGATTTTATGTTGAATTGTCTTTCTCTTATGTCCATTAAAAACCATGCATTTCATCATCCAGACTCTTGAAGTCTTGTCTGCCTGTTTTGAAGAAGGTAGTTTGTGGGGGAGATCTTTCCGAGCACATCTACGTGTGGGGTGGGTGTGTAAAGAAGTCAAATTGATGCAAAAATGCAGAGGACCAGACTGAAGACTGGAAAAATGAGGAACCGATATAGACAGATTTGCCTGACCCTCAGCAAATGGCAGCTGCAGTCTCAAACATTTTGAAGGTATCATGAAAAATCTATAATAATAATAATAATAATAATAATAATAATAATAATAATAATAAATATAAATGAACTTTTTGAGCTATTTTTAAGACTTCTGACATGGGTTGCCATGTGCCTTGATTTTTCTGGATATTTCAGTGATTTTCAGCCAGACAATGCTTCCGGCTGCTGTATTCTGGCCATGTCCAGGGAATTCTGAATGCAGGGCAACCCTATAGCTGCCACAGAGAATGCCAGGTGTCTTAGAAGTAAAAAACTAAGAACAGTTTATATGGGAACTGAATAAATTTGGACACATTTGCCTGACCCTCAGCAGATGGCAACTGTAGTCTCAAACGTTTTGAAGGTACCCTTCAAAATCTCAAATAACAACAATAATAAAATGACGAGGTATAGTAGAAATGTTCTGGCGTGCTCTGGTCCATGAAGAGTCGGATACGACTAAACGACTAAACAACAATGGTAGAAATAAACAAGTAAGAGCAGTGTATATGCGAACTGAAGAAATTCGGACAGATCTAGGAGGGGGTCTTTGAATTTATTTATTGCATAAAATTCATATACTGCTTGATTGTAGAAAACCTCAAAGCAGTCAACTCTCGTGCGACTCCATTACCTGAAGGCAGAGAAGCAAAAGATATTCTCAGCTCCTTGTTGCTGAAAACAGAGGGAGCAAGGACAATGACATAAATGTATTTACTGTTCTGAATGTCGTGTGACATGAACAGGCTACAAGATGCCCGACTTCCCTGTCGCAGGCTAGGCATGAGAAGCAGGTTCAAAATCCTAACTCAGCCATGTGGTTAACTGGGCAATATTTTTTTAAGCCTGCATTTTCCAGACTCTCTGTGCTAAAGAGCTTGCTTGGCCTCTGCCTCTGATGAACCTCGTCATTATTTTGCAGTGATCATGGATGTCAAGAACCCACTACAATTGCCAAAAGGGCATCTGGAGCAGCTAGAGGGCTTCCATCACCAGCTACATCCGCATGCCATACTGCCTGCCATTTCGAACGACATCATTCTCATAGTTTTGTGAGTGCTAGAATACATATGAGCAAGACTCTCTGTGTTCCACCTAAAATAAATGCACCTGCCCAACCATTTTGCAAAGCTGAATATGCCTTTTAGAAGAAGAAGAAGAAGAAGAAGAAGAAGAAGAAGAAGAGGAAGAAGAAGAAGAAGAAGAAGAATAGGGAGGAGCAGTGAGCAAACTATGACCCTGAGGTCTTGCCCTCAATCCCTCAAAATCATATTCAAGCACTGCTGCGGCTCCTAGCCTTGCCAGTTTACCCAATGCATTGGGGGTAGAGATACAAGTATGTTTTGAGGGGAGACACCAAGGACTCAGCTACACAACTGCGAATAAAACGTTTTAAACCTGTTGTAAAGTGCAATATACAAATGCGACACTAGATGGTGAAAGTGAGCTATGCAAAATTCACTGCATTTTTCAATTTTTTTAAAAAAAGCATTTTCACAGCGTTTTTTTTATACGTGTACAGATTTCACCTAAGATAAATATTCTGAGAGAATATGCTCAACAATTTGTTCAAAAATTGTTATTTTTTTTTATCAGTTTCCCCAGCTAAATATAATATGTTTAAGTTGAAGAATGACAATGGGAGAGTGTGGTAGATCACTGCCAGTTTTTGATATTGCATGCTGGGTGGCAACATGTTGGATGTTGGATGTGCCTGCTTTAGTCCACCTTTCAGCAACCATCTAAAATAAATGCACCTGCCCAACCATTTGACAAAATTGAATATGCCTTTTAAAAGAAGAAGAAGAAGAAGAGGAGGAAGAAGAAGAAGAATAGGGAGGAGCAGTGAGCAAACTATGACCCTGAGGTCTTGCCCTCAATCACTCAAAATCTTAATCAAGCACTGCTGCGGCTCCTAAAATTTCATGGGGCATTGCATGCAGACATAAGGTCTAGAAATCCTTTTAAAATGTTGGCTAATAGCACATCTTGTGATTTTTCTATGGTGCTCTGATCGCAAACAGAGACCAGCAGAGGTCGACAGAGCTTGATGGAGGAAGACTTCTGCTTTATCCAACCTGGAGCAATGGAGATTTGGGTCACAGCCTTAGCTATTCAACAGATGCTGCATGTAACAGAATATTGTAATGCAAGCCTTGCCAGCGTAGCCAATGCCTTGGGGGTAGAGATCCCAGTATGTTTTGAGGGGAGACACTAAGGACTCAGCTACACAGCTGCGAATAAAATGTTTTAAACCTGTGGCAAAGTACACTATACAAACGCGACACTAGATGGTGAAAGTGAGCTATGCAAAATTCACTGCATTTTTCAATTTTTTTTAAAAAAAAGCATTTTCACAGCGTTTTTTATACGTGTACAGATTTCACCTAAGATAAATATTTTGAGAGAATATGCTCAACAATTTGTTCAAAAATTATTATTTTTTATCATAATCATAATTTATTAGTTATACCCCACTCATTTGGCTGGGTTTCCCCAGCGAAATATAATATGTTTAAGTTGAAGAATGACAATGGGAGAGTGTGTTAGATAACTGGCAGTTTTTGCTTTAGGCCATCTTTCACCAGCCAAGGACTCTGCAGTTGCAATACCACAATTCCACACACCCCTAACCACTGACCATGTTGGCTGGGTTTGATGGGAATTGTAGTGGAAGACTGGCAACATCTACCTCAGGGACCTCTTACAGAGGTCTGCAGCATTTGCGGTGCGGTGGGCATGCCCCGATTTTTTTCCAGTCAGTGTAGATCACTGCCAGTTTTTGATATTGCATGCTGGGTGGCAACCTGTTGGACATTGGATCTGCCTGCTTTAGTCCACCTTTCAGCAACCTGGGACCCTGCAGTTGCAGGACTACAACTCCACCCCCCCGACCACTGACCATGTTGGCTGGGTTTGATGGGAATTGTAGTGGAAGACTGGCAACATCTACCTCAGGGTGTTCCCACGGACGTATGCAGCATTTGCGGTGCGGTGGGCATGTCTCGGTGATTCTTTTCTGGCCGGGCATGCACCTCTCCCGCTTGCACTTCTTTTTGAATTTTTCACAATCTTCATCCGATTGTGGTTCGTGAGATGGTTCAGAAGAGTAAGCTTAAGGCAAGAAAGAAAAACATTGGTTCGCTTTGAGTTAGGGCTCCTTGCCAGCTACAGCGTTCTAAGTCCGTTCTCTGCTTTCTGTAGCCAATCAGAAGCCACGCTTTGGTTTCCGAACATTTTGGAAGTCAAACGGACTTCCCAAACAGATTCCGCTCGACTTCCAAGGTACGACTGTATAAATGTCCTAGGCTTGATCTTTATAATCTTCAATCTCAGAAACAAGATATGTGGTTATTCTGCTTTTTAAAAAAAAGAAATGGTTGGTTCAGTCTCTCTGAAAAAGGCTTATGGCATCTGTCCAAGATTATGAGCTTTTAGCACCTGAAATAATTTAAATTTCCTTTATTTGAATTTAAGATTTCATTTGAAACCATGCTCTTTTCCACAAGCCACAACATGACGGAAATGTTAAGAAATAAAACCAAATAATTTTTTATAACAAAATAATAAAACTTTCTCTTTTAACCCTCCACTCCCCCCACCCAAAAAGCACCCTCACCCTAATATTTATAATATTTTTTGTCCATGCAAGACAGAGCAAACAGCACTGTTTCTGAGAACTTTGCCATTGGTAAGAAAACCCCTTTCCCGTTATAGCAGCATTGCTGGCTATTTCAGTGCCTGCCACAATCTAAGCAAACTCTGTACAATACCTGAATCCCTTAGCAGGAAGAGGGAAGAAAAGAGGAAAGAAACAGAGATCAAGTAGGAGAACTTCATGTCTGCTTCGATTTGCTGGAAATTCTGAGATCACACAGAGGAGGGACAGAAGGTGCTCCTTATTTATAGGTCGTCAAACAACAGCAGCCCCTAGAGGGAAAGAGGAGGAGGAGTTTGAGGTACAGTCATGTAAAGCAGAGGTGGGGCCACATTCCCTTCTGAATGACTTTGTGGGGGCCGCAAGCCAGGGCTGAGTAGGGGCAGAAACAGTTATGAGACCCCTGAGCCATCTGAACTCAGCTCTGTATAGGGAAGTTTTTAAATGTTTAATTGTTGTTGTTGTTTAGTCATTTAGTCATGTCCGATTCTTCATGACCCCATGGACTAGAGCACGCCAGGCACTCCTCTCTTCCACTGCCTACCAACTCATGTTGGTAGCTTTGAGAACACTGTCCAACCATCTTGTCTTCTGTCGTCAAATTCTCCTTGTGCCCTCAATCTTTCTGAACATCAGGGTCTTTTCCAGGGAGTCTTCTCTTCTCATGAGGTGGCCAAATTATTGGAGCCTCAGCTTCAGGATCTGTCCTTCCAGTGAGCACTCAGGGCTGATTTCCTTCTGAATGGCTCGGTTTGATCTTCTTGCAGTCCAAGAAGATGGCAGAAAGTGAGGAGGAATTAAAGAACCTTTTAATGAGGGTGAAAGAGGGGAGCGCATAATATGGTCTGAAGCTCAACATAAAAAAAACCCTAAGATCATGGCCACTGGTCCCATCACCTCCTGGCAAAGATCACTGCAGATGGTGACAGACAGCAGTCATGAAATTAAAAGATGCCTGCTTCTTGGGAGAAAAGCAATGACAAACCTAGACAGCATCTTAAAAAGCAGAGACATCACCTTGCCGACAAAGGTCCGCATAGTTAAAGCCATGGTTTTCCCTGTAGAGATGTATGGAAGTGAGAGCTGGACCATAAAGAAGGCTGATCGCCGAAGAATTGATGCTTTTGAATTATGGTGCTGGAGACTCTTGAGAGTCCCATGGACTGCAAGAAGATCAAACCTATCTATTCTGAAGGAAATCAGCCCTGAGTGCTGCCTGGAAGGACAGATCCTGAGGCTGAGAGAAGATTCCCTGGAAAAGACCCTGATGTTGGGAAAAACTGAGGGTACAAGGAGAAGGGGATGAGATGGTTGGACAGTGGTTGGACAGTGTTCTTGAAGTTACCAGCATGAGTTTGACCAAACTGCGGGAGGCATTGGAAAACAGGAGTGCCTGGCATGCTCTGGTCCATGGGGTCATGAAGAGTCAGACATGACTAAACGACTAAACAACAACAACAGCCCAACACCCTGTGGCCAAGTTGAATTATGTGCTTCAGGACTTGATTTAAGGCCCTGCCCATAGATGGCAATCTGTAAACATCCCATGAGGAAGCCACTACTAATAGACCATGATATTCAGGATAAGATTTGAGAGATAAGGTGTTTTTTTCAATGTCTGCATATATATGTGTTTGTGTGTGTGTGTGTTTGTGTATTCAAGCATGTTGTTCCTGATCAGTTGAAGACATTTTGGGAGGAAGCCCATTTACTAGGTTTTTATCCATTTGGACTAAAACCCATTTGGCCTAAAGAGTTTCGGAAGGAGGCTGCAAGGGCTGGTGCTCTGGGGCCCAAAGGTGAGGCACACCTGTCCACACGGTCTGAGGGGCCACTAGCCACCCTCCCTCACAGGACCACAACCAAACAGGTGGGCAAGCAGGGGACAAAAGCAGAGGTCACCTGCCTGGTTACTCACTCAGTAAGAGCAGCTCGAAAGGGAAGCACTTGATGAGGTGGAGAAATGGGAGCATATATTATGACCTGCCACCATTCCTTCAGGAATTGCAGGGAAGTAAACATGCCTGCCTCTGTGTACCATTTTGGGGTAGAATAGTGGGGAATGGCTGTAAAGCTGAAATGGGTTTTAAGTGAGGTTGCACTTCAGTGGTTGAGTACAATGTTTGTAGGACGGAAAGGTCCTAAGTTCGCCCTCTGTGTCTACAGGTAGGGGTCAGATGAGACTCCCCTTTGAAAATCTGGAGAGTTGACACTAGTCCAAGTAAGACAATACTTGTAAGAAATGATAAAGTCACCTTTTCACTCAAGGATGTAACTGCTGAAAACCTCAGGCATAATGTTGCTTTCATTCACATAAAGATACAGATAAAGGACCCCTGTCAGTTAAGTCCACCCAAAGGCGACTATGGGGTTGCAGCTCTCATCTCATTTTCAGGCTGAGGGAGCCAGTGTTTGTCCCCAGACATTTTTCCAGGTCATGTGACCTGCATGACTAAACTGTTTCTGACACAATGGGACACCATGATGGAAGCCAGAGTACACAGAAACACTGTTTAACTTGCCGCCACATCAGTACCTATTTATCTACTTGCACTGGTGTGCTTCCAAACTGCTAGGTTGGCAGGAGCTGGGACAGAGCAATAGGAGCTCACCCTGTCACGGGGATTCGAACTGCCAGGCCTCCGATCGGCAAGTCCACGGAACTACCCACATCCCTGTAATAAAGATACAAGGCTACAGTGACTAGGCAGCCTCAGACATAAATATTGCTTTGTACAAGGACGCTAGGCAATCTCAGACAGTTCAGATTAGCAGGCGTCGGCGAGTATAGAACTTGCTGACATCTACTAATGGTCAGGATGTTGGTGTGATAAATACACACGGCTCAGCAAATACAGAGACCGATTCACACTTACCTCCAGGTATTTTTGCTTGGCTTAACAAATAGTTGCATAGGAAATAGACCAAATATGGGAAATAATGAATAATGCTAATAGGGTAATATGGCAGTTGTGATAGGCTGTAAACCTTGTAGTCCCTTGTAGTCCCCACCCAAGGGGGAGATAAGTGAGGGAACCTGTGCTTAGGAAATAGAGAATATAAGCTTTGTTTTACTAACTTTGGGTGTGCCTATTTGCAAGAATGTTTTTGTAATCAATCTACTCTTTGCTGCTTCACCAATTTTGTTCAGATTTTATTTTGAGGGTCTCAGATCCGCTTGTAACAATACTGAACTAATTACAAAACTGGCTGGTACATAAAGCAACATCATGTGGTCACATGCTGCTTTTCCAGCTCTTCTGTAATAGTTGATGTTTGGTGTAGGGTTGGGCTGCTGTGTCAAGTCTAGGAAAGTCCCAACACCTTCATTCCCCCACACCTGTCTTGGATCTGACTGCTGTTAGCAGTACTTCACTCTTCTTGGCCCTTGCTTCCTCTCATCATATGATGGTCTCTTGGTGCCCTGTGCTCCTGTAGTCTCTGCTGCACCTTCACCCAGCCCAGGTGGCTCCATCCGCCTCTGTGCTCCAACGTCTTCAGAAAACTTTCTTGTGCCTTGCGCAGAACTTCCTCAAGTCAGCCTTTCCTCATCCGGTTTCATAAGGGAAGCCTGCAGGATCAGGCCATTGGCCCTCCTAGTCTAGCATTCTGTCCTCGCAGTGGTCAGCTAGGTGCCCATGGGAAGTCTGCAAGCTGGACAAGAGCTCAACAGAAGTCTGCTTCCCTACGATTCCCAGCTACTGGTATTCAGAGGCACATCACAACCATCCTGTTGGGTGCCCCACTGTTGCTGAAAGACCTACACTGGCTTCCAGTACATTTCTGAGCACAATTCAAAGTGTTGGTGCTGACCTTTAAAGCCCTAAATGGCCTCGGCCCAGTATGCCTGAAGGAGCGTCTCCACCCCCATCATTCTGCCCGGACACTGAGGTCCAACTCCGAGGGTCTTCTGGCAGTTCCCTCCCTGCAATAAGTGAAAGTACAGGGAACCAGGCAGAGGGCCTTCTCGGTAGTTGTGCCTGCCCTGTGGAACACCCTTCCATCAGATGTGAAGGAAAGAAACAAGTATCTGACTTTTAGAAGACATCTGAAGGCAGCTTTGTTTAGGGACGTTTTTAATGTTTTATGTTTTATTGTGTTTTTAATATTCTGTTGGGAGCTGCCCAGAGTGACTGGGGAAACCTAGCTGGAAGGGTGGGGTATAAATAAAATAATAATAATAATAATAATAATAATAATAATAATAATAATAAGAGTGACTTCCCCTCCACTCAATTTCACATATATACTGATGGGAATATGCTCCCTGCTTGTAATCCAGATAGAGACCTTGGAGTGGTTCTGGAGAACTCAACCCAGTTTTCAATAACTTTGAAAAATGGTAAAGTCGATGATGGGGGAAAGGGGTTGAAAATATAATGTCAGAACAGTCACTTCAAATGCCTTTTTACTTTATTTTAATTTAGTTTAAAGATATTTATGTTTATGTGGTTTTTTTTAATAAATCAGAAGAAATGGTACAATGTACAGACTTCTGGGGCTGCACTGCAAGGCAGGTAAAAAGAAGGGCAAACCCTGTGTCTTTTTAAATTGGGTGAGCAGGACAGCAGATGTGTTTTCTGCCTGAAATTTGAACAGGACATCTGTGTAGAAGAGTTTCTGAAAAGCGCTTTGAAATAAAGTTGCTTATTCAGCTGTGGGAACGCACAGAGACGCAGAGACACAAAGAACATAGGTGCTCAAATGCATGATTTTTAATTAGCAGAAGAAGGGAAACAATCACCAGAGAATCAGCTCCATTAAAAGCCGCAAATGCATAGCGAAGCGGGTTGCAGAGGCCATGAAAATGTTCAGGCTATGGATGTAACGCAGCCAACATCCTGACGTTATCTGTGCGAAAGAGAGAAGATTGTCAGATTCTGCAGTTTTTAATGCTGTATTACATAATCATGAATAAAAAGCTGAACACATTCAGATGCAAAACACAAACACAGATTTTAATATAAAGAAAAAGAGGAGAAATACATTGGTATGGGGCTTATCCTTTAAATCATGCTGTGGCTCGCCAGATGTTGTGGGAGCCCACCTCCCATTGGCCCCAACAGCCAGTATGGCAAGGGATCAAGGGTCAGGGAGATCTGTAGGCTGGCAACATCTGGAGAAAAACAGATCGGCCTTCCCTGACTTGAATAGGTTCTGAGCATGATAATTTGTTGTTTGCCCCTTAAAAATACTGACTTAACTTTGTTGGGTGGTATATTGGATTGGATGTAGTGAATACATATATTTTAATAGTGGACAGATAAAAAATCAGGAGTTCCTTCTTTTCCGAATCTTATTTTTTCTACCTTTCTCTTTTAACCTCTTTTCTCCTCTATTTCTTTCTTTGTCTCTCCTTCCCCCTTTTTGTGTTTTTACTGTATTTAGATAGTCTTGGTGTGGTTAAAAAAAAGGGGGAAAGGATATTAAGTTTTGTATTTTTCTCTGTGAATCTTAATAAAATTTATTAGAGAAAAATTCAGAGTAACTTGAAATACACCAGTGATTTGAATCCAACTCTCCTCCTAACATAATCGATGATGCCAATATTAGAAGGCCAATTGATTTTTTAAAGCTTCCCTATGGCTCTGCTCTTGTCAAGCTTAGTAACACCAAAGCAATTCATTCTGATTGTTTTATTTCCACTATTCTTCACGTAACCTAGGTTTTGTGTTGGTTTTTTTTTTGCAGAAAAACCCTCGATGTTAGCATGTGTTTCCTAAGGAAAGTATCAGCAACTGCAAATTTTCTACCAGCAGAACTTGGTAGAAAAACTAGAACAAAACTGGGGTTTGGAGATGTGAACTATCTCCTGGAAAAGTCCCCAAAGCACCTCAGTTCCTATATTAACTATGTCACAATGATCTAGACCATTTTGTCTTCCTCTTCTGTTACAGATCATAACTAGAAGACCAGTCTTCAGGTAGCCTGGATTTCTTTCAAAAAAGCTGGATGTTAGCATGTGTTTCCTAAGGAAAGCATCAACAGCTGCAAATGATAAGCCATAGCAGGGCCTGGAAGAAATACTGGGGCAGAATTTGGGTTTGAAGGGGAAACTATCCCTTGGAAAAGTCTTGAAAGCACCTCCATTTCTATATTAACTATTTCACAATGATTTGGACCATTTTGCTTTCCTGCATATCATAAACAGAAGAACAGGAGAGGGAGAGAGTTGCCCAGGTGACAGACTCAGCCTCTATGGTACAGCTCAGCATTTTAGAAAGCATCACCAGCACACAGTGGGCCAAGTTCATAGGCTCTTCCAGCATGGATGGAATTGAGGTGGGAACCTAACAGCCTATGAAGAAGCATGTAGAAGTTCTGGGTGAGTCATTTCTTGGCCCCAGCAACATCTACAGATCAGGCACGTGTAACAGACACAAGAACATGCCAAGCTATTTTTTTTCACTCTGGCCAGCAATATTCCTACTTATTGTGTTCTGTATACAAATATGCTATTCTTATTCCCCTGCCAGGTACATTAATAGGTCTTAAAAGCCAGCCTGGGTTTTAATTTGCACCAGGACCTCTCCAAACTGGCTTAGATAAAAAGAACCAATGGCCAAAACAATCCTGACAGCAGGGCAGGAGATGCATCTAGAATTCTTACCTATCTTCTGCAGCACCATCTTTTTGGGTTACCACAATGTCCCTTGTGATTTTTGCCTGGTGGGCAAAAGCCATTATGGCAGCTGCCACCCATCCTGTGACATTCTGCCTGTGACGTCTGCGCAAGTGCTGTAGCAAAAGAAAGAACAAGTTGTGTTCTCATTGACATTCCTGCTAATAGCAGACTCAGCTGGTGAGTGCCAATAGAACTGTAGCCCAATTACCGTATTTTTTGCTCTATAAGACTCACTTTTCCCCTCCCAAAAAGTAAGGGGAAATGTGTGTGCGTCTTATGGAGCGAATGCAGGCTGCACAGCTATCCCAGAAGCCAGAACAGCAAAAGGGATTGCTGCGCAGTGGTCCCTCTTGCTGTTCTGGCTTCTGAGATTCAGAATATTATTTTTTCTTGTTTCCCTCCTCCAAAAACTAGGTGTGTCCTATGGTCTGGCGCGTCTTATAGAGCAAAAATTGCGGTAATAGAAGGGGCTGTGGCTGGAGCACTGGACAGGGGCACCTTCCCCTATTGAGAACCACCCAAATAACAAGAGAATGATTTCCAGGACTTCTCGGGCAGCCTCACATAGAGTACATTCCATTAACCCAGCTTTGAGGTTACCAATGCATGGAATATAATGGTTTGGCTTTCCGTGTCCAGAAATGACCATAGCTAACAAACCAGATGAAATTGGTAAAATACACTCCTGGGCACAGGGGTTATTTGGGGCTCTATTGACAATGCCACTACCGAACTGACCTTCAGGAGGGGGGGGGTTGCGGGCTCACGTCCCCACCCACACTCCCGCGGGGCTGACGCCAGCCTCGCGGGAAGCTGGGATTCCCTTAATTTACATTCCCCGCAGTGCCAGCCAATCGGCTGGTGGTGGGGGGCGGCCGTTCAAAGGCCACTTAAGGTCGGGGCGACGCTGGCTCGCCCCTTTTCTCCGCTTCAGCTAATTTGGCTAACCATTTGGCTAATTGGCTGAAATTTTGAAGCCACTTGGTTTTTTCGGCTACCTCGTAGCAAAACGTCACAACTCCTTGGTTTTGGCGGTTAGGCATTGGCCGGGGTATTGTCATGCAAATGAGATGGGGGGGAGGAATGCCATCACCTCCCCCAAGGCTTGAATGGTAGTTTGTTAAAGGACTCCAAGGGGCGTCGCCTCGTCCGAAACCTACGGAGGCTAGGGCCTAAAGCGCGCCCCCGAGCGGTAACCCCTTGGGGAGCGCCCAGGGATATGCATCTCGGGTTGCTCCCCCTGTTGGTGCTTAACCCTTCCTGGTTAGACCGGATAGTCTTTTAGGGCCAATGCCTAAAGCCAATACCCCTCTTACCTGTAATCGATAAAGTTGTGGCCATTTTCGCCCATTAACCTAAATTCTTGTGTCCAGTGTCTTTATTTATTCTACCTGTGGGGGGGGGGGGAATAGCTACGCAAAGATGCATCCAGGAACACCCCAAACTACACATTTCTACTCCACAGGGACTGCACCACCCTGAACAGCTAACCTTTCTTTCTCCTGCACATGGGATCACCCACCCAAATAAGGTCCCATCTTCGCAGCATTCAAACAAAGTTTATTGCCCCCCCATCTAATCCACCACTGAAAATTAGGTAAGCAAAAGGAAGAGGAATAATAATAATAATAATAATAATAATAATAATAATAATATTTGTTTGCTTGCTGCCCCTCTAACTGGGTTGCCCCAGCCACACTGGGCAGCTTTCAACAAATTAAAACACAGTAAGACATCAAATCTTGCTTAGCAGCCTGGCTCCTATAGAGCAAGGACTACACCTCCAAGCACACATGGTCAGTGGTCATGGTGACTGGGCTTCTAGGGAGTGGAGCCTCAAAACATCCAATGACCCATTGGTTGTCCACCATGCTACAGAGCGTGATAGCAAGCAGTTGCATATTTTCCCGAAGTCCCCGTGTAGGGATCCACTATAGAACTGCTTTGAGCTTTACTACAATCAAGTGGCATATAAATTTTTATGAAATAAATAAGTAACCTTACCTGGAGCAGCCATCAGCACAAAGAAGAGAACAGCTGCAAGGAAGGCAAAGATCTTCATGACTGAAAGATTGGATGGTGTTTCAAGAGATGGGATGGAGAGATGCTCAAAAGGTCCTTGTATTTATATGACAAAAAGGAGCATGTCACACCATGGGTTGGACATCTTGTGTGTGCTGTGCAATATTTTGCTGCAGTTGCATATTAGCACAATTAAGCAAAGATCTCCCTAGATAAGTTGGGAAAGGATTCATAAGGAAGTTACAGCCTGAAGACAACAGCTTGTTGTCTAGACATTACTTCCGGAATTGATGTTAATCAAATGATGCTAATTCCTAGTTTTATGTTTCTTATCCAAGTCTTCCTCACCTTCTTCCACCCTAGAATGCTTAAAAATTGGCCAGCTAAAATTAATAAATTTCCAGGGAAGTCCCAAAGAATCTCAATAGAGTTAAATCCTTAGCTAAAGACAATTATGCAAACCTGGGGGGGGGGGGGGAGTTATGGCAGTAACGACTGGCTCTGAGCTGCTTATCACTCAGCTCAATATAGTGTCATGAAAAAATACAAGATACTGCTGTATCTATTACCACTTCATGGAATTTTGAAAAAAATAATAAACCTGTGCCACTAGAGCAATTGTTGATAGATGTGGGGAATATATCCCTAACTTGTGATCTTACACATCACTTGGGAAGACAAGCAAACTAATGCCAGTGTACTAGATGAAGCAAAGATCATCAGTGTTGAAGCAATGATTCTTCAACATCAACTCTGTTGGACTGGTCATGTTGTGCGGTTGCCGGATGATCATCTTCCAAAGCAACTACTCAGTTCCGAACTTAAAAATGGAAAGCATAATGCTGGTGGTCAACAAAAGAGGTTTAAAGACTCTCTCAAGGTAAATAAAAAAAAAGTAGTATAAACACCAACAACTGGGAAACATTGGCCTGCGAGCGCTCCAGTTGGAGAACAGCCTTTACCAAAGGTGTCATGGGCTTTGAAGACACTCGAAATCAGGACGCAAGGAAGAAATGTGCTAAGAGGAAGGCACGCTTGGCAAATCCACTGTGGAAGGATGTGTGGATCCAGAATTGGCCTCCACGGTCACTTACGGACTCATTGCTAAAACCGTGTTTGTGGAAGACAATCTTACTCGGCTACATGTGATCGCCAAAGAAGAAGAAGAAGAAGATCTCTCTGTTGGTTCCAAGATAATACAATATATATGCCTGTTAGAAGATTTAGTTATGAAAGCATGGGCAACCAGAGACCACTAACGAAAGCAAAACAAATTATGTTGAACAAGGGAAGTCGGGGCTCACATCATTGCGAATGCCAAATAAAAAGGATACCTGGAGGGTTCAATACCTTTCCTTCACTGAGCATTCATTCTGATTTGTTAACAAGGGTTCATGGAACAATACACATTGACATACTGTATTCATCCTGATTTTCTTGAGAGGTCTTCACATACAGGGCCGGATTTACGGTAGGTTTGATGAGGCCCTACGCTACTGATGGTAATGGGGCCCTTGATATGTCCAGCTGTCCTTTGTCAACAACAAATTGTCACTGTTTCATGTGTTGAATATATGCTGTATGGTAATTTATGGACCTAATAAGTGTCGCGGGTGGCACTGTGGTCTAAGCCACTGAGCTTAGGGCTTGCTGATCAGAAGGTCGGCGGTTCAAATCCCCGCAACAGGGTGAGCTCCCGTTGTTCGGTCCCTGCTCCTGCCCACCTAGCAGTTCGAAAGCACGTCAAAGTGCAAGTAGATAAATATGTACCGCTCCGGCGGGAAGGTAAACGGCGTTTCTGTGTGCTGCTCTGGTTCGCCAGAAGCGGCTTAGTCATGCTGGCCACATGACCCGGAAGCTGTATGCCAGCTCCCTCGGCCAATAAAGCGAGATGAGCGCTGCAACTCCAGAGTTGGTCACGACTGGACCTAATGGTCAGGGGTCCCTTTACCTTTAATAGGTGTCTAAAGCCATTTGCACATAACAAAAATATGTATTTTATCAAAATACATAACAAAAATATGTATTTTATCAAAATAATTGTTGAATTGAAATACAATTAAGAAGAAATGGTTTTTTATATTATATTATATTTTGGAAATGTGCATCCAGTTTTTCCCCCTTTAAAATTTCCCCTAAGCTATAACTTGTTTAGCTTATACATAAATCCAGCACTGTTCACATATCTTCCATTTTAGGCATTCATTGATGCCACATTTTAAAATGCATTTCCCAATCAGTGACAGTCTCTGGAGGTGTCTCAAGGATCTCATTTTTCTCATCTTACAGTTCATCACATTTCAACATTGGCTTGCAAATTACTTTTTTTTTTTTTTAAAAAAAAGAAAAGTTCTCATGAAAATTCCTCAACCTTTTCATGAACATATTTTTTTACAGATTTGCATGCAATCTGGAATAATAAATTTCCCAATTTGTGTATTGCTTGGTCTAAACATGGCACATGACAGGGGCATTTTCCGCTTTCATTTGTCATGCCTGTACCTAGTATAGGTTCAACAAAGAATGCATTTTCTGAATAGAAACAAGGTCTGTGGATCTTTCCAGGACAGTTCTGATCCAATAGGAAACTATTGATGCAATGTTTCAGTGGTAGCATTACTTGGTTTGAATCTCCTTTGGGTGAGTTGACACTGGCATTTTTGTAAAATTGCTTTATTTACAAACATTCAAGTAGCACATAAATTGCTTTCAATTCTTTTTTACAAATTTGCAGACAGCATGCAAGTCGAGGCAAACAGATTCACTACCCCACATTGGACGAAAACAACCATTTCTTCAGCTGGTGTACAAATCTTGTTTGGTCAGGATTTTGATGCAAACCTACCTGATCCCCACTTTCAGAAACATGCGTATATATAGTATTGGTGAAAATGGCATATAAACGTGCATTATTATAGGATATATTGCTTGTAAAAATGTTTGTGTCAGCAAAATTGCAAACAGAACAGTGTAGATATATGGGGAAAAATGTGCACTAAAATACTTGTGAATCTTCATGAGGACATTTTCCATTTAAAAAAGAAGCCAAAAACGGATTCAGAAATGTGGTGAGCAGAAACTTAAAACTGGAAAAAAATAAGAAACTGAGAGAAATGAAATTGAGAGATTCATCCATCCTTCCCCTTCCCCAAGGCACCCTTCCCCAGTGTGATAACTTCCAGATCAACCCTGATCAGTATTGCCAATGGTCAAGGATGAGGGCAGTTGCAATCCAAGATATCTGGAAGAAACCAGTTTGGGGGAGATTCTCATAGGCGATGGGGTCATAATTGCAAGGCCTTTCCTTCAACGGTCAATAGATTCCACCCACTCGCTATGTACTGATCAAACATGACAGGAAGCTGTTGATCAATCATAGGTGTGCCCAATTCTCATTACAGATTTGCATCCCTGCACATATCTCACTCTTCCTTCCCAGAAACAATGTGAAGCAGTGTTTTGAAACCAGCCAAATTGGCCGTTTTGCTTAAATAATTGTCAACAACAGCATTGGAGACAGAAGTATGTCACACGGGTTTACAGACAGAGCTCTGGGGAAACATTGGCTCCCAGTACATTTCCGAGCACAATTCAAAGTGCTGACGTTTGAACCCTAAACGGCCTCGGTCCTGTATACCTGAAGGAGCATATCCACCCCACATTGTCCGGCCCAGACACTGAGATCCAGCTCCGAGGGCCTTCTGGCGGTTCCCTCACTGTGAGAAGTGAAGCTACAGGGAACCAGGCAGAGGGCCTTCTCAGTAGTGGTGCCCACCCTGTTGAATGCCCTCCCATCAGATGTCAAGGAAATAAACAAAAATCTGACTTTTAGAAGACATCTGAATGCAGCCTTGTTTATGGAAGTTTTTATTGTTCGAAGTTTTATCACATTATTATTATTATTATTATTATTATTATTATTATTATTATTATTATGTTGGGAGCCACCAAGAGTGGCTGGGGAAACCCAGCCAGATGGGTTGGGTATTAATAATAATAATAATAATAATAATAATAATAATAATAATAATAAAAATTATTAACCTGGTAACTAACCTGGTAACTTTGCAACTTTGTTTGCAGACCTACACACAGACGCCTTTCAATGAAGTTTTGAGGCAGAGGATTCCAAGTTCAACCACTGCCTTCTCCCATTACCAATACAGTGTGCTTGTGTTGTAGAGGTCATCACTAGAGACCAGACAGTTCCTGCTGATCTTTGGTTAACTGGACCAGTGTCCCAATCTTCCATTATTGCACTATATTTCTTTCTAGCCTTCTGGTGTCACAAATGGCCATTCCTAAATATATGTTCAGGAATGCACCTTCCTTCAGCCATCTTTCAATTCCTGCCGTGTGAGAGGAATCCTCAGAGAGTGAGGAAAGAGAGTAAGACCTCAAAGTTTGCTCTCACTGGACTTCCCCTAGTCAGGGCCACCTGCCACCATTTGTGTTGCAAGAAGAATAAAAGGAAAGAGAAGGAGACAGATCAGTGTAAAGCTCTTTGGAGCTGGAGAGTCTGCCATGCAGCTACTGACCACCACTAGGAAGGATGCTAATGAATACTTTAATATTATGATTGTGATTCTATTAAAGTATCTTAATTACTTGCAAGACACCCTGGAAGGATTTGTATCCTGACATCACCACCACCACCACCACCACCACCACCATAATTTATATATACCCCACCTATCTGGCTGGGCTTCCCCAGACACTCTGGTAGCTCCCAACAGAATATTAAAAACACAATAAAACATCAAACATTAAAAACATTTAAATCAGGGCTGCCTTCAAATGTCTTCTAAAAGTCAGATAGTTGTTTATTTCCTTGACATCTGATGGGGGGGGGCGTTCCACAGGGCATGTGCCACTACCGTGAAGGCCCTCTGCCTGGTTCCCTGTAACCTCACTTCTCGCAGTGAGGGAACTGCCAGGAGGCCCTTGGAGGGTGAACGATGGGGGTGGAGACGCTCCTTCAGGTATACTGGGCCGAGGCCGTATACCTGACAGGAGGGACATAAGCAATTGTAATATATAAATTCTTTGCACATCTCCACTCCGGAGACAGCAATGCAGGAATGCTAGTGACTTCAGAGGACATACTGAAACAAATGATTAGGGACGGCCATTTCTCCACAATTTAGGTAATGGAGAGTTGGATTCAGAGGGTGGTGCAGGGGGAAGTGACCTTTGGTTGGACAGAGTCCCTTGCATCATTTCCCCAGCCAACAGTAAACCTCCTGAAGCTGGCGACACATTAATGCTGGAAGAGGAGAGCATTAGAAGAAAGGGAAGCACCCTCACTTTGCCTCAGAAACTGACCAACTCTTCCCTATACGACACTTCGGTCTGTGCTATAGAGCCTGGTACCAGAACACTCCCCCTCATGGATCACTGCCTTGCCGTGCCGAAGGGGCTTGAATAACTCAGAGAAGCTATGAACTATGCCGAGCAGGGCACCCAAGATGGACAGGTCATAGTGGAGAGTTTTGACCAAACGTGATCCACCTGGAGCAAGAACCGGCAAGCCACTCCAGTATCCCTGCCAAGAAAACTCCATGGACAAAGACAACAGGCATATAAAAGTTATGATGCTGGAGGATGAGCCCCTCAGGTCGGAAGGCGTCCAACATACTGAAGAAGAGTGGAGGGCAAGTACAAGTAGATTCAGAGCTGATGAAGCGGCTGGGCCAAAGCCGAAAGGTTGCTCAGTTGCGGATATGCCTGGAAGCGAAAGGAAAGTCCAATGCTGTAAAGAAAAATATTGCATAGGAACCTGGAAAGATGGAGGGCACAAGGATAAGGGGACAACAAAGGACGAGATGGTTGGATAGTGTTCTTGAAGCTACCAGCATGAGTTTGACCAAACTGCGGGAGGCAGTGGAAGACAGGAGTGCCTGGTGTGCTCTGGTCCATGGGGTCACAAAGAGTCATACACAACTAAACGACTAAACAACAACAACAAAACCAGAACACTGGGAAAAAAGTATAGCACACTAATTGAAGGTTGGGACACTGGTTCAGTTGCCCAGAGCTGCGGGAAGTGGCCGGTCTACCAGTGCTGACCTCTACAACACAAGCAACCTGGTAATGGGAGAAGGGTGGACTCAAAGTTTCATTGAAAGGCGTCTGTGTGGGTTTGTACATGTCTGCAACCAAAGCTGCAAAGTCACCAGGTTACTTTCAGCTGGGCCCTGTCTGTAAACCCATGTGACACACTTCTGTCTCCATAGCTGTTGCTTGCAATTATTTTTGTTCAGGAACTATTTTTTTCTGGTTTCAAAATTTCCATTCCATTCCATTTGGGAAGGAAGCGCAAGGTATCTGCGAGGATGTAAATTAGTTACCAGCATCAGACACACCTAAGATTGGTCAATGCTGCTCTGTCAACAGGACTTGATCATGACACAGCAAGTAGCTGGGTTGCAGAGTTTGGAGAAACTAAAGGGGAAAGTGCGAGATTGGTTACATTATGCTCAGATCAAAGAAGTTTTTAAGTCAGATAAAAAATTAGGATTCCAGGTGGAAAAATCAAAATTAGAAACAGAACTGTTAGAACCCAGCTCTAAGATACTTTCAAGAATGTATAACTTGCTGCTAAAATGGAATACACAGGATGAAACGGTCAAATCAGCTATGATAAAATGGGCACAGGACATTGGGTACAATATCATGTTTGCTGACTGGGAAAAGTTATGGACCACAGGTTTGAGATTCACGGCATGTAATGCCTTGAAAGAAAATATTATGAAAATGATATATAGGTGGTACATGACTCCAGTCAAGCTTGCAAAGATATACCATTTGCCTGACAATAAATGTTGGAAGTGTAAAGAAGCTGAAGGAACATTCTTTCACCTCTGGTGGACCTGCCCTAGAGTGAAGGCCTTCTGGGAAATGATATATAATGAGATGAAAAAGGTATTTAAGTATACCTTCCCTAAGAAACCAGAAGCCTTTCTCTTAGGCATTGTCGGCCAGAATGTGCAAAAGAAGGATCGAACCTTTTTTATGTATGCTACAACAGCAGCAAGGATACTCATTGCTAAATGCTGGAAAACTCAAGATTTGCCAACACTGGAAGATTGGCAGATGCAACTGATGGACTATATGGAACTGGCTGAGATGACTGGCAGAATCCGAGACCTGGGAGAAGAACTGGTGGAAGAGGACTGGAAGAAATTTAAGGATTATCTACAAAAACATTGTAAATTGTATGAATGTTAAGAAAGATGTAAGATTTGTAATAACATGGCTCTAACAAATTAGTAATAAGGAACATAAATTTGAATGTAATTGAAAGAAAAGACAAATTTTGGATAAACAGTATTTTACAATTGAGTTTCAATAAGAGAGTCGTTAAATTTCAAAATTTGAGATACTAACAGTGGAAAATTTTATTATATATACTAAATTAAGTTAATAATTTGCTGGCAAAATTTTATCAGTTTAGAAAGCAGGAACAAGAGGTGTGAGGAAGTCCAAGGAAGTGTACGAAATGTGGATATTGGAAAATGTTATGTTATTATGTGTTTCTATTGTTAAACAAAAATCTAATAAACATTATTATAAAAAAAAGCAAGTAGCTGGAATCGATTGCCAGTCGAAGGAAAAGCTTTGCAAATACGACCCAATCATTTATGCATTGTTAAGTGTTGTTGGCACCGATATATGCATTTGTATTTACATTTTTCTGTAATAAAGTCAAACCTCAGTTGTCGAATGTAATCCGTTCTGGAAGCCTGTTCGGCTTCTGAAATGTTCGACAACTGAGGCCTGGCTTCCGATTCGTTGCAAGAGCTACTTCAGACATTCAGCTTCCAAAAAACGTTTGAAAACCAGAGCATTTACTTCTGGGTTTTCGGTGTTCGGAAGCCTAAACGTTCCAAAACCTAGCCATTCGGGAGCCGAGGTTGGACTGTATAATAATTTTTTGTAGACATTGCTTGGCCGGCTGCTGAAAAAGCAACACAAAATTCAGGGCAAGGCAGAAAAACTGCTGTACTTCTGTGGGTTATTGTTTCTGAATCAAGTAGGTGCACACTAAAATCTTGGCTAAACCAGATTTGTCCCCCCAAGTGAAAGAATGTTTGCATCCAGTGTGAGGTAGTGGATCTTTTGCCCTGTGGGAATGCCTGCCGTTTGCCTCCACTTACAGTATGTGCTGCCTGCATATTTGCAAAAAAAAGAAAAAAAAGAAAGAAAAAGCAATTTTATAAAAAAATGCCATAGGTTTCAAGTGCCCTGTCATCCAAAGGAAGCCAAAACCAAGTAATGATGCTGTTGGAACTTCTCATCAATAGGAACAGGTTAAAGAGTCAATCAAGGCCTGCAAAACATGTTACAGTGGTACCTCGTTTTACGGATGGGATCCGTTCTGGAGGTCCATTCATAACATGAAAAGCCCACAACTTGAAGTGCCGCATCTGTGCAGGTGCATGGCATGATTTAGCGCTTCTGCGCATGTGTGAGCAGAGAAACCTGGAAGTAACCCATTCTGGTACTTCTGGGTGGCCATGGGAAGCAACCTGAAAAGACGCAACATGAAGCGGACACAGCACGAGGTATGACTGTTCTAGTTTTTCTGCATAAGGTGAATCTTCCAAGACTTTTGGACTCTCAAAGAGAAGAAAAGCAGCAGTTCGCAAGTGTTCCTCATGGCCACTGGGTGCTGTTGACCAGATAAGTGGCTATTTGGAAGCTTGCATTGAATGTATTGTTCAGAGTTTAACATGATCATAATCATTCATCTAAAAAGGTAAAGGGACCCCTGACCATTAGGTCCAGTCGTGATCGACTCTGGGGTTGTGGCGCTCATCTCGCTTTATTGGCCGAGGGAGCCGGCGTACAGCTTGCAGGTCATGTGGCCAGCATGACGAAGCCGCTTCTGGCGAACCAGAGCAGCGCACGGAAACACCGTTTACCTTCCTGATGGAGCGGTACCTATCTATCTACTTGCACCTTGAACTGCTAGGTTGGCAATAGCAGGGAGTGAGCAATGGGAGCTCACCTCATTGCGGGGATTCGAACCGCCGACCTTCTGATTGGCAAGTCCTAGGCTCTGTGGTTTAACCCACAGCGCCACCCGCGTCCCTAATCATTCATCTAGCCATGTTTAAAGAAATAAAAGGCAAACAAGGTGCTATCCTATTCATATGGATAAAAACTGTTTTTCTTTTTGTTATTGTTACGACTACTGCTACCCAGGGGCAGAGGAAGGGGAGTGCGGTGGGGGAGGGTTGCCCCGGGTGTCACCACTGAGGGGGGTGTCAAAATGCCAGGCGGCACTCACCATGGGGCCTGCAGCGCCTCCGAGCCACGTGCCTCTCCTGGGTGGCATGGGCACGTGCGGTGGCTTGGGCACACACAGGCTCCGCGCTGCCCAAATGGTCCGCCCGCTGCCTCCCCACCAGCTGTAGGGCAGCTGAGTTGGAGGAGGCAGGCAGACTCTGGAGACCCCGCAGTGCTCCCCGCACCTATGGGTGGCTGGCCCTGCCCTCGCCCCACCCCTGGGCACTCTGCCCCAGGCGCCCAAGCAGTTTCCTCTGCTGCTGCTGCTACCACTGCTATTGCTTACATGAACATGAGTGGTGTCTTGCAAAGCTCATAAGCAGGCATAGGCAAACTCAGCCCTCCAGATGTTTTGGGACTACAACTCCCATCATCCCTAGCGAGCAGGACCAGTGGTCAGGGATGATGGGAATTGTAGTCTCAAAACATCTGGAGGGCGAGTTTGCCTATCCCTGCTCATAAGCATGGCAGGTCCATAACTTGAGAAGCTTCCAATCCAAATGGGGAAGAAGAGATTTCTAGCTGTTTGGAGCAGCTGTGTGCTGGGGTCAAGAAAATATTTTTAGAAAAAAACATCTGGAAATGGTAGCAGTTTATGCCATGCCACCAGTTGTGGAGAGAAAATGCTGGTTTTCCCATCACGGGGCAGATTAGGCTGAAATAGCTCATGCTTGCTGGCCAAACCACACCTTTATTTGATGGTGGGTCTGTGGTGGGGTACATTCATCGCACAGGGGAATGGTCTTAAATTCAGTCCCTGGTTTATGCAGGAAGGGTCTGAGAAGACTCCTGTGTGGAAATCTGGGCAGCTGATTTCAGTCCAACTAGGCAATACTGAACTAATTGGAAGATCAAGGAGCACATAAGCCAACACTGCCTGCTACCTCTTTCAGGTCCTGTCTAGATAATTACATGCAATATCTAGATAACAGGCTGTTGACTTTGGGCTGTAACTTCCTTATGAATCCTTTCCCAATTATCTAGGAAAATATTTGCACAATTATGCTAATATCCAACTGAAGCAAAAACAAAAGCAAAGCACCCACACCATGCTGTGACACGTTGCTCTTTGCCCTATAAGTACAAGGACTACTCTAACATCTCTACAACCTGTTACAGATAGGTAGCTGTGTTGGTCTGCCATAGTCAAAACAAAAAATTCCTTCCAGTAGCACCTTAAAGACCAACTAAGTTAGTTCTAGGTATGAGCTTTCGTGTGGATGCACACTTCTTCAGATACCAGATACTTCAGATACTTCAGATACTTCTTCTTCATATCTGAAGAAGTGTGCGTGCACACGAAAGCTCATACCTAGAACTAACTTAGTTGGTCTTTAAGGTGCTACTGGAAGGAATTTTTTGTTTTATCTCTACAACCTGTCAACTCTTGAAACGCTATCTAATTTTTCAGCCATGAAGATCTTTGCTCTTTTCACAGCTGTTCTCTTCTTTGTACTGATGGCTGCTCCAGGTAACGATATTTATTTATTTAAAAATACAGTCAAATCTCGGTTGTCGAACACAATCCATTCTGGAAGACAATTCGATTTCCAAAATGTTTGACAACTGAGGCGTGGCTTCTGACTGCAAGAGCTTCTTGCACTCAAGCGGAAGCTGCGTCAGTCTGTTAAGGATACGTTGCTCCAAAACAATGAGCTGCTTTCTGATTTTAACATTTTTATATCATTTTTTTCTTGTATGATTTTACATACAATATTTGTAAATGGCCCTGATATATATATTTATATATAGTGGTACTTTGGGTTACAGATGCTTCAGGTTATGCGATTTCGGGTTGTGCACCGCGCCGAACCCAGAAGTACTGGAACGGGTTACTTTTGGGTTTCGGCGCTCGCGCATGCTCAGGAGCACTAAATTGTGCTTTGCGCATGCGCAGAAGCATCGAATCGTGACCCGTGCGTGTGCAGACGCAGTGCTGCGGGTTGCGAACGCTGCAGGTTGTGAACATGCCTCCCGCATGGGTCACGTTCGCAACCCAAGGTTCCACTGTATAAATATAAATTTATATGTAAATGGCCCTAATATATAAATATAAATATAAATATAAATATAAATATAAATATAAATATAAATATAAATATAAATATAAATATAAATATAAATATAAATATAAATATAAATATAAATATAAATATTGGGATAGATTCCTTTATAAATGAATTAATAAGTGATAAAAAAGATGTCTGTGCCTGGGAAGTCCATTGAATGTGCAGAAATCATTCCCTTATTATTGGGGTGGTTTCCAATAGGGGAAGGGGTCACCCAAGTTCAGTATGAGAGGGAGGAAGTGGGAATTGCACCCACATGTAACAGGCTGGGATGCCCCTGTCCAGTGCTCCAGCCACAGCCCCTTCTATTAATTTGGCTACAGTCCTATTGGCACTCACCAGCTGAGCCTGCTATTAGCAGGAATGACAATGAGAACACAACTTGTTCTTTCTTTTGCTATAGCACTTGCGCAGACGTCACAGGCAGAATGTCACAGGGTGGGTGGCAGCTGCCATAATGGCTTTTGCCCAATAGGCACACATCACAAGGGACATTGTGGTAACCCAAAAAGATGGTGCTGCAGAAGATAGGTAAGAATTCTAGATGCATCTCCTGTCCTGTTGTCAGGATTGTTTTGTCCATTGGTTCTTTTTATCTAAGCCAATTTGGAGAGGTTCCGGTGCAAATCAAAATCCAGGCTGGCTTTTAAGACATTAATGTATCCGGCTGGGACGCGGGTGGCGCTGTGAGTAAAACCACAGACCCTAGGGCTTGCCAATCAGAAAGTCAGCTGTTCGAATCCCCACGGCAGGGTGAGCTCCCATTGCTCGGTCCCTGCTCCTGCCAACCTAGCAGTTCGAAAGTACGTCAAAGTGCAAGTAGATAAATAGGTACCGTTCTGGCGGGAAGGTAAATGGCGTTTCCGTGCGCTGCTCTGGTTCGCCAGAAGCGGCTTAGTCATGCTGGCCACATGATCCGGAAGCTGTATGCGGGCTCCCTCGGCCAATAAAGCGAGATGAGCGCCGCAACTCCAAAGTCGGTCACGACTGGACCTAACGGTCAGGGGTCCCTTTACCTTAATGTATCCGGCAGGAGAATAAGAATAGCATATTTGTATGCACAACGCAATAAGTAGCAATACTGGTGGCCAGAGTGAAAAAATAGCTTGGCATGTTCTTGTGCCTGTTACACGTGCCTGATCTGTAGAAGATGCTGGGGCCAAGAAATGACTCATCCAGAACTTCTACATGTTTCTTCATAGGCTGTTAGGTTCCCACCTAAATTCCATCCATGCTGGAAGAGCCTATGAACTTGGCCCACTGTGTGTTGGTGATGCTTTCTGAAATGCTGAGCTGTACCATAGAGGCTGAGTCTGTCACCTGGGCAACTCTCTCCCTCTCCTGTTCTTCTGTTTATGATATGCAGGAAAACAAAATGGTCCAGAGCATTGTGAAATAGTTAATATAGAAATGGAGGTGCATTCAAGACTTTTCCAAGGGATAGTTTCCCCTCCAAACCCCAATTCTGCCCCAGTTTTTCTTCCAGGCCCTGCTATGGCTTAGCAGTTGCAGTTGCTGATGCTTTCCTTAGGAAATACATGCTAACATCCAGCTTTTTTGAAAGAAATCCGGGCTACCTGAAGACTGGCAGAAATCAGAAATCAGAATGCATTGCTTTTGGTCATGCTAAGCTTAACAAGTGCAGAACCAGTGGGAAGCAATCACTACCCCCCCATTAAAAAAAATTATTGGCCTCGACATAGTGTATTATGTTTAGAGGAGGGGTTGATACAAATTTCAAGTTATTCTGTATCTTTAATGAGGATTCTGCTGGTGAAAACTTTTTCAAAGTTTCAAATTCTGCTGGTGAAAACTTTTTCAAAGCAGAAGAGGTTGATTTGTGTTCTTCCAGATGTTGCCAGTTTCCAACTCTTCCATCACCCTTGTCCCCCCCCATGCTGGCTGTTCGGGCCATTGGGAGGAAGAGTCTAACAACATCTGGCAGGCTAGAAGATCCCCATCTCATATCAATATAGGGATGCGGGTGGCGCTGTGGGTTAAACCACAGAGCCTAGGACTTGCAGATCAGAAGGTCGGCGGTTGAATCCCCGCGATGGGGTGAGCTCCCGTTGCTCGGTCCCTGCTTCTGCCAACCTAGCAGTTAGAAAGCTTCCGCAGGAAGGTAAACGGCGTTTCCGTGCGCTGCTCTGGTGGCCACATGACCCGGAAGCTGTATGCCGGCTCCCTCGGCCAATAAAGCAAGATGAGCACCCCAACCCCAGAGTTGGACACGACTGGACCTAATGGTCAGGGGTCCCTTTACCTTTACCTTCACCTTAACGTATCAATATACTTCCCTCTTTCTCTTTGTATTTAAATATGTGTTTGTGTTTTTGAGCTGTATGAGTTCAGCTTTTTAGCCCTGATTATCTATGTAATACAACATTAAAAACTGCAGAATCTGACAATGTTTTTTCTCTTTGGTGCAGATAACCTCAAGATGTTGTCTATTCACCGTGGATTTTAGGGTAGCTTGAACAATTGATGGTAATGCTCTTCTGATTTGCCTCCACCTTTTAAAGGAGCTGATTCTATGGTGATAGTTAAATAAAAATAATTAAAGACAATATATTTGAGCATCTATGTTTTTTGTGTGTCTGTGTATTGAAGAAGTAGATTGTCAAAGAGATCTTTTCGGGGTGCAGATGTAGAAAAATTTACACTTCTCTGAATATTGCAATGTGGTTTTCTTGCTGCTTTCTGTCTACAAAAAATGCAGTTATTAGGGAAAATTGCACTGCAAGGATGTCTATATTAGACAAGATTACATACAGAAATCTGCATAGTGTGGAAAATGCGCATTTAAATGCTGATGAATTTTCATGAGGACGTTTAAGAAATGCAAAGCAGTTTGCAGAACTGATTTTAAGATTAGGAAAATGAGCAACTGAGGAAAACTGAAATTAATAGATGCAGGCCAATGACAATTGTAGTCTCAACCATTTTGAGGGTATCAGATTGCCTACTCCAATTGAAGACACCAGCAGGTTGCCACCTTCCAAAAAAACAACAACCCCAGGCATCTTCATTGTTAGGAACAATACTTTAGCTTCATAGAAGCCTTTGCTAATTGCTCAAAGGATATACACAGAATCTCATAATACTGAAAACTCTGCAGGGGAGGCCAAAAATTACAGCTACCACATCAGGCAGTTAAACCCTGGAACATAGATGGGTGTTGGGGATGCTTGAGACTGACAAATACAGTGGATGCTCGGGTTGCAAACGTGATCCATGTGGAATGCATGTTTGCATCCCGCAGCGTTCTCAACCTGTGTCTGCGCGTCTGTGCATGTGTGGGTTGCGATTTGGTGCTTCTGCACATGCACGACCGCCGAAACCCAGAAGTAACCTGTTCAGGTACGTCCAGGTTTCGGCGGTCTGTAACCCGAAAAAACGCAACCTGAAGTGTCTGTAACCCGAGGTATGACTGTAGTAGCTTTAGCCAGGTCAGTTCATGACTTAACTGATATTTGGAATCAGGACAACCTACATATAATGCATGGCTATAACCTCTATGCTACACAGTAGCCAATGCAGCTGGCTTCACAATTCGAGATTGGAAGAGGGAAAGGTGGGTTTGTTGGCACCTTGTTGCCTCACAAGAACGACTTTGCAACTAAACTGATGGTTGGCTCCATATACAATGGTACCTCTGGTTACAAACTTAATTCGTTCCGGAGGTCCGTTCTTAACCTGAGGTACCACTTTAGCTAATGGGGCATCCCGCTGCCACCGCATGATTTCTGTTCTCACCCTGAGGTAAAGTTTTCAACCCGAGGTACTACCGTTGGGTTAGCGGAGTCTGTAACCCGAAGTGTTTGTAACCCAAGGTGTTTGTAACCCTAGGTACCACTGTATGCCCCAAGCTCAAACCAACTTGAGTTTTTTAAAAAGGAAACTCTTTTTAAAATGCTGGACATTTTGAAGATTTTTCAAAATCCCCCCCCAGCTCTCTTCTTCACCCCCTCATTTTTCATTTCACTTTAAATTTGCATGCCGTCTTTCCGTATTGTTATACACAAGGCGATTCTCAAGTTGAAGAAACAACAAAACAGACAGTGAAGATCACACACCTGATAATGGTCTGATCGAATTCAAAGAAGTCATTATAAAAGCATAACTTTGAAATAAACAACTTATATCAAATAAAAGAATATTCAACGATCCATTAGAACGTAATAGTAAATAGACACTGCCCTGCTCCAGAGAAATATCTTGGCACAATGGCTCAGTCATAGCCTGAAGGGATTCAGGGTGTTGTTTTTCTTCAGCTTGATTTCCAAATATGCAAAGCAGTGCTCACTTTCCTGGCATATCCTCTCATGGTGAAATGATTATGATTTTGAAATAATCCCATCAAACGCATTCAAGGTCAGGTTGGGCATTTCAAAGGAGGGAGGAGAGAGATTCATGCTGTTCTCTCCTGCATGTATATCTTGTTTCACTGCCTGACAGAAGCAAAATCAAATGCCATAATCTTCAGCCCAAACAGCTGCAGACATCTGTATGACTCACCTAACATTTCATCCTCGACATCGATTTCCACTTATAAGAATTAGGTCTCATGCCCTAACATAACTCAGACTATAGCTAAGCCTAGGGATGTATGTATTTGCCAATTTCATTTCTCTTAGTTGCATTTTAAGTTTGCTTTGCAGCATTTCTGCATATATTTGCCTTAAAAAAAATCTTCATGGAGATTTGTACATTTTTGTGTTTCTCCTAACAGATGAATTTTTGTACACATTTTTTGACGTATGCACATTCTCACAAGCAATTTCCCCACTAATGTGCGAATAATTCACTAATGTGCGAATAATGCACACTTTTGTAGTCTACTTTCACAGCAGACCATTTGGAGACCTGCTGTGATAAGCTATTGAGACGCTTTAAGGGGAATTAATAATAATAATAATAATAATAATAATAATAATAATAATAATAATAATAATTTATTATTTGTACCCCGCCCATCTGGCTGGGTTTCCCTAGCCACTCTGGGCGGCTTCCAACAGAGATGAAAAATACACTAAAATGTCACATATTAAAAACTTCCCTGAACAGGGCTGCCTTCAGATGTCTTCTGAATGTCAGGTAGTTGTTTATCGCTTTGACATCTGATGGGAGGGCATTCCACAGGGCGGGCGCCACTACCGAGAAGGCCCTCTGCCTGCCCCTGTAACTGCCTGCCCCTGTAACTTGGCCTCTCGCAGTGAGGGAACCGCCAGAAGGCCCTCGGAACTGGACCTCAGTGTCCGGGCAGAACGATGGGGGAGGAGACGCTCCTTCAGATATACTGGACCGAGGCCATTTAGGGCTTTAAAGGTCAGCACCAACACTTTGAATTGTGCTCAGAAACGTACTGGGAGCCAATGTAGGTCTTTCAAGACCGGTGTTATATGGTCTCGGCGGCCGCTCCCAGTCACCAGTCTAGCTGCCGCATTCTGGATTAGTTGAAGTTTCCGGGTCACCTTCAAAGGTAGCTCCACGTAGAGCGCATTGCAGTAGTCCAAGCGGGAGATAACCAGAGCATGTACCACTCTGGCGAGACAGTCTGCAGGCAGATAGGGTCTCAGCCTACGTACCAGATGGAGCTGGTAAACAGCTGCCCTGGATACAGATTTGACCTGTGCCTCCATGGACAGCTGTGAGTCCAAAATGACTCCCAGGCTGTGCACCTGGTCCTTCAGGGGCACAGTTACCCCATTCAGGACCAGGGAATCCTCCACACCTGCCCGCCTCCTGTCCCCCCAAAACAGTACTTCTGTCTTGTCAGGATTCAACCTCAATCTGTTAGCCGCCATCCATCCTCCAACCGCCTCCAGACACTCACACAGGACCTTCACCGCCTTCACTGGTTCTGATTTAAAAGAGAGGTAGAGCTGGGTATCATCTGCATACTGATGAACACCCAGCCCAAACCTCCTGATGATCTCTCCCAGTGGCTGCATGTAAATGTTGCAAAGCATGGGGGAGAGGACAGAACCCTGGGGCACCCCACAAGTGAGAGCCCAGGGGTCTGAACACTCATCCCCCACCACCACTTTCTGAACACGGCCCAGGAGGAAGGAGCGGAACCACTGTATGACAGTGCCCCCAGCTCCCAGCCCCTCAAGACGGTCCAGAAGGATGTCATGGTCGATGGTATCAAACGCCACTGAGAGATCCAGCAGAACTAGGAAACAGCTCTCACCTTTGTCCCTAGCCCGCCGGAGATCATCAACCAGTGCGACCAAGGCAGTTTCAGTCCCATGATGAGGCCTGAATCCCGACTGGAAGGGATCCAAATGGTCCGCTTCTTCCAGGCGTGCCTGGAGTTGTTCAGCAACCACTCGCTCAATCACCTTGCCCAAGAATGGAAGGTTTGAGACTGGGCGATAATTGGCCATCGTGGCCGCATCTAAAGATGGTTTTTTAAGAAGCGGTTTAATAACCGCCTCTTTCAGCGGGTCTGGGAAGGCTCCCTCACGGAGGGAAGCATTCACCACCCCACGAAGCCCATCGCCCAGTCCTTCCCGGCTAGCTTTTATAAGCCAGGATGGGCAAGGATCCAGGAGACAGGTGGTTGGCTTCACTCGTCCAAGCAGCCTGTCCACATCCTCGGAGGTAACAGATTGGAATTGATCCCACACAACTTGACCAGACAGGACTCTAGCACTCTCCCGCCCTGGCCCTGCTCCCACGGTGGAGTCTACTTCTTCCCGAATCTGAGCGATTTTATCTGCAAAAAAATTTGCAAAATCATTGCAGGAGAACATGTGGCCCGTACTGGGCCCCGATGTTACAGGTGGTTCCGCTAAATTGTGAACCACCTGAAAGAGTCTCCTGCTGCTGTTTTCTGCAGATGCAATAGAGGCGGTGAAGAAAGTCTTCTTCGCCGTCGCTATCGCCACTTGGTAGGCTCGACGTTGAGCTCTAACCTGTGTCCGGTCAGATTCGGAATGAGTTATCCGCCACCGGCGCTCTAGCCGTCTCAACAATTGTTTCATTGCCCTCAGATCCGTGGAAAACCACGGGGCTCTCCGGGCTCCATGCAATCGGAGAGGGCGCTTCGGAGCCAAACAGTCAATAGCCCTGGTTAACTCCACATTCCAGCGGGCCACCAGGGAATCGACTGAAAGACCATCAACATGGGATAAAGCATCCCCTACCACTCTCTGGAAACCATTTGGATCCATTAAGTGGCGGGGGCGGACCATCCGAATCGGTCCCACCTCCCTGCAGAGGGGATGGGTCGCAGAGAAGTCCAGTTGCACCAGGAAGTGGTCTGACCATGGCACTTCTTTCATTTCACTTTTACTTAGTGTCAGATCACCAACATCCGTAGAGGTAAACACCAGGTCCAAGGCATGTCCGCGGCTATGGGTTGGGCCAGACTTATTCAGGGACAGCCCCATGGAGGCCATGCTTTCCACGACGTCCCGAGCGGCCCCTTGTAAGGTCATGTTGGCATGGATGTTAAAATCCCCTAGGACAACCAAGCTAGGTGTCTCCAGGAGAACATCCGCCACGACCTGAAGCAGCTCGGGCAGGGAATCCTTGGTGCAGCGGGGAGGTCGGTACACCAAAAGGAATCCTGTACTGCCCCTATTGCCCAACTTCCAGAACATGCACTCAGAAAACTGGGTCTTCCCAATACGATGCCTGGTGCAAACTAATGACTTCCTAAAAATCACTGCAACCCCCCCCCTGCCCGCCCACATGACCTGGGTTGCTGTGCGTAAGAGAAACCTGGTGGACAAGCAGCGGCAAGGACAGGCCCATCTGCTTCATCCAACCAAGTCTCTGTTACACATGCCAGGTCAAGTCCCCCATCCATGATCAAGTCATGGATGGCAGTGGTCTTATGAATCATTGACCTGGCATTGCACAGCAACACTTTCAGGTCATGTGGGTATCCCTTGCTGATTTCAGTATTCATCCAGTCAGGACCAGACCTGGAGGCAGGGATAGTCCACAGACAACGACTAAACCTGCCTCCTCTGTAATGACATGGTCTGGTGTTAGCGTAACTCCTCCTCCTACCCGTGATCACTGAGATCGGTTGTCCCAGTGCATTCCCCCCTGTGAAACATATCCCAGCCATTTTGTGGGCTGCGGCCCATTCCCCGGCAGCCCTGACCCCTCCCCTTAAGAACAAAATAACCCCTTTAAAAAAAAAACAAAAAAACCCAATACAAATAAAACAGTACAAACAAAAAACAATAAAAATTATAAAAATTACAAAAACATAAAATCAAACAAATTCCCAGGCCCAATAAACATCCACCCCACCCCACCCCCCCACATACAAAAAATTCAAAATAAAAATTTTAAAACATTTTAAAAGCACTCTGCACCCCTCCAGCAGTAACAGCAACTGTCCTAGTGAGGCCCGTCAGGCCCTGCCCTGGGCCAGGTGGTAAGTGGCAGGAAGGAGCAGGGCCCTCAGACACTCACACGCAGGAGAGTCCTCCTGGGCAGCCGAGCGCAGCAGTCCTTATGAGGCTTCAGGCCCCACCCCAGGCCAGATGGTGAGTGGCAAGAAGGAGCAGGGCCCTCAGACACTCACATACAGGAGAGTCCCCCTGGGCAGCCGAGCGCAGCAGTCCTTATGAGGCTTCAGGCCCCACCCCAGGCCAGATGGTGAGTGGCAAGAAGGAGCAGGGCCCTCAGACACTCACATACAGGAGAGTCCCCCTGGGCAGCCGAGCGCAGCAGTCCTTATGAGGCTTCAGGCCCCACCCCAGGCCAGATGGTGAGTGGCAAGAAGGAGCAGGGCCCTCAGACACTCACATACAGGAGAGTCCCCCTGGGCAGCCGAGCGCAGCAGTCCTTATGAGGCTTCAGGCCCCACCCCAGGCCAGATGGTGAGTGGCAAGAAGGAGCAGGGCCCTCAGACACTCACATACAGGAGAGTCCCCCTGGGCAGCCGAGCGCAGCAGTCCTTATGAGGCTTCAGGCCCCACCCCAGGCCAGATGGTGAGTGGCAAGAAGGAGCAGGGCCCTCAGACACTCACACGCAGGAGAGTCCTCCTGGGCAGCCGAGCACAGCAGTTGACTTCATAAAAATATTGATGCCATGATTTCCCAGTTTAGGTGGCCTGAAGATGCTGGCCAGCATCAAATCCCTAGCAAGGAATGAGGTGTGTTGTGCTGCAGGGCATACAATGTGTACACAACAGGGTGTCTTCAGTTGCATAGACTCCTGGAGCCTATTCCAGTGAACATGCAAATATTGGGACTGAGCTCTCACCCACTGAGCCACCCACTGAGCTGGAACTAACCACTGGATAGGACATCACCATACCCATATTGCCTAAATAATGCACACATTAAGGACATGGCCCTTAACAGCCGTAGTTTCCTGGTACATTCTGGAGTTGCAGTAAATGAAGAACAAAACATGTTCAACTGGAAAGGCATTTAAGAGTCCGGGATGAACAAGTGACTTACAGGAAGAGGAGTAAAGACTTCATCCAGCAAATCAGGATGAACGCCGGATATGAAAGCTCATTGTCATACAACCACCCTGCTAATAAATCAGAATGAATGCTCAACCAAGACCAGGTTATCAGACTATTTGGGTGTTCTTTTAATTATGAATTCATGATGTTCTGTGCTCAGGGTGGAACCAGGGCAATTATATGTGACGCTGCTTTCAGGGCTGTTCACGTCAGTAAAAATTTAAGGGGGAAATGCTGTGTTGTTTCCAATCAGTTCCAAGCAGTTGTTTCCAACCCTGTGGCTTCTTGCCTGTTACTTTCCATACCACAAATGCATACCCTCCAAGTGTCCTGATTTTCCAGGGAGTGCTGGGATTATGAAAGCTATTCTCCTGGCTTTTGATTTGATCCTGGAATGTCCCTATTTCCCCTGCTAGTGCCAGTGCCGCAGAGCTCAAGGAGGAGGATGGATCAGCACTTGTTGTGGGTGGCGGCTGCAGTGGCCGCAGCTTTGAAGGAGCCTCCCATTGCCTCTCCGTGGCCTCTTCTGCTGGCCTCTTCCCTTAGGCAGATCAGAGCGGCTGCTGGACCGCAGGCGAGGAGGCGGAGAGGTTGTCCAATCTTGCCCCACTTGAAAATTTATGCATTGAGGAATATTGAAACAAGAAACAACTAGAGAATGGATAATATTTAAGAATTATGTAAAACTTTATTGTACAAATAACTCCATATTAGCAGAAACTGAGTGATATTTGTAAAGAAAAAGATCAAAGCAGAAAGAAATGATACTATATAATGTAAACCTATGTAAAAAAGAATTTTCTATCAAACAGTATAATGAGAAGGGTGGGAAGAATTATGTCGATGAGTACTTTTATTATGTAAATAACTTTGTCTTTTTTTTAATTTGTTTCTTATCTTTGCTACTTCTTTATTTTTTCTTTTTCTCTTTCTTTATAAATTTTCTATTTTCTATTATTTTCTTTTTTCTACCTGTTCAGAGATAGTACATAATATTTGTATAGACGTGCAAATATTTTAATGAACAAAGAATATTAATAATAATAATCTATGCACTGATGTCTTTCTTTCTTTCTTTCTTTCTTTCTTTCTTTCTTTCTTTCTTTCTTTCTTTCTTATTTTTATTAAAGATGTTCTCGGGTTACAAAACTGCATGCATCACCTCTATTTTTATGTCTTTTCAACAATATCAGTTACATTCGGTGTGAGACATTAATGTTGGATACAGTATAAGATTGGGGCAGAAAAGAGATGGGGAGAGGGAACGAATTTCTATTCATTCATTGTTTTTCCACCTGTGCTTTTCTTCTTGTAAATCTGCAGAAGAATAAAATAAAATAAAACCAGGATTAAGGGGGTTTCTCTGAGGGGTGGGTGGGGGGTACGTGCTCTGTGCCCTGTTGGTGTACTGGTGGTGGCACTTGCCCTCCCTTTGGTAGGAAATGCTCTGTAGGGGGGGGGGCTGGTGGGACAGAAAAAGGGGAGGGGTCAATGAGAGTCAGATGGGGGGGGGAGTGAGAATGCCAGGGGTGGAGCAGAGGCAGAAAAACAGACATCGAAAGGATAGCATACCCTCCCTGTTTTGACCTAAGGAAGGTTGGAGGTTATGAAAATGTTCCAGGGAGTTGTTGTTGTCATGAAGTAGTGATTATGTCAGCAAGTATCGCTGGGTGGGGCCCCTCAGGCAGGTGGTAACAATTAGTCCCCAAAATGGGAGCAGATGATGATGATGATAATTTACTTGTACCCCCACCCATCTGGCTGGGTATCCCCAGCCACTCTGGGCAGCTTCCAACAAAGATTTGTTGTTTAGTCATTTAGTTGTGTCCGACTCTTCATGACCCCATGGACCAGAGCACGCCAGGCACTCCTGTCTTCCACTGCCTCCCGCAGTTTGGTCAAACTCATGCTGGTAGCTTCAAGAACACTGTCCAACCATCTCGTCCTCTGTCATCCCCTTCTCCTTGTGTCCTCCATCTTTCCCAACATCTGTTGCATTCTGAGGCCAAAGGAAAGGACTGGACCCTGATTAAAATAAGACACGAGACTTTGACCGGCAAGGCTCTCGGAGGAAGTGCGTAAAACCACACCCCTAACCAGGCCATTTTATTAACAAAAGAATCCTTCACACAGTGCTCGTGAGAACCAATCATATTTCCTCTGAGCATTTCATCAAACTCCACGTGGGAACAATGTTACACTACAGCACTAATTAGCATGCATACATTTTGGGGTAAATACAGTGGTGCCCCGCAAGACGAATGCCTCGAAAAACGAAAAACGCGCAAGACGAAAGGGTTTTTCGGTTTTTGCGTCGCTTCACTAGACGAACTTCCCTATGGGCTTGCTTCGCAAGATGAAACGTCTTGCGAGTTCTTGCGAGTTTTTTTCCTTTTTCTTAAAGCCGCTAAGCCGCTAATAGCCGCTAAGCCGCAAGACGAAAAAACCGCAAGATGAAGAGACTCGCGGAACGGATTAATTTTGTCTTGCGAGGCACCACTGTAAGTTGAGAACTACAAAGGAGTGGTAAATAAGTTGAGAACTACAAAGGGGAGCATCTGGCAACCCCGCAGGTGAGAAATATACACGATAAGAAGGATGGCCAGAAAGACAGGATCATTATCACCTTCATGTGAGATCTGTTTCCTGGCTCCAAGATTAACATCTTGAGATTAACATACTAGAAAAGCTACATCAAAGAAACTGCCCATAGTCTTAGATGACCCAGGACGCCTGCCTGTCTGTCAGTGTACATGACTTGTCAAGAAAGAGAAATGGAACAAGGATGCAGAGGTGTGGATTGATCAAGAATCATATCAAAATAGTTTAAACCCAGTCAATGCAATGCTTTCATTGCTGACACAGATGGCTTACTCTATATTTGTTATAATTCCTCATAGCAATCCCACCTGATCACTACAAACATCAGGGTCTTTTCCAGGGAGTCGTCTCTTCTCATGAGGTGGCCAAAGTATTGGAGCCTCAGCTTCAGGATCTGTCCTTCCTGTGAGCACTCAGGGCTGATTTCCTTAAGAATGGATGCGTTTGATCTTCTTGCAGTCCATGGAACTCTCAAGAGTCTCCTCCAGCACCAACGAAGATTAAGAATACATTAAAATCAGGCTGACAATCTTCCTTGGCCCCATAAAACTTCGAGTTAACTTGCCGAGAGGAGGGAGAGAGCACATCGTAGATTAGACTGCCGTTTGATGTCTGTAGCTGGTGCCAGAGAAGAACTCAGTAAAGCCTGATAACCCGTTCGGTGCCTCTATGTGTTATTAGAAGCTTGAAGGGAAAGCAATCTCCTGCTTGACAGTCCCCCCCCCCCATTTTTGTTGTGCTGGAATCTCGCCTCCAGATGGTAGCATTGCCATCACACTGAAAGACAACGTGAGGCAAACCGAAATATGGGTCTTCTGTTCTGGAAGACCATTCAACTTGCAAAATGTTCGACAATCAAGGTGCGGCTTCCAATTGGTTGCAAGAGCTTCTTGCACTCAAGCAGAAGCTGTGACAGACGTTTGGGTTCCAAAAAATGTTTGAAAACTGGAGCATTTACATCTGGCTTTTTGGCGTTCAGGAGCCAAAACGTTTCAAAATGAAGCCGTTCGTGAACCGAGGTTTGACCGTAACAGGTTATACTTATTAAAACATTAAAAGAAGATCTGTTGATTAACATAAAGAAACCTACTGCCCAATCAAACAAGTCTGGGCAAGTGAGCTGGGATAATAGGCTGATCTAATCAATCCCATTTCATGATGCATGCAGCAAGGATTGGAGCCTCAGCTTCAGGATCTGTCCTTCCTGTGAGCACTCAGGGCTGATTTCCTTCAGAATGGAGAGGTTTGATCTTCTTGCAGTCCATGGGACTCTCAAGAGTCTCCTCCAGCACCATAATTCAAAAGCATCTCCTCCAGCACCATAATTCAAAAGCATCAATTTTTCGGCGATCAGCCTCCTTTATGGTCCAGCTCTCACTTCCATACGTCACTACTGGGAAAACCATAGCTTTAACTATATGGACCTTTGTTGGCAAGGTGATGTCTCTGCCTTTTAAGATGCTGACTAGGTTTGTCATTGCTCACCATTCATCTATGTCTGCTTTTAAAAATTAAAGGCTAACAAGATGTTAACCACTTGTTATCTCATGTGGATGAGAACTGCTGTTCTTGTTACTGCTGCTACTACTAATACTGCTGCTACAACGCCAACATGAACGGGGCCTTACACAGCTCAAGTCCCTAACCTGAGAAGCTTCCAATCCAAATATCAACATGGAGAAGATGAAATTTCTATCTGCTTGGAGCACCTGGAAAGGGAGGTGCTTGGCAAAATATTTGTGTGTGTTTGTGTGTGTGTGCGCGCAAAAAAACCCCTCTGGAAATTGCCACCATTTATGCCATGCAACCATTTCCTGCATTGAGAGAAAAAGATGGCTGCCCCCAATTTACGATTATGGTGCAGAATCAGGAGAAATGGACTTTAGGCTGAAATGTCTTCTGCCTCCCACACATACCTTTGTTAGATGGTGGAACTGCAGGTCAGTGGTGGAATACAGTCTCTGCCGTGTCTCAGTTCTCCAAAGGACCATTGACCATGGGTAAGCAAAGTAAAGCCTGGGGGCCGGATCCGGCCCAATCGCCTTCTAAATCCGGCCCGCGGATGGTCAGGGAATCTGCATGTTTTTACATGAGTAGAATGTGTCCTTTTATTTAAAATGCATCTCTGGATTATTTGTGGGGCACAGGAATTCGTTCATATTTTTTTTCCAAAATATAGTCCGGGCCCCAACAAGGTCTGAGTGACAGTGGACCGGCCTCCTGCTGGAAAAATTTGCTGACGCCTGCCATAGACCCTGGTTGAGTGCCTGGAAACTTGCTGCAGCTCAGCAGAGAGTAGGGGTGGCACCTAACTTTTGTAACAATATGCTGCCTTATCTCCATGCCCTATCTAGATAATTACACGTAATCAAATTTTTTAAATATTGTTTTCGTACATGAGGATAGTTAATTACATTTAAGGTCAACAACTGGCTGTTGTATTAGGGCTATGCATTCCCTAGAAATACTTTCCAAAGTAACTAGGGATATACTTGCATAATAATACCATCATTAGATTGCAGCAACCCACAACAAGCAGCACCCACAAGATGTTCATACCATGATATAAACACTCCCCTTTGCCCTATAAATACAAGGACCTTTCAAGCACCTCTCCATCCTGCTGTCTCCTGACACCCCATCCAATTGTTCAGTCATGAAGATCTTTGCCTTCCTTACAGCTGTTCTCTTCTTCGTGCTGATGGCTGCTCCTGGTGAGTTTTCAATTGATGATCCCTGAATGTGGACTTCAGGAGGGTATGTTGCTGTTGCTTCCGTGCTCTGCTGCATGGTGGACCACCAATGGGCTCCTAGATGTCTTGGGACTCCAAGTCCCATCAGCCTCAGTCAGCATAGCCACAGCCCAGTCTGGGCTTTTAATGTTTGATGTATCACAGTATTTTAATATTCTTTTGGAAGCCGCCCAGAGTGACTGGGGAAGCCCAGCCAGATGGGCGGGGTATAAATAAATTATTATTATTATTATTATTATTATTATTATTATTATTATTATTATGCAACAACTGGAGACCGATAGATTGCCTGTACCTGCTCTATAGGAACCAGGCTAGTAAGTAATATATCCATATCTTAGATAAAAGGGAGCCCTTACTCCCATGAGGACAGTCCCAGGAGATCAGCATTTCAAGCTCAAGCATGCCTTACTGTTAATAAATTTCCACTCTTTCACCATTGTGCATAAGACAAATCTTGCATTTTCCTACCACTCACAGTGCCATGCTTTGATTGATTGATTGATTTGATTTGATTTATATACTGCCCTTCATCATAAGATCCCAGGGTGGTTCACAGAATAAAATACAGGATAAAAACAAGTAAATAATTAAAATCAAACCAGCAAAACAATAAGCCTTCCCCTTCCCACATGTCCATTTAAAAGGTTGTAGGATATTAATCAGCCAAAGGCTTGGTTGAAGATGAACGTTTTTGCCTGGTGCCTAAAACTACATGTTGTTGTTTAGTTGTTTAGTCATGTCCGACTCTTCGTGACCCCCTGGACCAGAGCACGCCAGGCACTCCTGTCTTCCACTGCCTCCCGCAGTTTGGTCAAACTCATGCTGGTAGCTTCGAGAACACTGTCCAGCCATCTCGTCCTCTGTCGTCCCCTTCTTCTTGTGCCCTCCATCTTTCCCAACATCAGGGTCTTTTCCAGGGAGTCTTCTCTTCTCATGAGGTGGCCAAAGTATTGGAGCCTCAGCTTCACAATCTGTCCTACATAATGTCCTACAAAACTACATAATGAGGGTCAAAACCAGCATTTTGAGTTGGGCTCAGAAGCTAATTAGTAGCCATTGCAGTCAGGCTAGGATTAGAGACCCTCCAAGTGTCCCTATTTTCCATGGACATCCCTGATCTCGATCATCCGGATTTCTCCTTTGTTCCCAGAATGTTCCACTTTTCCTTAGGATGTCCCTATTTTCCCTGGAGAAATGTTGGAGGTTATGGAGTTATCCAACCCCCGAACCATTTGAAGGCAATCCTGTACAGGGGAGTTCTTAGAATCATAGAATCATAGAGTTGGAAGAGACCACAAGGGCCATCCAGTCCAACCCCCTGCCAAGCAGGAAACACCATCAGAGCACTCCTGACATATGGTTGTCAAGCCTCTGATTAAAGACCTCCACAGAAGGAGACTCCACCACACTCCTTGGCAGCAAATTCCACTGTTGAACAGCTCTTACTGTCAGGAAATTCTTCCTAATGTTTAGGTGGAATCTTCTTTCTTGTAGTTTGGATCCACTGCTCCGTGTCCGCTTCTCTGGAGCAACAGAAAACAACCTTTCTCCCTTCTCTATGTGACATCCTTTTATATATTTGAACATGGCTATCATATCACCCCTTAACCTCCACTTCTCCAGGCTAAACATGCCCAGCTCCCTTAGCCGTTCCTCATAAGGCATCGTTTCCAGGCCTTTGACCATTTTGGTTGCCCTCCTCTGGACACATTCCAGTTTGTCAGTGACCTTCTTGAACTGTGGTGCCCAGAACTGGACACAGTACTCCAGGTGAGGTTTGACCAGAGCAGAATACAGTGGCACTATTACTTCCCTTGATCTAGATGCTATACTCCTATTGATGCAGCCCAGAATTGCATTGGCTTTTTTAGCTGCCGCGTCACATTGTTGGCTCATGTCAAGTTTGTGGTCAACCAAGACTCCTAGATCCTTTTCACATGTACTGCTCTCAAGCCAGGTGTCACCCATCTTGTATTTGTGCCTCTCATTTTTTTTGCCCAAGTGCAATACTTTACATTTCTCCCTGTTAAAATTCATCTTCTTTGTTTTGGCCCAGTTCTCTAATCTGTCAAGGTCGTTTTGAAGTGTGATCCTGTCCTCTGGGGTGTTAGCCACCCCTCCCAGTTTGGTGTCATCTGCAAATTTGATCAGGATGTCCATCATCCAAGTCGTTGATAAAGATGTTGAATAAGACCGGGCCCAAGACAGAACCCTGTGGCACCCCACTAGCCACTCTTCTCCAGGATGAAGAGGAACCATTGATGAGCACCCTTTGGGTTCGGTCAGTCAGCCAGTTACAAATCCACTGAGTGGTAGCATAGTCAAGACCGCATTTTACCAGCTTCTTTACAAGAATATCATGGGGCACCTTGTCAAATGCCTTGCTGAAATCAAGGTAGGCTACATCCACTGCGTTCCCTTCATCTACCAGGGTTGTAATTCTGTCAAAAAACGAGATCAGGTTAGTCTGACATGACTTATTTTTCAGAAATCCATGCTGACTATTGGTGATCACAGCATTCCTTTCTAGGTGCTCACAGACTGTTTGCTTAATGATCTGCTCCAGAATCTTCCCTGGTATTGATGTCAGACTGACTGGGCGATAATTATTTGGGTCCTCTCTTTTCCCCTTTTTGAAAATAGGGACAACATTTGCCCTCCTCCAGTCTGCCAGGACTTTGCCTGTTCTCCAGGAATTCTCAAAGATGTCTGCCAGTGGTTCTGAGATCACATCTGAGTTTTTTTTAATTAAAAAATATTTAATGTTTTATTATGTTTTATGTATGTTGGAAGCTGCCCAGAGTGGTTTTTCTTCCAAGTTGCTCAAGTGATCTTCAGGTTATTGTTTTCTTATTAGGAAAAAAAACCCCTTCTCATCTGCATATCCGTGTGTTGCTGAGAAGTCCCCTGAGTAAGC
This sequence comes from Podarcis gaigeae, assembly GCF_964106915.1. Lineage (NCBI taxonomy): Eukaryota > Metazoa > Chordata > Lepidosauria > Squamata > Lacertidae > Podarcis > Podarcis gaigeae. Next base: position 114,518,938 of record NC_139680.1, read on the forward strand.
TTACCAGGGGTCAGCAAATTTTTTTAGCAGGGGGCTGGTCCACTGTCCCTCAAACTTGTGGGGGGCTGGACTATATTTTGAAAAAAATATATGAATGAATTCCTATGCCCCACAAATAACCCAGAGATGCATTTTCAATAAAAGGACACATTCTACTCATGTAAAAACACACTGATTCCCGGATCATCTGCGGGCCAGATTTAGAAGGCAATTGGGTCGGATCCAGCACCCAGGCCTTAGTTTGCCTACCGATGGCTTAAACCATTTCTGTGTTTGGGGTGGTGGTGGTTTCCAATGGGGACAGGGTCACTCAAGTTGAGTATAAGAGGGAAGATGTGGGGCTTGCACCCACATGTTACAGGCTGGTGTACACCTGTTCAGTTTTCTGGCCAGCCAGCTATGGCCCCTTCTATTATTTTGTCTACTGTCCTGTTGGCACTCACTAGCTGAGTCTGCTATTAGCTGGAGTGGTGATGAAAATGCAGTTCTTTTCATAGCTGTCAACAGATTTGAAAATAAGGGACCAGCAGCCAAAATAAGGGATTTTAGTCAATCAGCTGAAATACGAATTTAAAAGGGACCAGATAATTTTGGAGTGAAGTGCTGGTTTTTAGCTCTTCGTTTCCAGAGGTTGTTGCTCAAGACACCAGCCGATGAAACACTGCAATTAAATAACTACAAGCAGCAACCACTTTTCGCGCAAAATGAAGTCCAAGCTACGAAGATGCGGCTGCAGTTCTGTATCTTTTCTCTCGTGCTCCATCTGCAGCTCTCAATTCCATCAGGTGGGGCAGGAGGAAGGGGGGGGATAGCGCCCGAAGTAAACCCGCAGATCAGACCATCTATGCTAGTCTACCACTACAAATCTATGGGAGAAGCGCTTGCGGTTCTTCCCTTGTAGCCCTTGGAACACCTGCCCACACCTCCTCCTCCTCTTCCTCCTCTCTCTGAACTGCTTTCCCTATGGTTGCCCTCGCTCTCCTCTCAAGGCTCCTCAGCAATTCTCATGCGAGGCTGCCCATTTCATCCGGGTCCTTCGGCGGCACAGCCGCAGTATGGCCTAGCAGCGACGAGCAGAGGGGAGGACCCCAGGCAGAGACATTCAGCTTGGGGGCCGCGAGGAGGATGGCGGTGGAAGGGCCCGAGGCTCCTGCCAGTCCTAGCGGGGAGGGACTCCCAGGGGCTGAGGCTGGTGAGAGGAGGCCAGAGGGGGGGTGGGCCGGGTAGCCAAGCAACACAGTTTGAGCCTCCCTCCTCCCTGGCCGGCAGGGAGGGAGGGAGAAGAGGTGCTTCCTTTGAAACCCAGGAAATTTAAGGGACATCCATCAGTAAGGGACAGCAGCGGGACATGGCGCTGGGATAAGGGACTGTCCCTCCAAATAAGGGACACTTGACAGCTATGGTTCTTTTATTCCTTTTGGTATAGCACTCGCGAGGCCAAAGACATATGGTGAATGTTATCGTGCCCATGGCAGCTGCCACCATTCTTGCCCACACCATACACGACAAATTGGAGAGTGTGCACGCTATGTACGTTGCTGCAAATAAGGGGTAAGGATTCCAGAAAAAGTGTTTGTCCTATTGTCAACATTGTTTTGTCTGTTGGTTCTCTCTATACAAGCCTGTTTGGAGCAGCCTCAGTACAAGCCATAATCCCAGCTGGCTTTTAATAAATATCAATGTATCCCACAGGAAATAAGAGCAGCATATTTTTTCCTGTTCAGCACATGAAATATACTCGGAGTCAAGAGTGGATTTCATGCTGTTTATTCAGCTCATAGTAGTGAGGAGGAATGAATGTTTCCCCAAAATATCTGCTTTATATACATTATTTACACAATGGGCTGCATGTGATTGGCTAATTCTGGGATTCTTCTGTAGGCCAATCAGGTTGTGGATTCACTTCCACCTGGAGCTGGATTGGGTGGCTCCTGTGGACCAATCATACTGCTGCATTGTTCTAGGACCAATCAGACTGCTGCATTTTGGATCCTATTCAACTCAGTACATAACAACACAATAAGTAGGGAGGCTGCTAACTAGAAGGAAAAATAGATTGGTGTGTTCTTGTGCCTGTAACAGATGTTGAAGATATCAAATATTGTGCAGTTTGAAGCGACTGGAAGCAGAAGAACTAACTCCTTTGGAAGGGAAGCATTGTCGAGACCCATGAAAACATTATTCAAAGTTTTACTGGCAGAACTTTCTTTAAAACAGAATTAAAACATCAAAAATATCCATAAAATATCTTGTGCTGGCCAGCACAGGTTCAGCATCTTGCAAAATATGAAAATAATAATAAGCAAACCTCAGGCTGCCCTCTGTCTCAGCTGCCTTGGAGCCTCCAGGCTCCCCCTTTGTTCAGGAGAGCTATTTACTTGCGTTGTTCTCCCAGTAGCATCCAGAGACCTCCATTTGCATCTGGGTTTGGGAGACATATAATCAGAGGCAACTCCTTTCAAAATCAAGAATGCAACCCAATACCTCTTGCATGTTCCCAGGTTTACAACCCTCACATGTTAGCTACCAGAGAACAACAGTCAGTTTGCTAATCATCAACTCTGCAAGGAGCTCGGAGTTATTTAGAAAACTCTTTTGGAAAACCCCCAGTGTTAGCAATACACTTTTGGGTATTTTCCATTTTAAACCTCCATCAATACACATACATCTTTCATTTCTGTGTGAATTAAATCATTATACTTAACAACAGATGCCTCATTTGTATGAATCACAAGCTGTCCTTCTTCACTGACTGCCTCAACACTTCATCAATGAAGGATGCTTGGAGGAGAAATTGACTCACTGTGAGTTGATGATGCTTTCTGAAATATTGGTGCTAAACTGCAGCACAGAGCCGTAGGACTGGTATATTTCTAGCTATCCTGTATTTTTAATGAGGAAGCGACAAGTCACCTTGCTCAGAAGTTATTCAGATCAGGAGATGCTGACCTGTGCTTCTCCAGATGTTCTCAGCTTACAGATCTCCATCACTTTAGACGATTTCTTATGTTGGGGCCAATGGTGGAGTTGAGTTCAACAATATCTGGAGGACAACAGGTTCTCAACCTCTGATTTAAATAAAATAACTATGTGTTTCCACACCCTTTCTTTATATTTATGTATATGCTCCTTGTTTTGATTTGTTTGTGTTAAGTTTTTAAATCTTTATTATCTACATAATTCCACATTAAAGACTCCGGAATCTGAAAGTGTTTTTCTCTTTGCTGCAGATAGTGCCACGGCTACTCACAGCGGATTTCAGTGTTACTTCCATGGTTTGAACCCTCATAGACCTAGCTTATTTCGCTCTACAATCCCTTCTCCTGATTTGCTGTGCTTTTAATGGAGCTGATTCTGTATTGAATTGTCCATGTTAATTAAAAAAGCATGTATTCTAGCAGCTTTTTTGGTGCTTCTGTGTTTTGGAGAAGTAGTTTGTGGAGGAGATTTCTTCATGGTGTATCCTAGGATTACCCAGTCAGTAGAGTATGAGATTCTTAACCTCAGGGTTGCGGGTTTGAACCCCACATCAGGCAAAACATTTATTCATTTCAGGAGGTTGGACTAGATGACCCTTGTGACCCTTAACAAACTAGTGTTCTCAGTAGGGTTGCCATACTTCAAACAGTGAAAATCTGAACAAAAAAAATTCCTTCCAGTAGCACCTTAAAGACCAACTAAGTTAGTTCTTGGTATGAGCTTTCGTGTGCATGCACACTTCGAAAGCTCATACCAAGAACTAACTTAGTTGGTCTTTAAGGTGCTACTGGAAGGAATTTTTTTTTTTGTTTTGACTATGGCAGACCAACACGGCTACCTATCTGTAAGTGAAAATCTGGACAGATTTTGGGCAAAATCGCTTTGAAAAAAATGCTGCTTTTGAGCTATTTTTATGGGGAAAGTGGCAAGAAAAGGCACTGCCAGAATTTCCTGGACATTTTTTTACAGATTTATGTCTGGACAATGCTGCCAACTGCAGTATTCCGGATATGTCTGGGAAAATCTGGACATATGGCAATCATAGTTCCCAGGATGGGAATGTTGCAGAAGAAGTTAACCCTCCAGATGACTTCATCAAAGAGTTCAGAGCCAGTTTCTTTAGGAATCACCCACTGCCTCTTTCAACATAGACCACCCTCTCAGAGCCAGCGTGGTGTAGTGGTTAAGAGCGGTGGACTCGTAATCTGGTGAACCGGGTTCGCGTCCTTGCTCCTCCACCTGCAGCTGCTGGGTGACCTTGGGCTAGTCACACTTCTCTGAAGTCTCTCAGCCTCACCTCACGGAGATTGTTAGGAAAGGAGATTGTTAGCCACTTTGAGACTCCTTCGGGTAGTGATAAAGCGCGATATCAAATCCAAACTCTTCTTCTTCTCACGCAGCAAACATTAACCACACTCTGGACCCAACCAGCCAGCTCTCTCTCTGCTAGATTTGATATGCCAGGAGGGACAGGGATCAAGAGGGCATTTGCCACCAACATCTTGTTGACATCAGCTGACTGTGTCAGATGAAACTGATCACATAAGACAACATGGGGTACTTCAGCAGGAGCTGTAACAAGTACAGAGTCAAAATCATGTCAAAGTCAAGTGACTTTATCCGCAAAGTGTGTAGCCAGTTGGTCACAGTGGGTCTTCAAGGGCTGCAGAGGTCCCTTCCCCATACTGGGAGTCGATAACCTCCAGACCATCCAAATTAACTCCACTGATCACTACTAGAGGATGCAATGTGAGCTGCAAAATGAGCTTTTGTGTTTTTACCAGTGTTGGGTTGGCTTCAGAGCAAGATTTGCACTACTTGCACTCCAGTCTTCATCTGGTTTGTTTCATAGTCCAGAGTTTCATAGCTCCAAGGACAAAGGAGCTGCTTGGGCTCCAAAACACTGCAGAGGACATTCAGGAGTGATCATGTCAACCACCCGTTTTCATCTCACCATTCCATAGTGAGACCAGGGCTTCAATGGAATCACCCCCTTTCTCTACTGGAAGTTTCCCCAGACCATCCAGGAACATATCTGGTTTCATGGAAGGTGGCCATCCAAACAGGCCCATCATCCTTATAGGGGGGAACTGCCCTTGTCAGTCTAAACTTAACCAGATTGTGGTCTGACCATGACAATGCATTCTTGGGGCAAGTATCACAACAGATTCGTGACCTTCCTGGTGTGTGGGACCAATGACCACCTGAGAGAGACCCATCGTTGTTGTGGAGGCCATGAAGTCTTGAGCTGAGTGAGGTTGTTCTAGTCACAGAATTCGAGAGTAGCACAGTAAGAAACTCTGAACCAGCAGGTGATAGCAGAGAGACCACAGCAGCAACTGGGTAGTGCTGCAAGAGGAGGTTCCAGCAGATGGTAGCTATGCCAGGGGTCAGCAACCTAAGGCCCATGGGGGTCGCTTAACCGGCACATGGACCTCCACCACCTGCTCGGTTGGCTCCTGTTCGGCGCACTAAACCAGCATGGAGCAGAGCGGGGACCGCCTTCTGCAACGCTGGCTGGCTTCCCATTGGCTGCAGGAAGTTCCTGCAGCCAGTGGGAAGCTGCGCATGCCTCCTCCGTGCCAGAAGGAGAGCCGGAAATAGCGTTTGAGCATGTGTTTGTGTGTGTGTGTGTGCATGCCTACACACACACACACACTCCAGCCCACTGTGGTGTCTGCAGGACCGTGAACCGGCCCACGCCACAAAAACTTTGCCGACCCCTGGGCTATGCCATACCTTGTAAAAAGGTAAAGGGGACCCCTGACCATTAGGTCCAGTCATGACCAACTCTGGGGTTGCGGCGCTCATCTCACTTTATTGGCTGAGGGAGCCAGCATACAGCTTCTGGGTCATGTGGCCAGCATGACTAAGCCACTTCTGGCGAACCAGATAAGCGCATGGCAACGCCGTTTACCTTCCCACCTGGAGCAGTACCTATTTATCTACTTGCACTTTGACGAGCTTTCGAACTGCTAGGTTGGCAGGAGCAGGGACCAAGCAACCGGAGCTCACCCCCTCATGGGGATTCGAACCGCCGACCTTCTGATCGGCAAGTCCTAGGCTTTGTGGTTTAACCCACAGCGCCACCTGCGTCCCGCCATACCTTGTAGCCTCCTGTTAAAACTGTTAAGAAATGGAACCCTGATTGCCATCCTCAGTCCTGGTCTGAATCTAGACTAGAAGATATCTAGCAAACAGGCCTCCTCTCAAAATGCCTGCAGGTGATCAGGAACTACATGCTTGAATACACTATAATGCATACATTTTGAATAGTGGCTATTTAAGAGAACACTGTATCCTTCAGGCTGAATCCTGATCGTTCATTGACTATTAGCTATGGCTTCCTCATGGACTATTTACAGATTGCCATCTATGGAGAGGGGCCTTATTTCTGTGTCAGAGAGCATCATTTGCCAGCTGAAGTTCCTGGGTTCAACTAGTGGTGCCACCAAGACTGGGCTTTGGGGCAGAAGTCCAAGACTCTACTCAGCAGCAAAGTGACTAGGAGGGCCTCAGAAGCAGCCGGTTTTCCGCACTGGGAATTAAGTGAAGTAGTATACATTACAAGTTAAATAAGTGGGGCCCTGTAGGAGCCTTAAGTTGAGGGCAGGATGCCTCTAACTGCCATTTCCTGGGACTCACAAATAGGGAAAATGTTGTTGCAGTCAGGTCAGGCTTGTGGGCACCTGCTTGGCTGCTATGAGATGTTGGGTAAGATCAGTGGTGCACTTGGGGCTCTCAAATTTCAGCAGCACCCAGTGTGATAGTAAAATTTGGCACCCCCACCTCTTGTGCCTTATTCAACATCATTGTTGTGGCACTCCCCGTGGCACCGGCACCCAGTGTGGCCAAACTGGTTATACTACCCTCAATCCACCTCTGGCAAGATGGGTCTTTGACTTGATCAAACTATGAGGTTATTCTGTAGGTCTTGAAAGACCTACATTGGCTCCTAGTATGTTTCCAAGCACAATTCAAAGTGTTGGTGCTGACCTTTAAATCCCTAAATGGCCTCGGCCCAGTATACCTGAAGGAGCATCTCCACCCCCGTCGTTCTGCCCGGACGCTGATGTCCAGCGCCGAGGGCCTTCTGGCGGTTTCCTCATTGCGAGAAGCGAAGTTACAGGGAACCAGGCAGAGGGCCTTCTCGGCAGTGGCGCCCGCCCTGTGGAACACCCTCCCATCAGATGTCAAAGAAATAAACAACTACCTGACTTTTAGAAGACATCTGAAGGCAGCCTTGTTTAGGGAAGTTTTTAAGATTTGATGAATTATTGTATTTTAATCTTTTGTTGGAAGCTGCCCAGAGTGGCTGGGGAAATATTATTATTATTATTATTATTATTATTATTATTATTATTATTATTAACCCATGGCACCTTGAAAAACCTCTTTCACATTGGAAGAAAGCTTTGGAGAACCTGGAAGGCCAGTTTTAGCACAACACTACTGAATACCGACCGCTGGGAGTCAGAAGCTGGGAGAGTGTTGCTGCTATACTCATGCTTGTCTTGTGGGCTTCCCTCAGACATCTGTCTGGCCACTATGATAACAGGATGCTTCGGTCTGATGCAGTCATGGTCTTCTTATGTTCATGTGGTCTTAAATCTAGATTCTAAAAATGCCCAACTGCATCACTGTGTGCAACTTGTTGGTGTCTCCTCGTTTTGTTTAATGCATTGTGCACCCTCTGAAAGCTGTCCAGATGGGAATGTGGCAGAAAAAGGCCCCTCCCCACCCCAACATTACAGACCTGCACTTCAAACTCCTCCTCTATCCCTCGATGGACTGCTGTCATTCAATGGCCTATAAATAAGGAGCACCTTCTGTTCCCTCCTCAGAATATCCAGCAAGTTGATTCAGCCATGAAGTTATCTTGCCTGATCTATGGTTTCCTCTTCATCTTCTCCTTCTTCTCTCCATTCCTAGTAAGGGCCACAGGTATGGTACAGGGGCAATATTACTTAGATTGTGACATGCACTGAAAGAGCTATGTGGACAGCTCAACCTGCTTTCACAGGGGTCTAGTTGACCCCCCCTCATATAGCAGCACCCAGCAATGCGTTCTCCTTCTTCCACATCCTGACTATATGTTTAATTAGGTTTTAAAATGCTAATTAAGCTTTAGTGTTGCCCCTGAATTTTTCTGGGGTGAGGATCCTGGTAGAGTTGGCATCATATCATTCAATATTGGATTAGGGCTGATCTAAAGTGCTGAATTATGGGACGCGGGTGGTGCTGTGTGTTAAACCACAGAGCCTAGGACTTGCTGATCAGAAGGTCAGCGGTTTGAATCCCCGCAATGGGGTGAGCTCCCGTTGCTTGGTCCCAGCTCCTGCCAACCTAGCAGTTCGAAAGCACGTCAAAGTGCAAGTAGATAAATAGGTACCGCTCTGGTGGGAAGGTAAACGGCGTTTCCGTGCGCTGCTGTGGTTTGCCAGAAGCGGCTTAGTCATGCTGGCCACATGACCCAGAAGCTGTACGCCGGCTCCCTCGACCAATAAAGTGAGATGAGCGCCGCAACCCCAGAGTTGGTCACGACTGGACCTAATGGTCAGGGGTCTCTTTACCTTTACCTTTAAAGTGCTGAATTAGACACTGGATTCATTTTTAATGTGGGTGGGTATGGCATGTACAGCCCTATTTTTTTTTACTGCTATTTGCTTTTAATAGAGCTGGTATAAAATAGCTGAAGAAACTGAACTACTGTACATTCCTAGTTCTGATCTTTCAGCCTTATACACCCCCTCCCCACCCACAATATGGAGCATTGTATGTGTGACTTAAGTTTAATTGTTAGAGCCAGAGGCATCATGAGGAGCCGAGGGCAGAGCTGAATGTGGCGGCCATGTGGCTCAATGGCCCGGGGCTTTCCCCTCTGCTTAGCACTGCCACCAGCAGGAGTCTGCTTCGCCCCTTCTTCCCCTCTGCAGCAGCAGCAGCAGGAGAAGAAGGAGCCAGCTGCTGGAGACATGCCACATTCAGCTCCACGCTTTGGCTCCACACTTTTGGGTCATGGGAGTGGTTGGCTGGGCTGGCCCCTACCCCAAAAATATAGGGGGCACCAAAGCTAAAATATTATACAAGAATGTGTATGAGAAATGTGTGCTAAAATGCGGATATATTCTCGTGAGATCTTCAAAATGGTGATATATTCTCACGAGAGCTTAAAGAAAGCAAACCGATGGAGAGGTGTGGTGAACTAAATTTAAGGTAGGAAAAACAAGAAATTTTGGGTGCCTGTGGGTTGCTGGTATTTTGGAAGAGGGGTTCAAACGCATAGTGAGAGATTTAGGTTTGCTCAATTAAACTGGATAATAAGTTATTTGTTGCCCTGGTTGAACAAATCCATGTTAAAAGCGGAAACTGACTCTCTGAAGTTAGGAAAGTGATGGGATAATGCATGGAAATGTGGGTTGGATAACATGGTGAAATCATATAAAAAGAACCTTTCAAGCAAGTCAGGATGAATGTTCATTGTTTTCCAACAAACAAATTGGAATAAAAACTTGGTTTTTAAAAAAGAGATATAACCTAACCTCAGCATAAGCTTTGTGTAAGTAATTCAGAATGAATGCTGAATGAATAGGACATCTGAACCAGCCCATATAGAAAACTGCAACCAAGAGATTCTCGTCAGAGGACATGGCTAAGGGATATGAGATTCAACAGCTTCCAGCTCACCATCCTTAGCTGCTCATCTAACCCAACTCTCTCTTTTTGAAATATATATCCAGAACCATTTTGTAATGGCGAATGCAAGGATAAGTGCGGTGAAGATGAAAAGCAATGGTCTGGAAGTGTGATATGCCAAAAACATGACAACATCTACTGCTGTAAAAAGTAAGATAGGTTTCCTTCAAGTGCTCATTTGTGATCTGCAAGATCAGTCTTGCATTAAATGCAATGCAGGGTCCAGGCTGGGAGTATGATGGGAACTGTGAAGAAGAATCTGAGGGAATGCCTGTGTAGGAGTGAGTTTGCTGAAGCAAACGAGTATGCCAATTTTTGTGTGAAAGGACAGTATAGTAGCATCTTTAGCAATGCTCAGAACATGTGGGAGTTAGGATCCAAAAAAGGCGAATGAGAAGGAATGGGGGCGCTCTATGATTTGAGTTGTTTGATTCCAGTAAAAGGCATATAACACCCTGCTTTCAGGATTTGCACTGGTGCAGATCTGCCACAGACCCAAGTTCAAGGTGTTATAATAATATAATAATAATTTATTATTTATATCCAGCCCATCTGGCTGTTGGTACTAAGATACAAGTCTACTGAAAACCACTGATTGAAGAGAGTGGAAACTTTCTAATTTCAGAGGCCCTGGTGAGAGGACAGAAAAGGATAAGGAGAGTTGCGGAGTAGGTGGTGAAATCAGCATGGCAGTTAACTGTTTAGAGAAGTGTGCCAAGCATCCAGGCATTTGCAATAAGGCCCCATGTGACACTAAGACCCAAAATATTGGGACATTTGGTACAGGGTTCTATTGCTGCAGTAGATTGTAAGATTTTTCTCTGTGCCAAGGATTCCCTGCCTGAGCTGCTTCAGGTCATGGCGGATGTTCTGCTGGAGACACCTAGCTTGGTTGTCCTAGGCGATTTTAACATCCATGCTGACACGACCTGACGAGGGGCCACTCCAGACTTCATGGAAAGCATGGCCTCCATGGGGCTGTCCCTGAATAAGTTTGATGTGGGTAATCTGACAAAAAACAAAAGAAGTGCCATGGTCAGATCACTTCCTGGTTCAACTGGACTTCTCCACGACCCTCTCCCTCTGCAGGGAGGTGCAGCGGCGGAGCTATCTGTCCCGCCTCCTGGAGTGGGGTGGGGGCGGGGCTAGCCGGCCCGTGGGGTGGGGCTAGCTGCCCGCACGGCAAGCATCCCTAGCTGCTTGCCACCTACGTGGCGAGTTTCTGGAGGGGCGCCACTAGCCGCATGCAGCAGCATCCCTAGCAGCCTACCGCCTGCGCAGTGAGCGTCTGGGGGTGCCGCCCATGTAGCGAGTGTGGGTGGTGGTGGCGCGGTGATGTCACCCGCCTTCACGGCTGACACCCGGTGTGCACCACACTCCCCACCCGCCTTCCTCCACCAGTGGGAAGGTGTGGGACCAATTCGGATGGTCTGCCCCCTCCACTTAATGGATCCAAGTGGTTTCCAGAGAGTGGTAGGGGATGCTTTATCCCATGTTGATGGCCTTTCAGCCGATTCCCTGGTGGCCTGCTAGAATGCAGAGTTAACCAGGGCTATCGACTGTCTGGCTCCAAAACACCCTCTTCAATTGCATGAAGCCTGGACAGCCCCATGGTTTTCCCCAGAGCTGAGGGCGATGAAACAATCGCTGAGATGGCTAGAGAGCTGGTGGCGGAAAACTCATTTTGAATCGGACCAGACACGGGTTAGAGCTCAACGTTGAGCCTACCAAGTGGTGATAGTGGTGGCAAAGAGGTGAAGGTGACCCAGAAACTACAACTAATCCAGAATGCGGGAGCTAGACTGGTGACTGGGAGCAGCCGCCAGGACCACATAAGACCTACATTGTCTCCCAGTATGTTTCTGAGGACAATTCAAAGTGTTGGTGCTGACCTTTAAAGCCCTAAATGGCCTCAGCCCAGTATAACTGAAGGAGCATCTCCACCCCCATTGTTCAGCTCTGAGGTCCAGCTCTGAGGGCCTTCTGGCAGTTTCCTCACTGCGAGAAGCGAAGTTATAGGGACCCAGGCAGAGGGCCTTCTTCGTAGTGGCGCCCGCCCTGTGGAATGCCCCTCCCATCAGATGTCAAAGAAATAAACAATCACCTGATGTTTTGAAGACATCTGAAGGCAGCTCTGTTTAGGGAAGTTTTTAATGACTGATGTTTTAATGTATTTTTAATCTTTTGTTGAAAGCTGCCCAGAGTGGCTGGGGAAACCCAGCCAGATGGGCAGGGTATAAATAATAAATTATTATTATATTATCTTCAAGGCAACAGTTCACAGTAATGCATGCATGCATACATAATTTTATTTGGCTGCCACCTTTCCATAGTTAAAACCATGCTCAAAGTGGCTTACAACATGAAAACAAATTACACAATTACAAACTGAACAGAATCAGTCATAAACAATAAATACACAATCCAACTGAGCAATTTTCACATAAATCATGAATCATCTAAAAACAAAGATACAAAAAGATTATATAAATAACAGCAAAACCCCCACTCTTCTACAACCCCCACTAAACAAGATCCCAGCCCAAGGGCCTGTAGCCTCAGCTTTTGTAGCTGGAGTCAGTCCAGGCCCCACCTTCCTAGGCCAGGTGAGAAAAGGCCTGCAAGGCAGGGAACAAGTCTTCCAGCACTCACAGATGTCTTTGGTGAATCCTCAACCTGTTTTAGAAGTATGGCTCTATTTGATGTGAGTGATAGCTATGGAAAAAAGGTCCCTCCCATCTTTCTTTGGGCAGAAAAAAAATGCTGCAACTGACATTTGAATTGTAGGGGATTGCTTCTTCTCTAGCCCCTTTGGGTTGGCTCTGACTCCATCTGTTGTCAGTGGGACTTACTTCAGGATAATGTACAGTTATTGCGGCATGAGTCCAGATTATAAATTGTGATGGCAGTGACCCCTTCTGAACCAAAGAAAGGCATTTTGGTACCCAAGACTGATAAAGATTGGGATGTGGGTGGCGCTGTGGATTAAACCACAGAGCCTAGGACTTGCTGATCAGAAGGTCGGCAGTTCAAATCCCCGCGACGGGGTGAGCTCCCGTTGCTTGGTCCCTGCTCCTGCCAACCTAGCAGTTCGAAAGTACGTCAAAGTGTTTTTGTGTTCTGGTTCGCCAGAAGTGGCTTAGTCATGCTGGCCACATGACCCGGAAGCTGTATGCCGGCTCCCTCGGCCAATAAAGCGAAATGAGCGCCGCAACCCCAGAGTCGGCCACTACTGGACCTAATGGTCAGGGGTCCCTTTATCTTTTTACTGATAAAGATGAGGTGGGGAATCTCAATATGCTGTATAGGGTCAGGGTGGTGGTTCAGGCCAAGTAGAGTAAGTTCAAATCTCAGCTCTGCCATGATGTTTACTGACCTGGGGCCAAATTTATCTCACATGAGTCTAGTATTTTGTTATAAACTCTTCCAATGTGCTCTTTGGTTCTTATTCTGATGTTCTGTTTCTTATGATTATAGATGACTGAAGAGCGTCAACCAATTGTGTGCTGTGTATCAGCCAATCGAGAGGTTCTGAGTCCATGATGCCCCCCCCCACAGCCACAGCCAATCATCTGAAACTATACAATAAAGATGGGCTTTTAGTCTCGTACTTTGTTTGAAGTTCTGTTGAGTTATGAATGCCAGAGGAGGGTATGTCTTTCTGAGGTTGAGTGGGAAAGAAGGCAATGATAACTTATTGAAGTTTCATCCCATCACTCACCATCCCAGGAATAAAAAAAAATCCTTCCAGTAGCACCTTGAAGACCAACTAAGTTAGTTCTTGGTATGAGCTTTCGTGTGCATGCACACTTCTTCAGATACCATGCACACGAAAGCTCATACCAAGAACTAACTTAGTTGGTCTTTAAGGTGCTACTGGAAGGAATTTTTTTTGTTTAAACATCCCAGGAATGCATCTTGTTATATATATGCTCCCCACAGCATTGACCACCCGCAATCCTACATTATATTGCCACCTTAACAGAAACATCCAGACTCTGTTCTAAGTGGATTGAACTATACAAACACACTTCATCTCGCCCCAAACTTATTCTCTTTTTTCCTCTGTCGCTACTGGGTTCGGGCTGGAACAAAACCATACATCTTTTCTTTTCTCACACATCTTCCCCACTTTTTTTGCTGTTGGGATTCTTGTTAAAAAACCAACCAACCAGAGGAAGTACAAGGAGAGAGAGAGAATGCTTAGTTATGCTGCCTCCTCCAAAAGTTGGGCCAGCATGCACCCAAGGAAAGTGCAAAGATAACACACGTCTCCATTATAGGCCTGTTGTGTCTGAATGAAGAGGCACCTGCACCCCGCCCCACCAGATGCTGAACCCATTGGTCTTCTTCAGCTGGGTCCTGCAGCAAGGAGAGGCAACAGCCATGAAGCACCTTCAGCCCAAGTTCTCCTATCTCCTCTCTTCTTTTCCACTTTCACTTGTCTCCACTGCCTTCTCCAAACCCCTCTGTGGTTCCTCCTTCACTGGTATCCTCTTTCACCACATCCTCCTCCTCTTCCCCTCCTTCCTGCTGGCTATTATGCTGACTGTTGACCCTCTTTCTTTGCAAACTCTGTCAATTGCTTACTTTCTCTCCATCATCATCATCTCCAAGTCAGCACTCCTCCTCGGGGTTTGTTCCATGCCTGCCTTCTCCCACAACAGCAGCCATCTCTCAGTACCAATCAGCATTAAAGGGTAGAGGAAGGGTCTCCTCACTGGCTAACTCCCCGCCTTCCACTCTGATTGGCTTTAAGCAGCACAAGAGGACAAGGAAGCATGTCAGCCAAGTGAGAAGACTCTTCTCAGCGGCCAACACAATAATCTTTCATGCTGATTGGTTCACTAGGCCATGTCTTCTCAACAAGACTGGCTCTGTTCTGCACCCTCCTCAAGTACTTTTGCCTGGCAAGAATATGTCATTGAACTGTGATAATGTCTCTTGCTTGCAAATGGGCCTGCTGGGCTAAAAAAGTCCCCCCACTTCAGTTACATGTATTGGAGTTATCAATATTGTGCATATGGAAGCCATTGGATAAATAAAAACCCACTCTTCTTTGAAATAAAAATTTCCCAGCCCAAAAATATGGTTCAAAACCTTGCTTATGGAACTTAACACCAAAACAGCTTAAAACAATAAAAGTTGCATTCAGATCATTGCACAATTTCTTATCTCAGCATATTTGTCTTAGAAGAAGAAGAATAATTTGGATTTGATATCCCGCTTTATCACTACCCGAAGGAGTCTCAAAGCGGCTAACAATCTCCTTTCCCTTCCTCCACCACAACAAACACTCTGTGAGGTGAGTGGGGCTGAGAGACTTCAGAGAAGTGTGACTAGCCCAAGGTCACCCAGCAGCTGCATGTGGAGGAGTGGAGATACCAACCCAGTTCACCAGATTACGAGACTACCGCTCTTAACCACTGCACCACACTGGCTCTAGATCACTGTCTTAGATTACAAATATCTTGCAACCTGAACTGAAAATAAACTCTCCGTCTCTTCACCAAACAACCTCCAACAGCCTGAGGCTGTTTACTGGAGAACAGAGATAAACACATCCATTCTCTTAAATAACTTGGAGCAAAGAGCTTACAGACCCAAGATGGATGCCTGCAGATTAGCAAATGCAGAGATTTAGGGATGCCATTCTGGATTTCTGTAGGGTTTATTCCTTAGCCCTTTTCTTCTCCTGAAGATATCCCAAAAGGCAGCGAAGGTTTAGGATCAGAGTTTTCCTTCTCCTAGATGCACTACCTTTGCAGATTAATGAGCCCCATGTGGCATCATCATCATCATCAAACCAGGAAGGCATTGTGTTGGCTGCAGGAGAGCTGCCCTCTAGCCTCTGGGTCTAATTTGTCCCACCAGACCTACCATTTTGGCCAAGCCATGCCCACATGTCCTACACTTGATGACATGCATGATGTTTTAAGTTCCCAATTGTTGCTTTGACTGACAAAGGCATGCTGGTAGGTATTTTGTCAAATGCAAGAGTTATTTTGAAATCAGGGGCAATCACAGCAAAAATGAAACAGTCTTCAAGCAAACTAACAGAGCATGCACAAGTTACAGTGGTACCTCTGGTTGCGAACGGGATCTGTTCCGAAGGCCCGTTCACAACATGAAAAGCACACAACCTGAAGCACTGTATCTGTGCAGGTGCATGGCACAATTTGGCGTTTCTGTGCACGTGCGAGCGGCAAAACCTGGAAGTAACCCTTTTCAGTACTTCTGGGTCGCTGTGGGATACAACCTGAAAAAATGTAACATGAAGCAAACGTAACATGAGGTATCACTGTACAGTAAAACACTTCTTCATTCAGTCGTTGGGAGCTCCAAGGATCGATAAAGGGGAGACGCCAGTTGGCCAGTATGCAGCCCCATCGCAGCCAGGGCCTCTGATGAATCTCCAGGGGTCAGACCCCATCTGAGAGACTTACTGTACACATTGTCTGGCCATTGAGATGGGATGATGAGAACAAGCAGACCATCATTTCCAGTGTGTTCTTTTCCCTGTGGATGCCATGATATCCTTCAGCAATGATGCATAAATAAAGGGAAACTTTTGTTTTCTTTTGATGATATCTTTGAGCCTCATGGAGAGGGGAGCAGAACTAGTGCTCAACCACTGAAGTCTTCTCCGATTCCATTATCTCCATCATTTCTGAATCAAGCTTCCATTTGAAGACATAGGTTTCCTTAGGTCGCTATCTGTTGGTGCTTTCCTTGTTTTGTGCACCTTTAGAAAGCACACACACACTTTAGAGAAAGAGAGAGAACAAGAAAGGTACATACTGTCTAGCAATTGAGACGGGCTGTTGAGAACAAGTAGCCTGTGTACTAGGATGAGTGACGACCCCTTCCTCTCATAATATCTTGACATGCTGCTAAAATTACGACACCACAACACAATCCAAAATGCACAAAATAAACTCAAAAGGGATTTTAAAGGAACAATGTGTTTCTTGAATCAAGACAATAGATACAACATATAGTATAAGAGCTGGCCTGAGGCAATTTTCTGCCAGAGGTAAAGGACAAAAGGACATTTATTTTTTTCTATTATGGTTGCTTTTCAGGGAAAAACCAAGTCATCAGAAAGGTACATATTGTCTAGCCATTGAGATGGGCTGTTGACAACAAGTAGCCTGTTTGTTCTTTTCCTTGTGGGTGCCACAACATCCTTCATCAATGATCCATAAATAAGGGGAAACTTTTGATTATATCTGTGAGTCTCTTGGAGACTGGAGCCGAACCAGTGTTCAACCACACATTCATTCTATTCCATTATTTGTTTGTTTCTTCATACTGCTACATTTGCCATGGGAGGGCCAGCTAGTCTCAGCACTGCAGTTTGCTCTAAAAGACCCAACTGGTCAGTTTGGGGTATTTGAGTTTCAGAATGTCCAGGATGATGTCCTGGGTGTTTTAGCTGAGAATCCTGCATCGCGGTGTGTGTGTGTGTGTGTGTGTGGACTTGAAGGCCCATGGGGTCCCTTCCAACTCCATTATTCTATGAGGAACGTAAGAAGGGCCAATGGCCCATCAAATCCAGCATCCTGTTCTTGCTTTGGCCAATCTGATGAGGAGCACAAGAGCAGTCAGCCCTTCAACAACGGCCATTCAGAAGCATCGCTGCCTCCAGCTGTGGAAGCAGAGCATAGGCATTAACAGTCTTCTCTTCCATGAATTCCAAAGCCATCTATTTTAGAGAGAGGGAGCAAGAATTAATTATCCAAAACTGAAAGGGTGCATGGTAGCCATGAATATCATTAGCAGAATGTTTGGAACACACAATCATTTCCTTCCCCCTGAAAGCTTCCTCTCACCATTCCCTTGGGAAGTACAAATAGAGGATCCTTTCTCTCTCTGCAATATCTTTGAGCTAGAAGGCAACTCTGGTTGCTCCAGCATTTAGCCATGAAGACTTCTGCCCCTCTACTTCTCCTTTTCGTGCTGGTGTCCGTCCCAGGTAAGATCTAAAGGGCTGTCCATCCACAGCACTCCATGAAGACCTGCCAAACCAGCCCCTTGGCTGCTTTGTAGTGCTTGGAATATTAGCCCATTTGATACTATGTCATCTGTGTAAGACTGAAGTTCTATTTCCTGATTAAGTGGGAAATGGAATGGACTGGTTTTGCTGAATAGAATTGTAGCATTGTAGAATTGGAAGGGCATTGTCTAGCCCAATCCCCTGCCATGCATATACTTCTGTTGATGCAGCTGAGAATAGCATAAGGTTTTCTTTTTGCTGCTGCATCACATTGTTAACTCATGTTATGCTCATGCTGGCCTTGGGTGTTACTAAGAGCCCTAGCTCCATTCACATATACAATAGGGAATGCATAGAGATGTTGGTAATCTCTTTTCACTTGAGGGATTGATTTCTATCTTCATAATATTTCGCCAGGACCAACTAACACCAACAATATACTTTGTAATGGCGTCTGCAAGCGACGCTGTTCAGCTGGAGAATATGAGTCTTCTTTAGACCCCTGCCAGGAATCTGGTCACGTCTTCTGCTGCAAAGAGCAAGGTAACGTGCTAAACTATTATTAGGGGTTGCGATCATTATGATTTGGGAAAGTGGTGGAAAGATAAGAAGCAGGGTTTTGTGCTGCTCTGTTCAAAGCAAGCCGAAGACCAAATAAGGAGCAGGGGCTCTGCGTGGAGAAGGCAGAGAGGTGCTATTGTGTGACGGAGGGAAGGTGGAACTGCTCAACAAGCATTAGAAAAGATAATTAAACAGTGGATCTGTGAGCACATTGAAAAGGATGCCGTGGTTACTAAAAACTGGCAGGAGTTTCTCGAAAGAAACAAGTCATGGCAGATGAATCTTTTTTATTTTTGGATAGAGTGGCAAGCTTGGTAGATCAGAAGAATGCTGTGAGAGCCAGTGTGGTGTAGTGATTAGAGTGGTGGACTCGTAAACTGGTGAACTGGGTTTGATTCCCTGCTCCCCCACATGCAGCTGCTGGGTGACCTTGGGCTAATCACACTTCTCTGAAGTCTCTCGAGTGTTTGTTGTGGGGGAAGAAGGGAAAGGAGATTGTTAGCCACTTTGAAACTCCTTAGGGTAGTGATAAAGCGGGATATCAAATCCAAACTTCCTCTCTTCTTCTTCTACCCTAAGGCAGGAGTAATCCAATGCACAAATATAGAATTGGGTACACCTGGCTTGACAGTAGTACATGTGCAAAGGATTTAGGGGTAGACAACAATTCTTTTTTAGTAGACAACAAATTTAACATGAATCAACATTGATGCAGCAGGAAAAAAGCTTATGCAATTCTAGGCTGCATCTGGTTAAGAACTTTGCTTCAGGATGAGGACAGAAATCGCGCGGTGGCGGGAGGCCCCATTAGCTAAAGTGGTGCTTCAGGTTAATAACAGTTTCAGGTTAAGAACGGACCTCCAGAATGAATTAAGTACGTAACCATAGTTACCATGTATGTCATATGAGCAAAATTAAAGTTCTATTTCTTCATCTGGTAGGAAATGTAATAGATTGCTTAGGTTGTTTAAGAAATGGTTAGAGATGTTGGTGATTTCTTCTCATCTGAAGGATTGATTTCTATCTTTCTATCTTTCTAACATTTCTCCAGGATCCACTCCCACCCTGAACGATAATTGTAGGGGTCACTGCTCACGATCATGTTCAAATAGAGAATACGTGGCTTCATTAGACCGCTGTGATCTACCTGGTTATGTCTTCTGTTGTAGAAAGATAGGTACTGTATTTTTCGCTCTATAACATGCACCCGACCATAACACACACATAGTTTCTAGAGGAGGAAAACAAGAAAAAAAATTCTAAACAAAACAGTGGATGTATGATTTTTGTGGTTCATGCTGTGGCCACAGACAAGTGATCTGACAGTGAGTTTGTGGTAGCCCAATGCAAAAATCCTGAGGATCCATGTGGATCCATGCTTTGTAACCACGTTTTTGCACCACTGCGGCCTCAGGCAACAGTGGGTGCGTGATTTTTTTGGTGCAAGCTGTAGCCATGGACATGCTATGTGATCTGATGGTGAATTTGGGATGACCCAGTGCAAAAATCCTGAGGATCCATGTGGATCCGTGCTTTGTAACCACGTTTTAAGTGGGGAGGGAAGGAAAAGCACTCAAGGGACAAGGAACACGCATGGGGTGGGTGGAGAAGGATGCTGTTAATAATGCAGAAGAGGGGTATAAGAGGAGAAGCAAGCAGGCTCTGCTTCTCTCCCTCCTCCCCGGCTCGCTGAAAAACTTTGCTGCTATTTAGCCAGCTGAGTGGGGAGGAGAGAGGGACAGAAAGCCTGCTTGCTTTAAATGAGCCAACCGGACAGGAGCCGCTTACACAAGTGTAAGCGGCTCCTCTCCTCTCCCGCTTTGCTCCTTTAAAGCAAGCAGGCTCTCTGTTCCTCTCTCCTCCTCACTCAGCTTCTCCCGCTTTGCTGTTTCAAAGCGAACCACAGAGGAGGGAAGGAAGGGGAACCATGGATCCTGTGCTCACGACTGCAACAGATCCCCCCGCCATCCGTAGGCATTCGCTCCATAACACGCAGACATTTCCCCTTACTTTCTAGGAGGAAAAAAGTGAGTGTTATGGTGCAAAAAATACGGTAATTGTTGGGAATATGAGATGAGATACCCACTTTGTGGAAGTTGACCCCAGTTTCAGTTACCACACAGAGGCAGCATAAGTTTACTGCTGCAGGAGATAAGGCTTCAGTAATCAGTTCAGTTGATAACCAGACAGAAAGAAAAGGATGCTGTGCTTACTAAGAGCTTGGAAGAATATCCTTAGGAGACACTTTCCTTTCTCCTGAAAACTTCTCTGCTGCCTGTCTCTGGGCATATCACTATTCCCTTAGGAAATATAAACAGAGGATACTTTCATTCTCTTTCTGCAATATCTTTCAGATGACTCATGTGGCTCTAGCATTCATCTATGAAGACCTATGATGATAGACTTATGATGCTTTTGATGCTGATTACTGCCCTGGGCAAAATGTAAAGGTCCCTCAAACCACAGGACTGTAGTAAAATAATAATTATATAACTACCCCATTTGGGTGACCTTTGCTGCTCTACCTTGTTCGAAATATTAGCTCATTTGATGGTACAGTAGTACTTTGATTCTCAAATACCTTGGTACTCAAACAACTTGGAACCCAAGCACTGCAAACCCAGAAGTAAGTGTTCCGGTTTGTGAACTTTTCCGATTTTTATGTACACTCTAGGAATGTTGTATTTGACTGCTCTGTGTTTCACATCCCACAGTTTTTAACAGTCTGGAATGGATTAATCCATTTTGCATTACTTTCTATGGGAAAGTGTGCCTTGGTTTTGGAACACTTTGGTTTTTGAAATGACTTCTGGAACGGATTAAGTTTGAGAACCAAGGTACCACTGTATGTCTTTTGTGCAAGATTAAAGTTGTATTCATTTAGTGGAAAATGTAATGGACTGCTTTCACTGAATAGGAGATTCTTAGAAATGTTGATGATGTCTTCTCATCTGAGGGATTGATTTCTATCGTCACAATATTTCTCCAGGACCCGTCATAAATGATTATTGTAAAGGTAGCTGCAAACCAAGTTGTTCAAGTACAGAATATGTGGCTTCAACAGCCTTCTGCCATCATCCCGATATGGTCCACTGCTGTGCAAAGAAAGGTAACATGCTAATTTTTTGTTATGGGCCTCAATTATTATGATTTGGAAAAGAGGTTAAAGATAATAAATGGTAGTATTCAAAGCAAGAGGAAGAATAACAAATAGGAGCAGGTGCTGTGTGGGGGAGAAGATAAAGAGATGCTATTGGGTGACAGAGAAAAAGTGCTACTGCCCAGCACCTAATTTGCCTCTGTCTTCACCCATAAGGAAAACAGTGTACAACGTGGTGATAATAGAATGAATGATGCAGCGAGGGTGCTGCAACCCAAGAGAGGAAAGGAGGTGGTAAGGGAACTCCTAGCTTCTCTGAATGAATTCAGATATTCAGGGCCTTATGATCTGCATCCAAACATACTAAATGAAATTGCAGATGGAATCTCACTGCCTCTGTATATAATATATGGGAATCCTTGGAGAACAGGTGTTGTCCGTGCAGACGGGAAGTGGACAAACTTTGTCGCCATCTTCAAAAAGTGAAGAAAGTGGACCCAGGCACATTGCAAGAAACGAGATTCTGACTAAACATAGGAAAGAACTGATGATAAGAGCTGTTTCAAAGCTGAACATACTGCTTGGGAAAGTGCTGGACTTTGCTTTCATTGGTGATTTATAAACAGAGGTTAGATGGCCATCTTTCAGGGATTATTTAGTGGTGCCTTGCAGGGGTTGGAGTCCCTTAACCCACAAGCCCCACCCAGAATCAAAGGTCAAGAATGATGGAAACTGTAAGTGAACAACATCTGGAATGAAGGAGGTTTGCCAGGCCTGCAGTGAAGAATGACATATTCATTCAGATATACTTATGGATTTAGTTCATAAAAGAAATGTCCCAACGGGCTCTTTGATTATGTGATTCCTCCACCCTCCCTCTGAAAAACATAGCCTTACTTTTTGGGAAGGAATTCTTTGCAAATGGTTCAGAATGTCTTTTAATGATTTGCAACTTTAAGAAAAGGACAACTAAGTTGTATTCAGAGCAGAGTCATTAACATTAAAATTAATGAACTTAAGTTAGTCAATTGAATTAATTTTAGTGGGTTTAACTGTAGTATGACTAACTTTGGGTACCAACCCTTGAAAATGAATCTGGAAATTAATCAGCAATGTGGGCATCTGACTTGTCTTCTTTACCTTAGAAGATATTTCCTTTACAAAGCATTCCTGTTAGAAAGTTGATACGGATTCAAGAATCTGGCGTTTCCAAAAGGCCATACAGTTATTTTATTTAATTATCCTTTCTTCCTGAATGTGGTCTATGGCATGAGATTTAAGATGTTCTCTTTTCTTCAGCAGGGGCATAGTAGCAGATCATAAAGGTAAAGGGAAAGGGACTCCTGACCATTAGGTCCAGTCGCGGACGAGTCTGGGGTTGCGGCACTCATCTCACTTTATTGGCCGAGGGAGCCAGTGTACAGCTTCCGGGTCATGTGGCCAGCATGACTAAGCTGCTTCTGGTAAACCAGAGCAGTGCATGGAAACGCAGTTCACCTTCCTGCTGGAGTGGTACCTATTTATCTACTTGCACTTTGATGTGCTTTCAAACTTCTAGGTGGGCAGGAGCTGGGACCGAACAACAGGAGCTCACCCCATTGCGGGGATTCAAACCATCGACCTCCTGATCGGCAAGTCCTCGGCTCTGTGGTTTAACCCACAGCGCCACCCGCTGATCATAAAATGGTGTAAAATGCTAGCAGATCATAAAATGGTGGAAATTCCCAAATTGCACCTGTGCCTTTGTAAAGGAAAAAACCTATGTCATTTGCCCAGTATAAAAAAATCTATTTCTTTGAAATGTAATGGGCTGCTTTCTCTGTATATGAAATGCTTTGAGATGTTGATGATCTCTTATCTGAGGGATTGATTTCTTTATAGCTAATATTTCTCCAGGATCTACTCACACCCAGAAGAAAGAATGTAAAGGTCGCTGCAAGCCACGTTGTTCAAGAGATGAATATGAGGGTTCTGGAATGACTTGCCATAATATTGAGCATGCGTACTGCTGCAAAGGGACAAGTAACATCCCTAATTTTTGCTATGGAACACAACTATTTTGATGGGATTTGGGGGTGAGGTGCTCAGAGGGTGAGACGTTTTCATTACTGTGAAGCAGAGTGGGAGAACGAGAAAGTAGCTTTGAAAAAGCAATAGTATTTCAAACATTTCCAGTTGCAAAAGAGCAACACCGGAGTTAAGGTTTCATTCTTTCATTCTTTATGGATTTCAACACAAGAAATGTTTCATGGAAGAGAGATGATACCGTATTGGCTCAATTATAAGCCTCACTTCCCCCCCAAATTCCGATCCAGAAAAGTTTAAGTGCAGTTTATAATTGTGACCTTATGGAAAAGAGGTTGAAGATAAAAAACAATAGTATTCAAAGCAAGAGGAAGAACAAATAGGAGCAGGTGCTGTGTGTGGGAGAAGATAAAGAGATGCTATTGGGTGACAGAGAAAAAGTGCTGCTGCTCAGCACATATACATCTAAGGCATTGCGGTAATCTAATCTTTTGAATTATGGTGCTGGAGGAGACTCTTGAGAGTCCCATGGACTGCAAGAAGATCAAACCTCTCCATTCTGAAGGAAATCAGCCCTGAGTGCTCATTGGAAGGACAGATCGTGAAGCTGAGGCTCCAATACTTTGGCCACCTCATGAGAAGAGCCCTGAAAAAGACCCTGATGTTGGGAAAGATGGAGGGCACAAGGAGAATGGGACGACAGAGGACAAGATAGTTGGATAGTGTTCTCAAAGCTACCAGCATGAGTTTGACCAAACTGCGGGAGGCAGTGGAAGACAGGAGTGTCTGCAATGGCTACTAATTAGCTTCTGAGCCCAACTCAAAATGCTGGTTTTGACCCTCATTATGTAGTTTTGTAGGACATTATGTAGGACAGATTGTGAAGCTGAGGCTCCAATACTTTGGCCACCTCATGAGAAGAGAAGACTCCCTGGAAAAGACCCTGATGTTGGGAAAGATGGAGGGCACAAGGAGAAGGGGACGACAGAGGACGAGATGGCTGGACAGTGTTCTCGAAGCTACCAGCATGAGTTTGACCAAACTGCGGGAGGCAGTGGAAGACAGGAGTGTCTGGCATGCTCTGGTCCATGGGGTCACGAAGAGTCGGACACGACTAAACGACTAAACAGCAACAACAACAACAATCTTGAAGTGGTCAGAGCATAGACAACAGATGTTAGTCTATCTGTATAGAGATGGGTTGCAGCTGGGCCACCAGCTGAGGCTTATGGGAGGCTCTCTCTACCACTGAGGCCACCTGAGCCTCAAATGACAGTAAAGGACCAGAAGTAGCCCCCTGAGGGATTGATTTCTATCTTCACAATATTTCTCCAGGACACATCACAAATGATGATTGTAAAGGTAGCTTCAAACCAAGTTGTTCAAGTACAGAACAAGTAGCCCATTTGTTCCTTTCCTTGTGGGTGCCACAGCAACCTTCAGCAATGATCCATAAATAAGTGGAAACTTTTGATTATATCTTTGAGTCTCCTGGAGAGTGGAGCAGAACCAGTGTTCAACCACACAGGTCCTATTCCATTATTTGTTTCCTTCTTCATACTGCTACATTTGCCATGGGAGGGCCAGCTATTCTCAGCACTGCAGTTTGCTGTAAAAGACCCAACTGGTCAGTTTGGGGTACCGTATTTTTCGCTCTATAGGACGCACTTGACCATAGGATGCACCTTGTTTTATTGGGGGAGAACAAGAAAAAAAAATTCTCCCCCTCTCTGCTCAGCACCCCTTCAGCGAAGCAGCAGGAGAAACGGAGCCCCTTCCATTTCTCCTCCCGCCTCGCTGAAGGGGCGCTGCGCAGCTCTCCCTCTCTGCTGAAGCCAGGAGAGTCTTGCTATCAGGGATAGCTGCCTGAAGCCTTTGGAGCCCAGCAGGACCTCGCACTGTGCTCCAAAGGCTTTGGGTTCCTTTCAATGAAGCAGGAGAGTCTTGCACTTCAGAGGCTTCGCGTTGCTATCACTGAAGCCAAGGAGCCTGCATTTGCTCCATAGGATGCACACACGTTTCCCCTTAATTTTTGGAGGGGAAAAAGTGTGTCCTCTAGAGTGAAAAAATGGTATTTGGGTTTCAAAATGTCCAGGATGATGTCTTGGGTGCTTTAGCTGAGATTCCTGCATTGCAGGGGGTTGGACTTGAAGGCCCATAGGGTCTCTCCCAACTCCATGATTCTATGAAGAACATGTTGTTTAGTCGTTTAGTCGTGTCCGACTCTTTGGAGAGCCAGTGTGGTGTAGTGGTTAGAGTGGTGGACTCGTAATCTGGTGAACCGGGTTCGATTCCCCACTCCTCCACATGCAGCTGCTGGGTGACCTTGGGCTAGTCACACTTCTCTGAAGTCTCTTAGCCTCACTCACCTCACAGAGTGTTTGTTGTGGGGGAGGAAGGGAAAGGAGAATGTTAGCCACTTTGATACACCTTAGGGTAGTGATAAAGCGGGATATCAAATCTAAACAACTCCTCCTCCTCCTCCTCCTCCTCCTCCTCCTCCTCCTCCTCCTCCTCCTCTTCTTCTTCTTCTTCTTCTTCTTCTTCTTCTTCTTCTTCTTCTTCTTCTTCATGACCCCATGGACCAGAGCATGCCAGGCACACCTGTCTTCCACTGCCTCCCGCAATTTGGTCAAACTCATGAGGAACATAAGAAGAGCCAATGGCCTACCCAGTCCAGCATCCATAAATGTTTTGCGGGTTTTTAAAGCATCTACATGAAAGCATTGAGTGTGGTTATCCAGAGTTGCTGAAGGGCTGGCTGCTCTTATGCTCCTCATCGGATTGGCCAAAGCGAGAACAGGATGCTGGATTTGATGGGCCATTGGCTCTTCTTACGTTCCTCATAGAATAATGGAGTTGGAAGGGACCCCATGGGCCTTCAAGTCCACCCCCCTGCGATGCAGGAATCTCAGCTAAAACACCCAGGACATCATCCTGGACATTCTGAAACTCAAATACCCCAAACTGACCAGTTGGGTCTTTTAGAGCAAATGTAGCACTATGAAGAAGGAAACAAATAATGGAATAGGATGAGACCTGTGTGGTTGAACACTGGTTCGACTCCAGTCTCCAAGAGACTCACAGATATAATCAAAAGTTTTCCCTTATTTATGGATCATTGATGAAGGATGTTGTGGCACCCACAAGGAAAAGAACAAACAGGCTACTTGTTCTCAACAGCCCATCTCAATGGCTAGACAATATGTACCTTTCTGATGACTTGGTTTTCCCTGAGAAAGCAACCATTGAGAAAATCAATAACTGTGTCCTCTTTGGATGGAAGCCCTGACCATGATGGCCAGCTGGAGTCTCTCCTTTATTGATCCCTCGAGCTCCTGAAAACTGAAAGGAGAAGTAATAATAAATAAGAATAAGAATAAGAATATTTATACCCTGCCCTCCCCCGCTAAAGCCAGACTCAGGGCAGCTAACACCAATAAAATTACAATAAAAACATAATAGAAAATATAAACATTTATTCAAAAGATACAATACATTCTTGTCCACTGCCACAATATCACGGAATGATCAGTCCGATCTTTGATCCCACAACACTGTCATGTTGGCTTGCCAAATATCCTCAATAGGAATCCAACTACTGATCTGGTGGTGTAGACAGTTTCCATCAACAGACATCTCTGTGATTGTGATGGCATTAAAAAATCCTGCTCTTCAGTAAAAGAGAAAAAGAGAGACCAAATTTCATGTAGGTGTTAAACAGCATGGGGATAAGGGCAGGCAACCTGCCATTGTCCCACAGGCTCTCAAACTCATTCCAATGGCTTGGGAGTGGAGGGCAGGTGGCGCACTGTTCCCCCATGCTCCCAGGCTGCTTCGAGCGGGGGGGGGAGCCTCCCAAGCCTCCCCCTAGCTGCCAAAATGAATAGGGAAGGGGGAATGTGGTTGGCAAAGAGGCACGGCTTCACCGCCACCCCGCTGAATGTAGCTTCTTGCCCAGCCAGAATCTGCCACCGCTGTTAGGGAGCGGGGGGTGCCTGTCAAGCATGGGCGGGGGGACGGACCGGCAGCGGGTTGCGGGTGCCTGGGTGGACAGTGCAAACCTCCCCCCAGCTGCACCATGTTCGATTTCTGTTTATGCCACTGTCGGGCATGTCACAAGACTCTGTTGCCTCGCATCCAGTCCATTACTGAGGCAAGACAATGGTCCGGCACTTCCAATTCTACACTTGCAGATGTAAAGTTTTTGTGATTGAGTGGAACCCAGTTCAGCTACTGATTGATTGATTGATTGATTGTCTGTTTTCATTACATTGTTTATTGCTTTCATTTTATGGATCAATGATCTCGTTAGACAGTACAATTCATGTTAAATTGCTGTCTTAGGGATTCTTTTTAAAAGTCTGGAACGGATTAATGTTGTATCCATCTAGTGGAAAATGTAATGGACTGCTTTCACTCAATAGGAGATTCTTAGAGATGTTGGTGATGTCTTCTCATGTGAGGGATTAATTTCTATCTACACAATTTTTCTCCAGGACACATTGCAAATAAACATTGTAAAGGTAGCTGCAAACCAAGTTGTTCAGGTACAGAATATGTGGCTTCAAAAGCCTTCTGCAATCATCCTGATATGGTCTACTGCTGTGCAAAGAAAGGTAACATGCTAATTTTTTGTTATGGACCACAATTATTATGCTTTGGAAAAGAGGTTAAAGATAATAAACAGTAGTTAGTATTCAAAGCAAGAGGAAGAACGAATAAAGAGCAGGTGCTGTGTCTGGGACAAGACAAAAAGATGCTATTGGGTGACAGAGAAAAAGTGCTACTGCTCAGCACATATAAATATAAGGCATTGTGGTAATCTAATCTTGAAGTGGTCAGAGCATAGACAACAGATGTTAGTCTATCTGTATAGAGATGGGTTGCAGCTGGGCCACCAGCTGAGGCTGATGGAAGGACCTCTCCACCACCAGAGCCTCAAATGATAGTAAAGGACCCAGAAGTAGCCCCCGAGCTGCGTACCCACTCCATCAGAGGGAGAGTAACCCCATCAAGAGCAGGCAATCTCCCACCCACTAAGAGTACCTCTGTCTTACCTGCATTGAGCTTTTGTTTCTTGCCTCTCATCCAGTCCATTACTGAGGCAAGCCAATGGTCCATCACTTCCAGTGGCACACTTGCAGATGTAAAGGAGAAGTAGAGCTGTGTGTCAACAGCATATCGATGACAATCTACTCCAGAACTCTGGATAACCCCATTAAATGCTTTCACGTAGATGCTTAACCCCCCCCAAAAGAAAACAACATTTATTCAAAAGATACAATACATTCTTGTCCACTGCCACAATATCACGGAATGATCAGTCCGATCTTTGATCCCACAACATTGTCATGTTGGCTTGCCAAATATCCTCAATAGGAATCCAACTACTGATCTGGTGGTGTAGACAGTTTCCATCAATATATCCCCTCAAAAGACATCTCTGTGATTGTGATGGCATTAAAACATCCTGCTCTTCAGTAAAAGAGAAAAAGAGAGACCAAATTTCATGTAGGTGTTAAACAGCATGGGGATAACACGGAATGCTAAAGAACCCCACATTGTAGGTTCCATGGGGCTGCAAGCATCACCCTTGGGAAACCACCATAGAAGTATGATGTCAAGCACCACAAAGCAGTACCAACAACCCCTAACTTGGACAGCTGCTCCAGAAAAAATGGGCTGATGGCTTTGACAACTTTAAAGTTTTGGGAAGGAATATCTAAGTATATAAAATTTTATTTTAATTAATATGCAAAATGATGATGCAACTTTAAGAAAAGGACAACTAAGTTATACTCAGAGTGGAGTATTAAAATTCATGGGCTTCAGTTAGTCAAGCCAATTTTTACCAGTGGTTTTAACCAGACTCGGACTAACTTTGGGTACTAACCCTTGAGATTTAATGCATAGATCAAATGGCAAGATGGGAATCTAATCATTCTTTATCTTTCAAGATATATGCTTTCCAAAGCATTCCAGTGAGAAATATATGCTCAAGAATTCTGGCTTTTCTAATTTGCTCATGTAATATATGTTTTCCTGAGTGTGGAATATTGCATGAGATTTAGCATATCTTGTTCTCTTCTCTTTGATAGGGGAAGAATAGCAGATCATATAAGACTGTAACAGGAAATTCCTAAGTCACACCTGTGTCTTCGTAAAGAATGGAGCCCTATTTCCATTGCTATTCTGAAGCATTTGATATATGAACAATCTTCCAGATGTTACTTTTGGTTACCAAGAGTCTTTCCAGGAATTAACTATCTCATTCCTTTCTGCTCCTAATAAAACCAAACCTGTTCTGCAGACCAAGTCCTTTGTCATCTTTTTCTGTGCAAACTGGGAGACAAAGTTATCTTGTTTATTTCATTGTTATATGGTGGAATTAAAAACTTCTCTGGTTTTCTTTGGCTTCAAAGGAAGGGAACTCAGCTTGAAAGGACAAGGTCTGGTGTGTGTTTGTATTTACTAGTCTCCTGTGACTCTCCTGCTTCCTCCTTCACTTCAAACTGAGCTGGCACACAATGCCAGGTGCAAAAGGCTCCATCTTCCCCAGTCTCCTAGACACATATGCAGATTTCTCCCTGCCTTGTCATCAGAGGGATAATATAATGAGCAGCTGTAGAAGCTCAAAATTGTCCCAAACAAGCAGAACAGCCACAATAAAAATGTTAATAAGTATAATAATATGCTGTTTAGATTTCAGGTCTTGCCAATTTTATTTGCAGCAAAGGTTCTTGGAAAGCCCCCAGATTCCACAATTTAGGAATATAATGAATGATTCAATTGTCCAGGGAATTCTCACCCGTTGCCGTTGTCTATGGTCCTGTCTTATGAACCGGATAACAGCACTGTTCTTTTTCTACATTATACTTGAAACAGGAAGTTTCCATGAATGTTTGTAACCATCTTGTAGAAAGGCAAAAAGAGCTTTATGGAATGGGCTGCCCTCACTGAATAAGCAGTTTCCATGTTGGTTGGTTATGGATGTAAAGCAGATGGACAAACCTTTTTGCAAGCTAAGGAGGCCTCTTCTGCTCCTTGGGTCCAATGAGGTTTTTTTTTTTTAGGTTTCATATATTTTTCATATGTTTTTCTCTTTCGGTGCTTTCTTTGTTTTGTGCACACTGACCTTCAGAACATGTTTTTTTGGGTGGGATTGAGCAAGCAAGGAGGAAGAAAATATCTGCTTCTTTTCAGATGTTCCTGGGTTTCCCCCTCCCTCTCACAGGGATACTGTGTATGTCCTACACTTGATGACATGCATGTTGGCACGTGTGGGGCAGGCAATGATGTGTCTGGGTTTGGCATGGCACTATTCTCAGCTAATTGTCAGAGATTCAAAGTGCCGTGCAGATACCATATTTTTCACTCTATAGGACGCACTTTTCACCCTCCAAAAATAAAGGGGAAATGTGGGAGTTCCTGCTGCACTCAGAAGGCTTGCGGATAGCTCCCTGTTCTGGGGCCTGGGGGCGGGGGAAGCTCGGGCTTCCCCGCCCCCAGCCGCGCAAGCTCCGGGAGCGGTGGCGAGGTTGCGTGCAATCTTGCCGCCGCTCCTGGACCTGGGGGGGGGGGATAAATTTTTGTTTCTTTATTTCCCTCCCTTAAAACTAGGTGCGCCCTATGTTCCGGTGTGCCCTATGGAGTGAAAAATACGGTACCTCTCAAAGCACAGATGCTCAGTTTCAAAGGGCAAGTGCAGCTGAAGGGATCTGGAGGGATTAAGTTGTCTGCAAAGCCCCTGAGGAAGAACTTTGAATCCAAACTGCTTTCCCTGCAGAGGTGCAGATGATCCTTAAATGCAAGTAGAAATAAGGAGATTGTTCTTTCTGTATAAGCATTTAGGAAGCTGCCTTGTGCTGGTGTAGTTTTCTTGACTATAACTCCGAACTGCTCCCTTACACCTCAGTTTTTCAAGTCGTCTGCTCTCTGATCCTTTCAGCTGCAGATTCCACTCTTCAGTAATTGAACTGTGTGTACTAGGATGAGCAACGACCCCTTCCTCTCATAATATCTTGACATGGTGCTCAAATTATGACACCACAAGACGATCCAAAATGCACAAAATAAACTCAAAAGGGATTTTAAAGGAACAATGTGTTTCTTGAATCAAGACAATAGATACAACATATAGTATAAGAGCTGGCCTGAGGCAATTTTCTGCCAGAGGTAAAATACAAAATGACATTTATTTTTTCTATTATGGCTGCTTTTCAGGGAAAAACCAAGTCATCAGAAAGGTACATATTGTCTAGCCATTGAGATAGGCTGTTGAGAACAAGTAGCCTGTTTGTTCTTTTCCTTGTGGGTGCCACAACATCCTTCATCAATGATCCATAAATAAGGGGAAACTTTTGATTATATCTGTGAGTCTCTTGGAGACTGGAGCCGAACCAGTGTTCAAGCACACAGGTCTTATCCTATTCCATTATTTGTTTCCTTCTTCATACTGCTACATTTGCCATGGGACGGCCAGTTTGGGGTATTTGAGTTTCAGGATGTCCAGGATGATGTCCTGGGTGTTTTAGCTGCGATTCCTGCATTGCGGGGGGGGGGGGGACTTGAAGGCCCATGGGGTCCCTTCCAACTCCATTATTCTATGAGGAATGTAAGAAGGGCCAATGGCCCATCAAGTCCAGCATCCTGTTCTCACTTTGGCCAATCCAATGAGGAGCACAAGAGCAGCCAGCCCTTCAGCAACTTCCATTCAGAAGCATCGCTGCCTCCAGCTGTGGAAGCAGAGCATAGGCATTAACAGTCTTCTCTTCCATGAATTCCAAAGCCATCTATTTTAGAGAGAGGGAGCAAGAATTAATTATCCAAAACTGAAAGGGTGCATGGTAGCCATGAATATCATTAGCAGAATGTTTGGAACACACAGTCCTTTCCTTCCCCCTGAAAGCTTCCTCTCACCATTCCCTTGGGAAGTACAAATAGAGGATCCTTTCTCTCTCTGCAATATCCTTGAGCTAGAAGGCAACTCTGGTGGCTCCAGCATTCAGCCATGAAGACCTCTGCCCCTCTACTTCTCCTTTTGGTGCTGCTGTCATTCCCAGGTATTCTGGGTATCCCAGGCATTGCTTAGAAATGTTGGTGATCTCTGATCTGAGGGACTGAATTCTATATTCCTAATATTTCTCCAGAATCCACTCCTAGCCTGCAAACAGATTGTAAAGGTCGCTGCAAGGCTCGTTGTTCAAGTGATGAACGTGAGGGTTCTGGAATGATTTGCCATGTGGCTGAGTATGTGTACTGCTGCAAAGAGACAGGTAACACCCCTAATTTTGGTTATGGGCCACAACTATTTTGATTTAGTGGTGGTGTTTATTTGGGAGGTGCTCAGAGGGTGAGGCGATTTGATTAATGTGAAGCAGAGTGAGAAAGCAGCTTTGAAAAAGCAATTATATATCAAACATTTCCAATTCCAAAAGTGCAACGTCTTAGTCAAAGTTTATGGATTTCAACAGTAGAAGCATTTTTTTTCATTCACCCCTTTGTCTTGTGCTGATCTCCTTCTCAAAGGCCACTGGTTTGTTGTCACTGCTGCTGCTGCTTGCTGTTTCAGCTCCTTGTCTCTCTCAACAGTGATTCCCCTTGAAGAAGGAGGTATTCGGTATGTCTCCGTTTTTATTTTCCGCCTCTTTACAAGGCTTATTTTCCACAACTTGCTAAGTCTCAGAACGCTGAAGCTCCTCTCTCAGTTAGCTTTACTCTCCTTTCTAATCTTATTCCGTACTCCTTTTGTTTTAAACCAACGTTGTTACTTTTTTCCTTTCAGGAGTACTCTTGATTTTACACTTTTAGTTTGGAGCAGCCAGGTGCTTTCTCATTTGGCTCTAAGGGGCATCTCACTGTCGGGTGTGCGATCTTTTGTTGCTGAGGTTCTTCCACCTTCCTCCACTTTTTGTGCTGGAACGGCAGAAAATCCCTTTATGCGCTGCTTGGATCTATTTTCTTCAGTCTGGAACCTCCTCTCAGACCTCTTCAGGGTTCGCGTCGCCCTTGCTTCCCCGTCCGTTTAGCCCGTACCCGTAACTGGGAGCGCTCTTAATGCAGCAGAGTGCTTTCCTCGACCCATCGCTGAGCACACCATGCCAGGAAGTCCAGAAGAAGCATTTCATAGAAGAGAGATGCTACCGTATTGGCCCGATTAGAAGCCTCACATCTTTCCAGAATTCCAATCTGGAAAAGTTAAAATGTGGCTTATAATCGTGACCTTGTGATATGCTGCTGAAACAGCTGCATAGGAGGGCCATCGGGGTTGTGTGGCAACAGCATGCTGCCCACCCACAACTCCCAAGCCTTCCCCGAGCTGTCGAGGGTAAGGGTGGGACAGTTCGACTTTTCTGACAGCATTCCCCCCCCCCTTCTCCCTTCATTTTGACAGCTCAGGTGAGGCTTGGGGAAGGTGGGCAGGCTGAACACCATTGGACTCCCAGACTGCTTCCGGGGTGTGCTTGCCGCCGGCCTCCCCCCTTTGTTCAGATGGCTTGGGGGCGAAGGGCAGGCAACCTGCCATTGTCCCACAGGCTCTCAAACTCATTCCAATGGCTTGGGAGTGGAGGGCAGGTGGCGCACTGTTCCCCCATGCTCCCAGGCTGCTTCGAGCGGGGGGGGGAGCCTCCCAAGCCTCCCCCTAGCTGCCAAAATGAATAGGGAAGGGGGAATGTGG
Source organism: Podarcis gaigeae (assembly GCF_964106915.1). Lineage (NCBI taxonomy): Eukaryota > Metazoa > Chordata > Lepidosauria > Squamata > Lacertidae > Podarcis > Podarcis gaigeae. The sequence goes on from NC_139680.1 coordinate 114,552,979, forward strand.
TTGGCAAAGAGGCACGGCTTCACCGCCACCCCGCTGAATGTAGCTTCTTGCCCAGCCAGAATCTGCCACCGCTGTTAGGGAGCGGGGGGTGCCTGTCAAGCATGGGCGGGGGGACGGACCGGCAGCGGGTTGCGGGTGCCTGGGTGGACAGTGCAAACCTCCCCCCAGCTGCACCATGTTCGATTTCTGTTTATGCCACTGTCGGGCATGTCACAAGACTCTGTTGCCTCGCATCCAGTCCATTACTGAGGCAAGACAATGGTCCAGCACTTCCAATTCTACACTTGCAGATGTAAAGTTTTTGTGATTGAGTGGAACCCAGTTCAGCTACTGATTGATTGATTGATTGATTGATTGTCTGTTTTCATTACATTGTTTATTGCTTTCATTTTATGGATCAATGATCTCGTTAGACAGTACAATTCATGTTAAATTGCTGTCTTAGGGATTCTTTTTAAAAGTCTGGAACGGATTAATGTTGTATCCATCTAGTGGAAAATGTAATGGACTGCTTTCACTCAATAGGAGATTCTTAGAGATGTTGGTGATGTCTTCTCATCTGAGGGATTAATTTCTATCTACACAATTTTTCTCCAGGACACATTGCAAATAAACATTGTAAAGGTAGCTGCAAACCAAGTTGTTCAGGTACAGAATATGTGGCTTCAAAAGCCTTCTGCAATCATCCTGATATGGTCTACTGCTGTGCAAAGAAAGGTAACATGCTAATTTTTTGTTATGGACCACAATTATTATGCTTTGGAAAAGAGGTTAAAGATAATAAACAGTAGTTAGTATTCAAAGCAAGAGGAAGAACGAATAAGGAGCAGGTGCTGTGTCTGGGACAAGACAAAAAGATGCTATTGGGTGACAGAGAAAAAGTGCTACTGCTCAGCACATATAAATATAAGGCATTGTGGTAATCTAATCTTGAAGTGGTCAGAGCATAGACAACAGATGTTAGTCTATCTGTATAGAGATGGGTTGCAGCTGGGCCACCAGCTGAGGCTGATGGAAGGACCTCTCCACCACCAGAGCCTCAAATGATAGTAAAGGACCCAGAAGTAGCCCCCGAGCTGCGTACCCACTCCATCAGAGGGAGAGTAACCCCATCAAGAGCAGGCAATCTCCCACCCACTAAGAGTACCTCTGTCTTACCTGCATTGAGCTTTTGTTTCTTGCCTCTCATCCAGTCCATTACTGAGGCAAGCCAATGGTCCATCACTTCCAGTGGCACACTTGCAGATGTAAAGGAGAAGTAGAGCTGTGTGTCAACAGCATATCGATGACAATCTACTCCAGAACTCTGGATAACCCCATTAAATGCTTTCACGTAGATGCTTAACCCCCCCCCCCAAAAAAAAACAACAACATTTATTCAAAAGATACAATGCATTCTTGTCCACTGCCACAATATCACGGAATGATCAGTCCAATCTTTGATCCCACAACACTGTCATGTTGGCTTGCCAAATATCCTCAATAGGAATCCAACTACTGATCTGGTGGTGTAGACAGTTTCCATCAATATATCCCCTCAAAAGACATCTCTGTGATTGTGATGGCATTAAAACATCCTGCTCTTCAGTAAAAGAGAAAAAGAGAGACCAAATTTCATGTAGGTGTTAAACAGCATGGGGATAACACGGAATGCTAAAGAACCCCACATTGTAGGTTCCATGGGGCTGCAAGCATCACCCTTGGGAAACCACCATAGAAGTATGATGTCAAGCACCACAAAGCAGTACCAACAACCCCTAACTTGGACAGCTGCTCCAGAAAAAAATGGGCTGATGGCTTTGACAACTTTAAAGTTTTGGGAAGGAATATCTAAGTATATAAAATTTTATTTTAATTAATATGCAAAATGATGATGCAACTTTAAGAAAAGGACAACTAAGTTATACTCAGAGTGGAGTATTAAAATTCATGGGCTTCAGTTAGTCAAGCCAATTTTTACCAGTGGTTTTAACCAGACTCGGACTAACTTTGGGTACTAACCCTTGAGATTTAATGCATAGATCAAATGGCAAGATGGGAAGCTAATCATTCTTTATCTTTCAAGATATATGCTTTCCAAAGCATTCCAGTGAGAAATATATGCTCAAGAATTCTGGCTTTTCTAATTTGCTCATGTAATATATGTTTTCCTGAGTGTGGAATATTGCATGAGATTTAGCATATCTTGTTCTCTTCTCTTTGACAGGGGAAGAATAGCAGATCATATAAGACTGTAACAGGAAATTCCTAAGTCACACCTGTGTCTTCGTAAAGAATGGAGCCCTATTTCCATTGCTATTCTGAAGCATTTGATATATGAACAATCTTCCAGATGTTACTTTTGGTTACCAAGAGTCTTTCCAGGAATTAACTATCTCATTCCTTTCTGCTCCTAATAAAACCAAACCTGTTCTGCAGACCAAGTCCTTTGTCATCTTTTTCTGTGCAAACTGGGAGACAAAGTTATCTTGTTTATTTCATTGTTATATGGTGGAATTAAAAACTTCTCTGGTTTTCTTTGGCTTCAAAGGAAGGGAACTCAGCTTGAAAGGACAAGGTCTGGTGTGTGTTTGTATTTACTAGTCTCCTGTGACTCTCCTGCTTCCTCCTTCACTTCAAACTGAGCTGGCACACAATGCCAGGTGCAAAAGGCTCCATCTTCCCCAGTCTCCTAGACACATATGCAGATTTCTCCCTGCCTTGTCATCAGAGGGATAATATAATGAGCAGCTGTAGAAGCTCAAAATTGTCCCAAACAAGCAGAACAGCCACAATAAAAATGTTAATAAGTATAATAATATGCTGTTTAGATTTCAGGTCTTGCCAATTTTATTTGCAGCAAAGGTTCTTGGAAAGCCCCCAGATTCCACAATTTAGGAATATAATGAATGATTCAATTGTCCAGGGAATTCTCACCCGTTGCCGTTGTCTATGGTCCTGTCTTATGAACAGGATAACAGCACTGTTCTTTTTCTACATTATACTTGAAACAGGAAGTTTCCATGAATGTTTGTAACCATCTTGTAGAAAGGCAAAAAGAGCTTTATGGAATGGGCTGCCCTCACTGAATAAGCAGTTTCCATGTTGGTTGGTTATGGATGTAAAGCAAATGGACAAACCTTTTTGCAAGCTAAGGAGGCCTCTTCTGCTCCTTGGGTCCAATGAGGTTTTTTTTTTTTTTTAGGTTTCATATATTTTTCATATGTTTTTCTCTTTCGGTGCTTTCTTTGTTTTGTGCACACTGACCTTCAGAACATGTTTTTTTGGGTGGGATTGAGCAAGCAAGGAGGAAGAAAATATCTGCTTCTTTTCAGATGTTCCTGGGTTTCCCCCTCCCTCTCACAGGGATACTGTGTATGTCCTACACTTGATGACATGCACGTATATTATAAGAGCTGGCCTGAGGAATTTTTCTGTCAGAGGTAAAGGACAAAATGGCGCCCTATGATGATTCCATATCAATATGTCTACTAGATTGGGGAAGTCATAGCCAAATTTTCAAAGCAACACTTGAAAATGGCTAATATTCAAACAATTCAATGATGCTGAATATGACCTGGGTGCCAAATGTATTGTCTAACATGAATGTGGCCTAGAATGAAAAGGGGCATATTATAAGAGTCTAGCTCTACTTTGGCCAAATGTTTGATTCCACTATGGCAGGGATGGTGAAACTCAGCCCTGCAGAGTGAATAACTCCCTCCAGATTTCCCCATTAAGAAGCCCCACACTCTCATGCTGTCATACATGATATCACGTGGGTCAGAATGGGACCTCAAAGGAACAACTGGGAGCTTTAAACTTTACTTTGATTGAGAAAAGCAAGCTCCCAACCACTCACCAGCTGGCTGGTATTTTGCAATATGCAAGAGTCATTTTGGAGATAGAGGAACCCAAGCACAAGTGGAGGAAAGTTCAGAAGGGTTAATTACAGTATGAAATAGCATGCTTAAATCGGGCACGAAAAACAGTGACACAGTCCTTAAGCAATCTAACAAACCATGCATATGCAGGGGCCAGGGCTTCGGTCAATAGTTTGGGTGTAACCTTTGACGCCTCCCTTTCCATGGAGGCACAGGTTGCAGCCACAGCAAAGGTGGCATTTTTCCATCTCTGCCTTATTAAGCAGTTGGTACCTTACCTTTCTCACCCTGATCTGGCCACAGTGATCCATGCGACGGTCACCTCCAGGCTCAATTATTGTAACTCACTCTACATGGGGCTGCCCTTGAAGCTGACCCAGAAATTCTAGTGGGTGCAGAATGCTGCGGTGAGGCTCCTTATGGGGTCTTTGCCACGGGACCACGTTTATCCAGTGCTTTACCAACTGCACTGGCTCCTGGTGGAGTACAGGGTCAGGTTTAAGGTGTTGGTTTTGACATTTAAAGCCCTTCACGGCCTAGGACCCACATACCTACGGGACTGCCTCTCCTGTTATGCCCCACAGAGGCATAACAGGTCTACAAATGACAACACTTTGGAGGTCCCAAGTCACAAGGTGGTTAGATTGGTCTCAATTATGGCCAGGGCCTTTTCAGTACTGGCCCTGACTTGGTGGAACACTGTCACAAGAGACTAGGGCCCTGTGGGACTTGACATATTTCTGCAGGGCCTGCAAGATAGAGCTGTTCCGAGGAAACTGAGGGAACATTCTTTCACCTCTGGTGGACGTGCCCAAAGGTTAAAGCTTTCTGGGAAATGATCTATAATGAACTGAAAAAGGTATTTAAGTATACCTTTCTTAAGAAACCAGAGGCCTTTCTCTTGGGCATTGTCGGCCAGAGGGTGTTAAAGAAGGATAAAACCTTTTTTATGTATGCAACAACAGCAGCAAGAATACTCATTGCAAAGTATTGGAAGACACAAGATTTGCCCACCTTGGAAGAATGGCAGATGCAACTGATAGACTACATGGAACTGGCAGAAATGACTGGCAGAATCCGAGACATGGTAGAAGAACAAACAGAAGAAGATTGGAAGAAATTTAAAGATTATCTGCAAAAACATTGTAAACTATTTGAATGTTAAAGCGATGCAGGATACAGAGATAGTGCGGCATTAGTGACAAAGTTGAAAGGAATGTGCAAAGATGTTTTACAAGTAACAAGTAAAGAAATATAGCAAAATTAATCAATGATGGGGGATTAGAAGATAAGTGGATAATAGCAGTAATGGTTAACTTAAAAGAAATCAAGCAATATTAAAATCAGTCAAATAGAGGAAGAATTTGCTGAAACTAAATTGGAAATTTAGGGAGGTGTGAGGAAGTTGGGAAAGCAAGTTACATGAAATTAAGAGTTGAACTTATATATTTTTGTTTGATTTTTATGTTTTATATTGTTTATTGTTTGTTATTGTGTTGTCTTGTTTTGTTTGTTATGATAAAATTTGTTGAAATCTTAATAAAAATCTTTTTTTTTTTAAAAAAAAGATAGAGCTGTTCCGCATGGCGGACTCAGTCTGACCCTTATGTTTCTCTCCCCTTATGGTTTTGATCTATGGGCTCCTTTTAAAATGAAGCTGCATTTTAAATTCCATTTTAACCTGTATTTTAAATTGCTTTAGTTATTTTTTCTATTACGTTTTTATTCTAATTTTATTGGTGTTAGCTGCCCTGCTGTTTAACACCTACATGAAATTTGGTCTCTCTTTTTCTCTTTTACTGAAGAGCAGGATTTTTTAATGCCATCACAATCACAGAGATGTCTGTTGATGGAAACTGTCTACACCACCAGATCAGTAGTTGGATTCCTATTGAGGATATTTGGCAAGCCAACATGACAGTGTTGTGGGATCAGAGATCGGACTGATCATTCCGTGATATTGTGGCAGTGGACAAGAATGTATTGTATCTTTTGAATAAATGTTTATATTTTCTATTATGTTTTTATTGTAATTTTATTGGTGTTAGCTGCCCTGAGTCTGGCTTTAGCGGGGGAGGGCAGGGTATAAATATTCTTATTCTTATTCTTATTTATTATTACTTCTCCTTTCAGTTTTCAGGAGCTCGAGGGATCAATAAAGGAGAGACTCCAGCTGGCCATCATGGTCAGGGCTTCCATCCAAAGAGGACACAGTTACTGATTTTCCCGATGGTTGCTTTTCAGGGAAAAATGAAGTCATCAGAAAGGTACATATTGTCTAGCCATTGAGATAGGCTGTTGACAACAAGTAGCCTGTTTGTTCTTTTCCTTGTGGGTGCCACAACATCCTTCATCAATGATCCATAAATAAGGGAAAACTTTTGATTATATCTATGAGTCTCCTGGAGACTGGAGCAGAACCAGTGTTCAACCACACAGGTCTTATCCTATTCCATTATTTGTTTCCTTCTTCATACTGCTACATTTGCCATGGGTGGGTCAGCTATTCTCAGCACTGCAGTTTGCTCTAAAAGACCCAACTGGTCAGTTTGGGGTATTTGGGTTTCAGAATGTCCAGGATGATGTCCTGGGTGTTTTAGCTGAGGTTCCTGAATCGCGGGGTGGTGGTGGTGGTGGACTTGAAAGCCCATGGGGTCCCTTCCAACTCCATTATTCTATGAGGAACGTAAGAAGAACCGATGGCCCATCAAGTCCAGCATCCTGTTCTCGCTTTGGCCAATCCAATGAGGAGCACAAGAGCAGTCAGCCCTTCAGCAACGGCCATTCAGAAGCATCGCTGCCTCCAGCTGTGGAAGCAGAGCATAGTCATCCTAGCTAGTAGGCATTAACAGTCTTCTCTTCCATGAATTTGTCTAGAAGGATAAGAAGAAGAGTTTGGATTTGATATCCCGCTTTATCACTACCCGAAGGAGTCCCAAAGTGGCTAACATTCTCCTTTCCCTTCCTCCCCCACAACTAACACTCGGTGAGGTGAGTGGGGCTGAGAGACTTCAGAGAAGGGTGACTAGCCCAAGGTCACCCAGCAGCTGCAGGTGGAGGAGCGTGGAATTGAACCCGGTTCACCAGATTATGAGTCCATCGCTCTTAACCACTACACCACACTGGCTCTCCTCTATCTATTCCTCTAAAAGCCATCTATTTTAGAGAAAGGGAGCAAGAATTAATTATTCAAGACTGAAAGGGTGCATGGTAGCCATGAATATCATTAGCAGAATATTTGGAACACACAGTCCTTTCCTTCCCTCTGAAAGCTTCCTCTCACCATTCCCTTAGGAAGTACAAATAGAGGATCCTTTCTCTCTCTGCAATATCCTTGAGCTAGAAGGCAACTCTGGTGGCTCCAGCATTCAGCCATGAAGAGCTCTACCTCTCTACTTCTGTTGGTGCTGCTGTCAGTCCCAGGTAAGATCTAAAGGGCTGTCCATCCACAGCACTCCAAGAAGACCTGCCTAACTAGCCTCTTGGCTGCTTTGTAGTGCTTGGAATATTAGCCCATTTGTCATCTGTGTAAGATTGAAGTTCTATTTCCTGATTAAGTGGGAAATGGAATGTACTGCTTTTGTTGATTAGAATCGTAGCATTGTAGAATTGGAAGGGCATTGTCTAGCCCAATACCCTGCCATCCATATACTTCTGTTGATGCAGCCGAGAATAGCATAAGCTTTTCTTTTAGCTGCTGCATCACACTGCTGACACATGCTAAGCTTGGAAGTTTTCACATGTGCTACTGGCAAGAGGAAATTCATAGAAATGTTGGTAATCTTTTTTTGCCCGAGGGATAGATTTATATCTTAATAATATTTCCTACCACTGAGAATGAACCATGTGGTGGCGCCTGCAAGCGACGTTGTAGAGCTGGAGAATATGAGTCTTCTTCAGACCTCTGCGAAGAATCTGGTCATGTCTTCTGCTGTAAAAAGTCTGGTAATGTGGTTAATTGTTTTTACAGGCTGCAATCATTATGATTTGGGGGGAAAAGGTTAAAAGATAAGAAGCAGGGTTTTCTGTGGCTCTGTTGAAAGCAAGTGGAAGAACAAATAAGGAGAAGGGGTGTGGAGAAGGCAGAGAGGTGCTATTGTGTGACAGAGGGAAGGTGGAACTGCTCAACACTCATTAGAAAATATAATTAAACAGTGGATCTGCGAGCACATTGAAAAGGATACAATGGTTACTAAAGCTAGCAGGGGTTTTTCAAAAGAAACAAGTCATGACACACATGAATCTTATTTCTTTTTTTGATACAGTGGGAAATTTGGTAGATCAGAGGAATGCTGTGAATAGTGTGTGTCTTGATTTCAGTAAGGCTTTTGACAAACTCCCCCATGATTCCTTGACATCCTGGAAACACAAATCAATACTGTTATGCAGCACTAAAAAAGCTAATGCAATTCTAGGCTGCATTAGCAGAGGTCCAGTGTCCAGATGACAATAAATTATAGTACCATTATTTTCTGGCTTCCTCCAGGCTGGTGCACTAAGAGGGAAAGGAGCAGGCATCTGCTGAGGTTGAGCCCATTTCCCTCCTTTTCCAGGGCTCAATGTTAGTGGATGAGGAAGCTTGCTGCTCCAATGTTGCAGGCACAAATCAATCCACACTTGCCTATGGCATGAGCTGCAGCAGCCTGGGAGTCATTTTGGATTCGTCCATTGAGGTGCAGGTCAATTCTGTGTCGAGGGCAGCTGTCTACCAGCTCCATCTGGTACACAGGCTAAGACCCTCCCTGCCCACAGACTGTCTTGCCAGAGTGGTGTATGCTCTGGTTATCTCCCACTTGGACGACTACAACACACTCTACGTGGGGCTACCTTTGAAGGTGACCGGGAAACTACAACTAATCCAGAATGTTTCAGCTAGACTGGTGACTGGTAGTGGCCACCAAGACCACATAACACCGGTCTTGAAAGACTTACATTGGCTCCCAGTACGTTTCCAAGCCCTAAACGGCCTCGCCCCAGTATACCTAAAGGAGCGTCTCCACCCCCATTGTTCAACCCAGACCCTGAGGTCCAGCGCCGAGGGCTTTCTGGCGGTTCTCTCACTACAAGAAACAAAGTTACAGGGAACCAGACAGAGGGCCTTCTCGGTAGTGGCACCTGCCCTGTGGAATGCCCTCCAATCAAATGTCAAAGAAATTAACAACTATCTGACATTTAGAAGACACCTGAAGGCAGCCCTGTTTAGGAAAGTTTTTAATGATTGACATTTTGATGTATTTTTAATCTTTTGTTGAAAGCTGCCCAGAGTGGAAATATAGAATAAAAATATATTACTACTACTACTACTAGGAAGTTTGGTAAATCTCACGGACTTCAGGAAGACTTACACCTGGGTAGGAGTGCGAAAATTTGCTGTCTGACAATGCAATGCTGACATGTCTGTCTGAAATGAGCCCCATTTAATTCAGTCCGACTAATTCAAAGGACCTGAATGCACATTGCTGAGCTTTGTGCCCCAGAGAGGTCGCTTTGGTTCTGCTAGCACAGCAAAAACAATGTGGGAGATAGCAGTTATGAGTTAGAAGTTCAACCTGATCAGCATAAAGTTATTGTGTCTCATTGGTCAGCTACTGCTTGCCTTAAGCCAGGCAGCCCCTGGTCAATAAAGTGCTGTTTCAAAGAAGACCTGTCCACCTGGCCATTTGGGTGTCCTTTAGTGCTTTGGCATGCTAGTAATCTTAGCCCATTGGATACTATGTCATATGTGCAAAATTATAGTTCTATTTCTTTGTCTATTAGGAAATGCAATGGATTGCTTTCACTGATTAAGAAATGATTAGAGAGGTTGGTGGTCTCATCTCATCTCTCTTCAGAATATTTATCCAGGATCTACTCCCACCCTGAATGATGATTGTAGAGGTCGCTGCAAACCAAGGTGTTCACGTAGAGAATATGTGGCTTCAACAACCTCCTGCGATCATCCTGATCATGTCTACTGCTGCCAAAAGAAGGGTAACATGTTACATTTTTGTTATGGGCCGCAATCATGAGTTGGAAAAGAAGGTAAAGATGATAAACAGGGTTGTTTGGCTATGCTTGAAGGAAGAGGAAGAAATAAGGAGCAGGTTTTCTGCATGGAGAGGATGGAGAAATGCTTCTGGGTGACAGAGAGAAGGTGGGCTGCTCAACACCTACTTGCTTTTGTCTTCCTCCAAAAGGAAAACATTACACAATGTGATAATAATAGAGAATATGTGGTAGAGAATATTGGGCTTCAACAAACTGCTGCCATCATCCTGATCATGTGAAAGGACAGGTAATTACTGGAAAACTGAAATGAGATAGCCACTTTGTGGATGTTGCCCCCAGATCCAGTCACCACACAGAGGCAGTTTAAGGTCCAAAATAGCTTGCCGCTGCAAAAGATAAGGCTTCAGTAATACATTTCTGGATGTTGATATCAAGTCAAGTAACCTTTATTGGCATCACATAAGAACATTCAGAATACATGGATGTTGATATGCACACACACACGCGCGCGCACACACACACACACACACACAAACCAAACATGTAGGCTTTGTAGATACTAAAATACAGACAAGTAACAAGTACTTCTGTTATCCCAGCAATTCAAGGTGTAAGTTTGAATCTGTGTTACTTCATTAGACTGACTCCGACAAAGACAGCACAAAACCCTGACACACGACAGACCCCAGCACTAGAACTGACATGCTTTAATTGTGGAGGTGAAAGATAGATCCAGCCTGTCTTGGCCAATGAACAAAACAATTGGCTGAGTGCCTAGATTCAAAATGCGGGCGTTGCAACCTCTCTAGCACAAGAGAGCTCCCATCAGAGTTTAAAACCACTCACATGGTTAAGCCGCGGTGTAGTGTGGAAGGTGGGCTGTTCAGTCCTCCTGCATATCCAATTTGGTCTACTCTAAAGCTCATCTTTCTCCCTCTCTTGAAAAGAACAGACCATACACTGTTAAGTAAGTTTAAAATCTTTCACTGACTAAATGCAAAGTTCTGACTGATGTGCTATTCCATGCAGCAAGGAAAACGCAGTCAGGATACTGTTGGGTGCAAAATACAGAATGTGTTTTCCAAATCTGTGGTCTAAGATTGGAGCAAGCTTAAACACATCCATCCTGGTCTAATACATGAAGAAGCATCACTTTCACTCTCACAGTGATAGAGCATGATGTAGTTGTGTCCAAGAACAGAATTATTTGGTTTTAACCTCATTCACGTACTAACTAGCATTCATGCATTGTTATGTTATGTTATCTCATATACCGTATTTTTGCTCTATAGGACGCACTTTTTCCCCTTCAAAAATTAAGGCGAAATGTGTGTGCGTCCTATGGAGCGAATGCAGGATCCTTGGCTTCAGCGATAGCAACGCGAAGCCTCCAAAGCACAGAGGGAGCACTCCCTCCACGTTCTGGAGGCTTCGTGTTGCTTTCACTGAAGCCTGGAGAGTGAGAGGGTTCGGTGCGCACCGACTCTGCTGGCTTCAGAATCTCCCCCTCTCTACTCAGCGCACCTTCAGCCAAGTGGGAGGAGCAATGGTAGGGGCTCCATTTATCCTGCCGCTTCGCTGAAGGGGCGCTGAGTAGAGAGGGGGAGATTTTTTCTCTCTTGTTCTCCCCCTCTAAAACAAGGTGCGTCCTATGGTCCGGTGCGTCCTATAGAGCGAAAAATACAGTAGTTGGTACTGGGCCATTTCCATAGCAACAGATGCGTAAATTTAAGATGTGTAAATTGACTGACTGAGGCTGGGCGTGAGCCCCCAAAGAATAACACTGAGAGGCAGGCCAGCCCACATAAGTTCCCTGGGGTCCAAAGAAAAGAACTGCACGCGATCCCGGAAAGTGCATCCACAGTGTGAGTGTTCTCCTTGTGCACTCAATCTTTCCCAACACCAGGGTCTTTTCCAGGGAGTCTTCTCTTCTCATGAGGTGGCCAAAGTATTGGAGCCTCAGCTTCATGATCTGTCCTTCCAGTGAGCACTCAGGGCTGATTTCCTTCAGAATAGATAGGTTTGATCTTCTTGCAGTCCATGGGACTCTCAAGAGTCTCCTCCAGCACCACAATTAAAGGAAGCATCAATTCTTCTTCTTTATGGTCCAGCTCTCACTTCCATACATCACTACTGGGAAAACCATAGCTTTAACAGGTCTTCACTTACCTCATAGTAAATGTCATAAATTTTGGAAGTTCAGGCATTGGGTTGGAACCTTAGCTGACCAGAGGTCCTGTTAAAAGGGTGCACGAATGGAAGTCCACATGGGGGCCTATGGGACATAGTGCCTTTCCCAATGGTGGCCCTGGTGGGATTGTACAACCTGATGCATGTCCACTGGCACCAACTCCAGGGGCCCACAGGGCCCCCTGCACCCACAATATTTTTTGTGTGACTGTGTGACCTTAGTTGAGAGTTCCAGAGCTTTGTGAGCCCTGGAAGTTGCGTCTGAAGCCTCCCAGAGCCTCCCAACGCAACTTCCAGGAGTAACCAGAAGTCTCATTGGAGGCCTGAGACGTAACCTCCGAGGCCCCACAAGGTTTTGGAAGTGACATCTAAGGCCCTGCACGGTCTCAGAAGCAACTTCTGGTAGAAACTGGAAGTCACGTCGGAGGCCTCGTAGGCGTTGCTGCGGCACCCGCAATGTAACGTGACGTAATGATGTCACAACATCACTTTCCATCTCACATGACATTGGGCAGCCATAATCTGGGCCCCAAGTTGGCACCACTGTGCATGTTAGAGGTGACCTCCCAGTCAGGGTTGACCCACCCTACTCAACAACCAGCGGTCAGGCTGCTTGATACTGTATACATATCCAATGCCTTGGCCAAAACCTACTGACATGTGAAATCAATAAAAGTTATGGCCTATTTCAACCCAATAGCAATGTCCCGTGTCTTATTTATTTGTCTGGCCTTTCACTGGGCTGTGAGCATCTTGTCCCTGTATATGCAATCCAATCCTATACATAACTACTATGTATCTCCCTATATCTGGTCCACTTGCACAAAGCAAGGGCAACTCATATATCAAAACAATGCAGACATTTTAAATAATCCCACAAGAAAGGAAAGTTACAAAATGGGGACCCTAGTCTTTTAAGGAAAAACAGGCACTATTGAATGCTCCACCTTCCATTTACACACATAGTTTTGACTATTTATTCTGGGTGAAACATAAGGAAAACTTTTATGTAATTTTCTTTTGTTTTTAAGTATAAACTACGAAGATGAAGATTGAGGATCATTTGAATATTGGGGGCTGTCCCATCACTTGGAGAGCCACTGGATCCTGCTTCAACTCCAGCTAGAGTCTCCTTCTGCTTCTTCATCAAAGCATCCAGATCAAAAGAAGTGCTTGCAACATTCTCCATGATTACATGAGATTCTCCCTTGCAATAAAAGTGAATTAAAAAAAGAGCAATTTCCATTCATTTGTCCTGATCTGAGTACTAGCATGAGGTTATTCCTGCTTAAATGTAGAACATGACATTTGTTCTTACTGAAATTCATTTTGGGTTTTTTTTGGCCCTGGTCCCCAATCTGATAAGGTCACCGGGTATCCTGATTCTACCTTCTGAGATATTAGCCACCCCTCCCACTTTGGTGTAATCTACAGATTTGTATACATTGTTTTGTCCACGTTGACCTTCATGACATTTTTCAAAAGAAAGAGCAGGAAGTAATTATCCAAAATTAATAGCCATGAATATCCTTAGCAGAAGGTTAGGAAGAACATACAGTCCTTCCTTCACCCTGAAAGTTTCTCTTCCCCCTGCCTCTGTGCATGACATCATTCCCTTAGTAAGTACAAATAGAAGATGCTTTCCATTCTCTCTCTGCAATATCTTTGAGCTGGAAGATGACTCTGGTGGCACCAGCATTCAGCCATGAAGACCTTTGCCCCACTGGTTATCTTTTTTATGCTGCTTAGCTTCCCAGGTAAAATATAAAGAACAGTTGAACCACTGGACTGTGGTAAAAGAAGACTTGTCTAACTAGCTTTGCTGCTGCGCCATGCTTGAAGTATTAGCTCATTTGATACTATGCCATTTGCACAAGATGAAAGTATACCTGAAGGAGCATCTCCACCCCCATCGTTCAGCCCAGACACTGAGTTCCAGCTCTGAGGGCCTTCTGGTGGTTCCCTCCCTGTGAGAAATGAGGTTACAGGGAACTGGGCAGAGGGCCTTCTTGGTAGTGGCACCCGCCCTGTGGAACGCCCTGCCATCAGATGTCAAGGAAATAAACAACCATCTGTCTTTTAGAAGACATCTGAATGCAGCCCTGTTTAGGGAGGTTTTTAATGTTTGGTCTTTTACCATGTTTTTAATGTTCTGTTGGGAGTCGCCCAGAGTGGCTGGAGAAATAAATAGTAAATTTATTATTATTATTATTATTATTATTATTATTATTACTACTACTCCTACTATTCTGCTTTCACTGAATAGGAGATGCTTGAAGATGTTGGTGATTTCTTCTCTTCTGGGGGACTGATTTCTATCTTGTTAATATTTCTCTAGGACCCACCCCCACACTGAATGAAATTTGTAGAGGTCTCTGCAAACCAAGTTGTTCAGGTAGAGAATATTTGGCTTCGTCAACCATCTGCCACCATCCTGGTCATGTCTACTGCTGTGAAAAGACAGGTAACATGTCAATCTTTTCCTAAGGACTGCAACTATTATATGATTTGGAAAATAAAATAAATAGGTTTGGGGTTTTTTTTTGCTATGTTTGAAGCAAGAGAAAGAACAAACAAGGAGTAGTTCTTCTGCGTGGAGATAATGGAGAGGTGCTATTAGGTGACCTGGGGGGGGGGGGATGGAGCTGATCAACACCTACTTTGTCTCTGTCTTTTTCAAAAGGAAAACAGTCTGCAATGTGATGATATTACAATTAAGAATGCAGGGAGGGAGCTGCAGCCCAAGAAAGGAAAATAGGTGGTGGTGGTAACAACAACAACAACAACAACAACAACAACAACAACAACTTATTATTTATACCCCACCCATCTGGCTAGGTTTCCCCAGCCACTCTGACGAGATTCTCATTAAAAACATAAAGAATTCTCTCTCTCTCTCTCTCTCTCTCTCTCTCTCTCTCTTATAAAGAATTTATGAAATATAAATGAGATTCTCATTTAAAATATAAAGAACTGTATCAAAAGGGCCCCTTCCGATTCTCAGAACTGAGTGTCTTTGCAAATTAGTGTGGAATCTACAAACATAAAAACCCCTCTGAAAATGCTTTTTAAAAAGCATTAAAAAAATACATTGCATTTTCCATAAGGCTCACCATTGCCATCTAGTGTCCCATTGTTTACATTGTTTACCTTCCCGCTGGAGTAGTACCTACTTATCTACTTGTACTTTGACGTGCTTTTGAACTGCTAGGTTGGCAGGAGCAGGCACTGAGCAATGGGGGCTCACCCTGTTGCAGGGATTCGAACCGCCGACCTTCTGACTGGCAAGCCCAAGAGGCTCAGTGGTTTAGACCACAGCGCCACCCACGTCCCGTTGTCCCATTGTATATTGCACTTAAAACACACTTAAAACATTTTCTTTGCAGCTGTATAGCTGAGTTCTATGTCATTTCCATTTCTTTTCTTAGTGAGAAGTGTAATGGGCTCCTTTCACAGAATAGGAGATGCTTAGAGGAGTTGGTGATCTCTTCTCATCTGAGGGATGAATTTCTACCTTCACAATATTTTTCCAGGACCCACTCTCACCCGAAATAAAAAATGTATAGGTCGCTGCAAAGCAAGTTGTTCAGGTGGAGAGTATGTCGCTTCAACAAGCTCCTGCCACCGTGCTGATCATGTCTACTGCTGCTCAAAGACAGGTAACATGCTAATTTTTTGTTATGGGACACAACTATTATGATTTGGAGAAGAAGGTAAAGATAATAACAAGGTTGTTTGGCTATGCTTGAAAGAAGACGAACAAGAAAGGAGGAGGTCCTCTTCATAGAGAAGATGGAGAAATGCTATTGGGTGACAGAGAAAATAGTGAACTGCTCAACACCAACTTTGCCTCTGTCTTCTTCCCAAAGGAAAACAGTGTATAATTTGATGATACTAGAATAAAATATGCAGCTCAAGAGAGGCAAAGGAATAGAAAGGGAATATCTAGCTACTCTGAATGAATTCGAACCTTCAGGGTCTAATGAACTGCACCCAAAGGATCTATATGGATTTGCAAATATAATCTCAGAGGCTGTTTTATAATATTTGGGAATCCTTGAAAATCCCTGCAGGTGGGCAAACATTGTCACCATCTTCAAAGAGGGGGGAAAGAAGACCCAGGCATCTGCCGGTTGGTCAGCTTGACTTCGATACTAGGAAAGGTCCTAGAAATATATTTATAGTGTGGGTCTGTGAACACTTATTAAAGTGTTCTGTGGCTACTAAGAGCCAGCATGGGTTTCTCAAAGACAAGTCATAGCAGATGAAACTCTCTCCCCCTTTTCAATAGAGTGGCAAGCTTGGTGGATAAAGGGCATGCTGTGACTGTAGTGTATCTTGATTGCTGTAAGACTTTTGACAAACTTCTTCATGGTTCTTTTGTCATCCTGGGAGAAAAAAGTGGCAAGTGGATTACCACAGGCTTCTATCCTGGGCCCGGTGTTGTTCAACATCTTTATAAATGACTTAGATGAAGGGAACAGAGGGGTTCCTCGTCAAATCTGCTGATCGCACCAAATCAGGAGGGGTAACTAATATCTCAGAAAAAGAATTGGAGACCTGGGCCAAAACTAACAAAATGAATTTCAGTAGGGATAAATGTCAGGTTCTGCATTTAGGCGGGAACTGCCAGATGCATAAATATAGAATGGAGGACAAAGGATCTTAGAGGTTTTTTGTTTTTTTAAAAGTAGACCACAAATTTAACTTGAGTCAACACTGTGATGCAGCAGCAAAAAGAGTTAATGCAATTCTAGATGTTCATTCCTCACAGCAAGGGAAATAACAGTATCACTCTTACCTTCCTTGGTCAGACCCCACCTTTAGTACTATGTGGAGCTCTGGGTACCACAGTTCAGGAATGATATTGACAAAGTCAGCTGAGGAGAGTGACCAAGATGCTCAAGAGTATGGAGAACACACCTTGGGAGGAACAGTTGAGGGAGTTGGGTATGTTTGGCCCAGAGAAGAGAAGACTGAGAGGTGATCTTATAATCATCTTCAGTATCTGAAAGGCTTCCATGTGGAAGATGGAACAAGCTTTTCTGCTGCTCCAGAGGGCAGGACACAAGCCAATGGATTCCTATTACAAAAAAGGAGATTCTGACTAAATGCAAAGAAGAACTTTCTGGTGCTAAGAGCTGTTCCACAGTGGAATGGGCTACATGAGACTTTGCTTCATTGGAGGTTTTTAAACAGAGGTTGGATAGCCTCCTGTCAGAGATTCTTTAGCTGGGGTTCCTGCATTGCAGAGGGTTGGGATCCCAATTCCAAAGCTGTGCGACTGGAGTGATATCTGGGTTAGGTGCTCAGTGTTGGAACACACCTGGGGGGCACACACAGCCCCCAGAATGAGACAAACCTCTCCGGGCATCTTCCTGATGAAGCGCAGCCTGGGATGTGCATAAATCTTCATGCACCAGCGGAACATATCAGAAGACTATGTGCACACTCACTCAGCAGAGTATAGCAGAAACAATCGTGGAGCGTGAGTGTGGCATTCTAAGTATTTATTAAGCAATATACAGTTGTACCTCGGGTTAAGAACTTAATTCGTTCTGGAGGTCCGTTCTTAACCTGAAACTGTTCTTTTTTTTAAAATATTTTTTATTCAATTTTTTAAACACATACAAAAAAGACAAGCACAACACATAATAAAGACAAACTAAAACAAAAACAAACATGTATAATTTCACAATCTTATTTTCGTATACCTTCTTTCATCCGACTTCCCCATACCTCCCTTTCACTGCATCCTTATTTTGCAATTTTTTAGCAACCCGTCAATCCATTTATCCATTTAATTCCCTTTCATTAAGTTTTCCTTAATTTATTAGTTACAGCTGTAATTCTCTACTTCTTACCCCTTGACATCTAACCCTCCTCAATTTTACAACAATTTTTGAGATACATTTTAAATTTCTTCCAGTCTTCTTCCACCGTCTATTAACCTGAAACTGTTCTTAACCTGAGGTACCACTTTAGCTAATGGGGCCTCCTGCTGCTGCCGCACTGCCGCATGATTTCTGTTCTCATCCTGAAGCAAAGTTCTTAACCTGAGGTACTATTTCTGGGTTAGCGGCGTCTGTAACCTGAAGTGTTTGTAACCTGAAGTTGCTGTAACCCTGAGGTACCACCGTATACAGGACAAAGCAATCATGGTGACCTCTCAGTTCTTCTCCGAGAGAGAGAGAGAAAAAGAAAAGTACAAAAATACAGTAGAGTGGAAAAGATCATAAGACTGGCTTCCATTCTCATTTTCCAAGCCTGGAAAGTAAACACAGACATGTGATGTAACAATCACATATCCAGCAATGGAGGAGTGAAATGCTAACACTTAGCGGGTGGGAAGATACAATCACTGGGCGGCAGAATGAAAGAACAAAGAAGTAACTTTTGAAAAGCAACTTAATTTGAAACATTTTGAATTGGAAAAATTGCAACACTTAACACTACATTTCTGGTCACACATAACCCCCAGTTTTCACTTGCATGTTCTATTTTCAGAGGTCCCAGAGATTAAATTAATTCAAAGTACGTATAAGACACAACCTTGCAAAGTTGTACCACCTTTTGTATTATCTTTTCATGATTCCCAAGGACAACAAAATATAAATAGAAGTCCTTCCAGGTGATCTTTTTACACTTCCTGTTTTTAGAGTCAATATATAGAGCAGGCAGGAACTATTTTCCCAAGATGTCACCACCCAAATAAGTATACAAATCAGACCTTTGGTAAAATGCTTGCACAGATACAGTAAAGTAGTTCAAAAACTGGTGAAGGTCTTTTATTTTTTTAATTTACTTGAGGGTTTGCCACTCTTAACTAAAGGCCTACCAATATTGTGTGCAGATTATTATAGTTAGGAAGAGATGGAAAACTGGTGGTCCTCCAGATGTTGTTAGATTCTTGGTTTCCATGCTCAAAGGCTAAGGATTACCAAGATCTGAAGGGTCAAATTTTCAACGTGCTTATAGTAAGGGATTGGATATTGTGTCAGACACATTCCCGTGGATATTGTTCATCAAAGGAATGCACAAGTGGGACTTTATTGCATAGGATTTAACACAGCTTGTTCTCTTCTCTTCCATAGGGCCATAAAAAAGGTGCAGCAGGAAACGCCCAAATTGCATCGGAACCTATACAAAGGGTGAAGTCCTTCTTCAATGCCATTCTTAAGCATCTGACACACAAGTAATCTTTCAGACGTTCATTTCTGGTGACTGAAAAGCCTTCCAGAAAGTAACGATCGTAATAAAATAATAAATAAAATAAAATCAGACATGTTGTGCAGATGGAGTCCCGTGTAAACTGGGAGTCAACTTGTTTATTTGATTGCTGTGTGGCAGAATGAAAACATTCCCTGGTTTCCTTGGCCGCAAAAGAAGGGAATCCAGCCTGCTGCAAGGAATTCAGAGAAGACCTGGTTTTATGGCTTCTTCTTCTTCTTCTTCTTCTTCTTCTTCTTCTTCTTCTTCTTCTTCTTCTTCCTTTTCTTCTTCTTCTTTTGAGGTGGGGGAGTTTTAAGAATCTCCTCTGACTCTTCTTTGGCCTCTGTGGAGAGTCAGTGTGCTGTAATGGTTAAGAGCGATAGACTCGTAATCTGGGGAACTGGGTTCACGTCTCCGCTCCTCCACATGCAGCTGCTGGGTGACCTTGGGCCAGTCACACTTCTTTGAAGTCTCTCAGCCTCACTCACCTCACAGAGTGTTTGTTGTGGGGGAGGAAGGGAAAGGAGAATGTTAGCCACTTTGAGACTCCTTCGGGTAGTGATAAAGCGGGATATCAAATCCAAGTTCTTCTTCTTCTTCTCTTCCACTTCAAACTGGGCCTGCACACCATGCCAGATTTAAACCATTCCTTGGTCATCGGATGGATAATATGATGAGCAAGGAGGATGAGAAAATACTGGCAGCTAATCTGCAGAAGAGGGCTGTGGAGAGAGAGAGGGAATGCATGTGACCACATCCATCACTTGTATGGACAAGGATGAAGCCAAAACCAATAATAATGATGATAATGATAATGATATAATGATGATGATGATGATGATGATGATAATAATAATAGTAATAATAATAATAATAATAATTTATACACCGCCCGTCTGGCTGGGTTTCCCCAGCCACTCTGGGAGGCTCCCAACAGAACATTAAAAACACGGTAAAACATCAAACATTAAAAACTTCCCTAAAAACAGGGCTGCCTTCAGATGTCTTCTAAAAGTCTGGTAGTTGTTTTTCTCTTTGACATCTGGTGGGAGGGCGTTCCACAGGGAGGACACCACTACTGAGAAGGCCCTCTGCCTGGATCCTTGTAACCTCACTTCTTGCAGTGAGGAAACCGCCAGAAGACCCTCAGAGCCAGACCTCAGCGTCTGGGCTGAACGATGGGGGGTGGAGGCGCTCCTTCAGGTATACTGGGTGTACTTAACCTGCCCCACAACTGAACTCATACGTGACAGGCGTGATTTGGTCAAATTGGTCTTGTGGGTCAAATGAGGAGGCTAGGTAGGCCTAATTACACCTGTACGCCTGAGGTTTTCCAGGCCAGATTAATATGATTGCAAAGTATTTCATGGTTACAATTCTGATAAATTTCTTATATATATTTTGGCACTTGGATCCTTCGATCCTTTGCATGAAGAGTAGGCATTGACTCCCATGTACTGGGCAGGATGGCACTTTTCTCAATCTCTTCCTTCAGCCCCTTTTGTTACTTTCCAGACTGTTCTTAGCATTTGTGGAGAACTGTTAAGTTGTGGGTGAACATATCAGACGACACAGAG
Source organism: Podarcis gaigeae (assembly GCF_964106915.1). Classification (NCBI taxonomy): domain Eukaryota; kingdom Metazoa; phylum Chordata; class Lepidosauria; order Squamata; family Lacertidae; genus Podarcis; species Podarcis gaigeae. Next base: position 114,573,809 of record NC_139680.1, read on the forward strand.
ATTCTTGAAACAGCTCTTGTTTATTCACAGGCCAGAACAGAACTGAGCTGAAGGGTTCAGCCAACCTACTTATATAGAGCTCAACTACACGGCAACAGTAACAACTTTCTGTAACTATCCAATCACTGAACATCACTTTCAATTCCTTATTTGCATATGTAGACCTGAGTGAAAACTATCTACAGTATCCCCCTGCTGGCCCTGGGTGAGAACTTCAGTACATAACAAGAACGATGCTTGGAGATGAGAATAGGAACATGCTGTCCCAAGACTAGAAGTGTGCCTTTAGGCCTTTAGATCTCAGTTTTTCTCTACCCTTTCGAGCTCGGTAAGGGGGCAAGTGGTGGTGGGGAGAATATTCCCTCATAAAATATGGGATACCAGGACACATCTACATTCATAGTTTTTAAGGCTAAAAATGAGTTTTAAAAGGGTTATGATAATCATATAGCCATATGACGAACTTTTAAAAAGTCAACAATGCATTATTAAAACGTGATGCCAGAGGGCGCGGCAGAATTCTCCCCATCAAATAAGTGGGTAAACATTGTAGAAAAGGAAGCGAAAGAGAAACCAAATGCCTTGGTCCCAACCAAAGAAGAATGGCAACTTAAGTTGACAGACTATGCACAACTTGCAGACTTAAGAGAACAAGAAGAGCATACGTTTAAAGTGGATTGGAAAATGTTTATTGAGTATATGGAAAATAACTGTGTACAACTGAAATCACTGGCAGCATTAAGATAAATTCAACAGTGTAAATAATCTTTGAGAGATGTAATAATGGAAAACCGATTGGTATAGTTTTTGTAAAATATGCAGGGATGTAAGATATGCAAAATGAACCATGGAAAGAGAAGAAGGGAAATCACTGATATTTTAAGTATGTGGAATGTTTATCTCAAATTGTAATACAGAAAATTTAATAAAAATTATATTAAAAAATAAATACATTTGCATCTGCCATGAACTACAATACCGAAAGCTGCAAATTTTATATTGACTGCAACGTTTAAAGTAATCCATGCCACTAAAACCCTGAACTCTGAATAAATTTCATGGTTGATATCAAGAACTTAACTTTATTTTCCTCTTTCCTTTCCTTGGTGAATAGTTCCTGTCATCACGTGCATCGCAACCAGATTACTCATGCACAGAGCTTACCTGTCAGTATATCACAAAAACCTACAAATAGGTGGACATCCAACCTTCCAGGAGGCACAGAACTATCATCAGAGTATTCTGCCTCAGTAGTCTGCTCTTGCTGCTCAACTTGAGATCCAAGTCAAGTTTCAACAATGAGTTTGCGCTGGCTGTTCATCATTGTATGGTTCAAGAAGAAGAAGAAGAGTTTGGATTTGATATCCCACTTTATCACTACCCGAAGGAGTCTGAAAGTGGCTAACATTCTCCTTTCCCTTCCTCCCCCACAACAAACACTCTGTGAAGTGAGTGATGCTGAGAGACTTCAGAGAAGTGTGACTAGCCCAAGGTCACCCAGCAGCTGCATGTGGAGGAGCAGAGACGCGAACCCAGTTCCCCAGATTACGAGGCTACCGCTCTTAACCACTACACCACACTGGCTACATCATTCCGAGCCATGATCTTGTGGGGTCACATGACTCAATGTGGGAGCACAGCCTTAGAAGATGGCATCCCGATTTTTGGGCTCAACACCTTGGAGGGTACGGGATACAGCCTATGTCTTAAAAACCAGACACCAAGGAGTAATGTTTAGATTTCTGCATTGCTCCAATAGACCTTCACTCACTGTTTCATTGCAGTCAGGATAGTCTAGTCATTCCCAGGGTTGATTCACACTTACCTTTCTCTTTTGCTTCCCAGGCATGGTCTGCAATTTAAAGCTCTGTTTCTGAGCGCTTTTCTTTCTTTCTTTCTTTCTTTCTTTCTTTCTTTCTTTCTTTCTTTCTTTCTTTCTTTCTTTCTTTCTTTCTTTCCTCCGGAGCTTTCCCAGTGAAAACCTACTCTGTAAAGCTGAATCAGAGCAAATGTTAATCCACGGAAAACCCAAATGGTAGTTTGTTGCGCTTCAGCTATAAAGAGCGGGTTTTTGCAGGGAAAACTCTGGAGCAAAAAGTGGACCGCTTGGACATGGACCTGTGTCAAGAAAGAGTGGAGCCAATGGTCAGTGTGGATAAGCACCCAAAGTGTGCTGTGCAACAATGGCTGCTGTGCCGGAACAGCTTAGTTAATCAAAGCATTAAACATTCCCATGAGCTCAAAATAACCATCTAATGTATCCCTTCAGGGTTTGCTGCTGCACCAACGCCAGTTTCCAATCAGCCTCCAATGAAGTGACATAATTCTCTCCCAGGTTTGCAACCTGAGGCACAGTCTATGCTGCCCCTGAAGTCACCAGTCCCATTGCCCGTGTCTATTACAGCACATTTAATTTATTGCAATTCTCTGGTGACCATTTTCCTACCTGTTTTTGTGCTTCCTTGTGAAAAAGAGAATGCATTCCCACGAATGGTGTGGGAGGTCTGGTGCTTTTCCCAATCTGCTCGTTCAGTTGCTTCTATTGCCTTGCAGACTGTTTAGAATTTATTGAGAGTGATACTGCATTGGAAAGGGCAATGGGAATGCACTATTTCAAGACTAGAACTGGTCTGTTAGGGCTTTAGTTCTTATCTGTAGAAGTTGGGCTGCCTTCTTTACCCTCTGAGCTTTAAATTTAAGAGGAACATCCTCACTGTGTAGAACACATTGTTTAGAGTGGCTATTAGTAGCAGTTAGTGTTTGTGCTGGTGAAGGTGGAATAGTCACGCTTTCCATTGCCAACAGGTCCCCTTGCAGAGACCTATTTGTTCCTTGTCCTTATTTCCTTATTAAGTATAAATAAAGGGGGTTTTTTTGCTCTCTTTCTGCCAGCCAGCTGCCTCAGTGCCCACAGCAGAAAAAGCCTGTGGTGCTCCAATGGGCTCTGCTCCGCTCAGCAGCGGCTGTCAGCTGGCCTGGCTCTTCAATCCCTGGACTCCAAATCTTGGCCCTGGGCTCTCGGCCTGGCGCCTCTGAGAGCCTGGCGCCTGGGTGTCCCGCACCCCTAGCGCCTATGGGTAAGCTGGCCCTGGAGATGGTGGCCTGTTTGATAAGGTTACATTGATCTTGTTCTTCTCTGTTTACGAGGGAAAATAATATATTATCCAGTCTAAGCAAATCCTATATGGCACCACTTCCTTCCTAAAAGATGGACCTCTTCGACACTGTCA